>NW_027455995.1:0-300000 GCF_040206685.1 Ascaphus truei | reverse complement strand
CCCCTGCCTCACCCCATAGTAACCCCTGCCTCACCCCATAGTAAACCCTGCCTCACCCCATATAACCCCTGCCTCATCCCATAGTAACCCCTGCCTCACACCATATTAACCCCTGCCTCACCCCATAGTAACCCCTGCCTCACCCCATAGTAAACCCTGCCTCACCCCATAGTAACTCCAGCCTCACACCATAGTAACCCCTGCCGCACCCCATAGTAACCCCTGCCTCATCCCATAGTAACCCCTGCCTCACCCTCATAGCACTGACAGTGACGCGGCGCATTGTGTGCGTGTGTCAGGGAGTGAGAGATAGCTGTGCATCGTGTGTGTGACAGTGAGAGATAGCTGTCCATTGTGTGTGTGTGTCAGGGAGTGAGAGATAGCTGTGCCTCGTGTGTTTGTGACAGTGAGAGTTAGCTGTGCATCGTGTGTATGTGACAGGGAGAGATAGCTGTGCCTAGTGTGTGTGTGTGTGTGTGACAGGGAGAGATAGCTGTGCATCGTATCCACGATGCACAACTATCTCTCCCTGTCACACACACACATGATGCACAGCTATCTCTCACTCCCTGAAACACACACACGATGCACAGCTATCTCTCACTCCCTGACACACACACGATGCACAACTATCTCTCACTCCTTGACACACACACACACACACGATGAACAGCTATCTCTCCCTGTCACACACACACGATGCACAGATATCTCTCCCTGTCACACACACATGATGCACAGCTATCTCTCACTCCCTGACACACACACGATGCACAGCTATCTCTCCCTGTCACACACACACGATGCACAGCTATCTCTCACTGTCTCACACACACGATGCACAACTATCTCTCACTCCCTGACACACACACGATGCACAGCTATCTCTCCCTTTCACACACACAATGCACAGCTATCTCTCCCTGTCACACACACGATGCACAGCTATCTCTCACTCCCTGACACACACACACGATGCACAGCTATCTCTCTCTATCACACACACACACGATTCACAGCTATCTCTCCCTGTCTCACACACACGATGCACAGCTATCTCTCCCTGTCACACACACACGATGCACAGCTATCTCTCCCTGTCACACACACGATGCACATCTATCTCTCCCTGTCACACACACACGATGCACAGCTCACTGTCACACTCACACGATGCACAGCTATATCTCACTGTCACACACACACACGATGCACAGCTATCTATCACTCCCTGAAACACTCACACGATGCACAGCTATCTCTCACTCCCTGACACACACAAGATTCACAACTATCTCTCACTCCTTGACACACACACACACACGATGAACAGCTATCTCTCCCTGTCACACACACACGATGCACAGCTATCTCTCACTGTCACACACACAATGCACAGCTATCTCTCCCTGTCACACACACATGATGCACAGCTATCTCTCACTCCCTGACACACACACGATGCACAGCTATCTCTCCCTGTCACACACACACAATGCACAGCTATCTCTCCCTGTCACACACACACACGATGCACAGCTATCTATCACTGTCACACACACACACGATGCACAGCTATCTCTCACTGTCACACACACATGATGCACAGCTATCTCTCCCTGTCACACACACACACACACGATGCACAGCTATCTCTCACTGTCACCCACACACACACACACGATGCACAGCTATCTCTCACTGTCAACACATACGATGCACAGCTATCTCTCACTGTCACACACGATGCACAGATATCTCTCCCTGTCTCACACATACAATGCACAGCTATCTCTCACTGTCTCACACACACACACACGATGCACAGCTCTCTCTCACTGTCACACACACAAACGATGCACAGCTCTCTCTCACTGTCACACACACGATGCACAGCTATCTCACACTGTCACACACACACGATGCACAGCTCTCACTCCGCCACACACGATGCACAGCTATCTCTCCCTGTCACACACACACGATGCACAGCTATCTCTCCCTGTCATACACACACGATGCACAGCTATCTTTCACTGTCACACACACGATGCACAGCTATCTCTCCCTGTCACACACACACGATGCACAGCTATCTTTCACTGTCACACACACACGATGCACAGCTATTTCTCACTGTCACACACACACATGATGCACAGCTATCTCTCCCTGTCACACACACACGATGCACAGCTATCTCTCACTGTCACACACACACATGATGCACAGCTATTTCTCACTGTCACACACACACACGATGCACAGCTATCTTTCACTGTCACACACACACGATGCACAGCTATTTCTCACTGTCACACACACACGATGCACAGCTATCTCTCCCTGTCACACACATACGATGCACAGCTATCTCTCACTGTCACACACACACACACACACGATGCACAGCTATCACTCACTGTCACACACACACACACACACGATGCACAGCTATCTCTCACTGTCAACACATACGATGCACAGCTATCTCTCACTGTCACACACGATGCACAGATATCTCTCCCTGTCTCACACATACAATGCACAGCTCTCTCTCACTGTCACACACACAAACGATGCACAGCTATCTCACTGTCACACACACACGATGCACAGCTATCTCACACTGTCACACACACACGATGCACAGCTCTCACTCCGCCACACACGATGCACAGCTATCTCTCCCTGTCACACACACACGATGCACAGCTATCTCTCCCTGTCATACACACACGATGCACAGCTATCTCTCCCTGTCACACACACACGCTGCACAGCTATCTCTCACTGTCACACACACGATGCACAATTATCTCTCACTCCCTCACACATGAGGCACAGCTATCTCTCACTCCCTGTCACACACAAGGCACAGCTATCTCTCACTCCCTGTCACACATGAGGCACAGTGATCTGTGCTGATTATTGAGTGACAGCTGCTCAGCCTGCAACAAAACTCGCTAATTAAAGAGAAGCATCTGGCTCAGCGGAGAGATCCTCGGCCCCTCACTCATTGCCCCGGGGGGCGGCCTGGGGTACGTCAGGCAGTGCAACCTGCCAATATGTAACACCAGCATCTAATATAGAGCAGGGCCGAGTATCATTCCTGCAGGAATTCCTCTCCTGGAGACTTAACCCCTTTTGTGATATACTGTAGAGGCCATAGTCCCATTGTGAAAGTTAATGCGGGGTATGCCTGTAGTTACTCAGTCCTGTTAGCTTAGTCCCATTGTGTACGTTAATGCAGGGTATGCCTGTAGTTACTCAGGCCTGTTAGCTTAGTCCCATTGCGTACGTTAATGCGGGGAATGCCTTTAGTTACTCAGGCCTATTAGATTGTCCCATTGCGTACGTTAATGCGGGGTATGCCTGTGTTACTCAAGCCTGTTAGCTTAGTCCCATTGCGTACGTTAATGCGGGTGTGCCTGTAGTTACTCAGGCCTGAGAGAGAAAGAAGTAACCCCTGCCTCACCACATAGTAACCCCTGCCTCACCCCATAGTAACCCCAGCCTCACCCTATAGTAACCCCAGCCTCACCCCATAGTAACCCCTGCCGCACCCCATAGTAACCCCTGCCTCACCCCATAGTAACCCCTGCCTCACCCCATAGTAACCCCTGCCTCACCCCATAGTAACCCCTGCCTCACCCCATAGTAACTCCTGCCTCACCCCATAGTAACCCCTGCCTCACCCCATAGTAACCCCAGCCTCACCCCATAGTAACCCCTGCCGCACCCCATAGTAACCCCTGCCTCACCCCATAGTAACCCCTGCCTCACCCCATAGTAACCCCTGCCTCACCCCATAGTAACCCCTGCCGCACCCCATAGTAACCCCTGCCGCACCCCATAGTAACCCCTGCCTCACCCCATAGTAACCCCTGCCTCATCCCATAGTAACCCCTGCCGCACCCCATAGTAACCCCTGCCGCACCCCATAGTAACCCCTGCCTCACCCCATAGTAACCCCTGCCTCACTCCATATTAACCCCTGCCGCACACCATATTCACCCCTGCCTCACCCCATAGTAACCCCTGCCTCACCCCATATTAACCACTGCCTCACCCCATATTAACTCCTGCTTCACCCCATAGTAACCCCTGCCTCACCCCATAGTAAACCCTGCCTCACCCCATATTAACTCCTGCTTCAGCCCATAGTAACCCCTGCCTCACCCCTTAGTAAACCCTGCCTCACCCCATAGTAACCCCTGCCTAACCCCACAGTAACCCCTGCCTCACCCCATATTAACCCCTGCCTCACCCCATAGTAACCCCTGCCTCACCCCAAAGTAACCCCTGCCTCACCCCATAGTAACTCCAGCCTCACACCATAGTAACCCCTGCCGCACCCCATAGTAACCCCTGCCTCACCCCATAGTAACCCTTGCCTCACCCCATAGTAACCCTTGCCTCACCCCATAGTAACCCCTGCCGCACCCCCTAGTAACCCCTGCTTCACCCCATAGTAACCCCTGCCTCACCCCATAGTAACCCCTGCTTCACCCCATAGTAAACCCTGCCTCACCCCATAGTAACCCCTGCCTCACCCCATATAACCCCTGCCTCATCCCATAGTATCCCCTGCCTCACACCATATTAACCCCTGCCTCACCCCATAGTAAACCCTGCCTCAACCCATAGTAACCCCTGCCTCACCCAATATTAACCCCACCTCACCCCATACTAAACCCTACCTCACCCCATATCAACCCCTGCCTCACCCCATAGTAACCCCTGCCTCACCCCATAGTAACACCAGCCTCACCCCATAGTAAACCCTGCCTCACCCCATAGTAACCCCTGCCTCACCCCATATAACTCCTGCCTCATACCATATTAACCCCTGCCTCAACCCATAGTAACCCCTGCCTCAACCCATAGTAACCCCTGCCTCAACCCATAGTAACCCCTGCCTCACCCCATAGTAAACCCTGCCTCACCCCATAGTAACCCCTGCATCACCCCATAGTAACTCCAGCCTCACACCATAGTAACCCCTGCCGCACCCCCTAGTAACCCCTGCCTCACCCCATAGTAACCCTTGCCTCACCCCATATTAACCCCTGCCGCACCCCATAGTTACCCCTGCCTCACCCCATAGTAACCCCTGCCTCACCCTCATAGCACTGATAGTGACGCGGCGCATTGTGTGCGTGTGTCAGGGAGTGAGAGATAGCTGTGCATCATGTGTGTGACAGTGAGAGATAGCTGTCCATTGTGTTTGTGTGTCAGGGAGTGAGAGATAGCTGTGCCTCGTGTGTTTGTGACAGTGAGAGTTAGCTGTGCATCGTGTGTGTGTGTGACAGTGAGAGATAGCTGTGCATCGTGTGTATGTGACAGGGAGAGATAGCTGTGCCTAGTGTGTGTGTGTGTGTGACAGTGTGAGATAGCTGTGCATCGTATGTGTGACAGTGAGAGATGCACACACGATGCACAACTATCTCTCCCTGTCACACACACACACATGATGCACAGCTATCTCTCACTGTCACACACACACGATGCACAGCTATCTCTCACTCCCTGAAACACACACACGATGCACAGCTATCTCTCACTCCCTGACACACACACGATGCACAACTATCTCTCACTCCTTGACACACACACACACGATGAACAGCTATCTCTCCCTGTCACACACACGATGCACAGCTGTCTCTCACTGTCACACACACACGATGCACAACTATCTCTCACTCCCTGACACACACGAT
Organism: Ascaphus truei; assembly: GCF_040206685.1. Lineage (NCBI taxonomy): Eukaryota > Metazoa > Chordata > Amphibia > Anura > Ascaphidae > Ascaphus > Ascaphus truei. The sequence goes on along the minus strand of NW_027455995.1, from coordinate 294,274 downwards.
GCACAGCTATCTCTCCCTTTCACACACACAATGCACAGCTATCTCTCCCTGTCTCACACACACGATGCACAGCTATCTCTCCCTGTCACACACACGATGCACATCTATCTCTCCCTGTCACACACACACGATGCACAGCTAACTCTCACTGTCACACTCACACGATGCACAGCTATCTCTCACTGTCACACACACGATGCACAGCTATCTATCACTCCCTGAAACACTCACACGATGCACAGCTATCTCTCACTCCCTGACACACACAAGATTCACAACTATCTCTCACTCCTTGACACACACACACACACGATGCACAGCTATCTCTCACTGTCACACACACAATGCACATCTATCTCTCCCTGTCACACACACACGATGCACAGCTATCTCTCACTCCCTGACACACACACGATGCACAGCTATCTCTCCCTGTCACACACACACGATGCACAGCTATCTATCACTGTCACACACACACACGATGCACAGCTATCTCTCACTGTCACACACACATGATGCACAGCAATCTCTCCCTGTCACACACACACACGATGCACAGCTATCTCTCACTGTCACATACACACGATGCACAGCTATCTCCCTGTCACACACACACGATGCACAGCTATCACTCAATGTCACACACACACGATGCACAGCTATCTCTCCCTGTCACACACACACGATACCCAGCTATCTCTCCCTGTCATACACACATGATGCACAGCTATCTCTCCCTGTCACACACACACGATGCACAGCTATCTCTCACTGTCACACACACACACACAATGCACAGCTATCTCTCACTGTCACACACACACGATGCACAGCTATCTTTCACTGTCACACACACACACGATGCACAGCTATCTCTCACTGTCACACACACACATGATGCACAGCTATCTCTCCCTGTCACACACACACGATGCACAGCTATCTCACTCCCTGACACACACAAGATTCACAACTATCTCTCACTCCTTGACACACACACACACACGATGCACAGCTATCTCTCACTGTCACACACACACGATGCACAGCTCTCTCCCTGTCACACACACGATGCACATCTATCTCTCCCTGTCACACACACACGATGCACAGCTAACTCTCACTGTCAAACTCACACGATGCACAGCTATCTCTCACTGTCACACACACACACGATGCACAGCTATCTATCACTCCCTGAAACACTCACACGATGCACAGCTATCTCTCACTCCCTGACACACACAAGATTCACAACTATCTCTCACTCCTAGACACACACACACACACACGATGAACAGCTATCTCTCCCTGTCACACACACACACACGATGCACAGCTATCTCTCACTGTCACACACACACACACGATGCACAGATATCTCTCACTGTCACACACACACGATGCACAGCTCTCTCCCTGTCACACACACGATGCACATCTATCTCTCCCTGTCACACACACACGATGCACAGCTATCTCTCCCTGTCACACACACACGATGCACAGCTATCTATCACTGTCACACACACACGATGCACAGCTATCTCTCACTGTCACACACACATGATGCACAGCTATCTCTCCCTGTCACACACACACACACGATGCACAGCTATCTCTCACTGTCACATACACACGATGCACAGCTATCTCTCCCTGTCACACACTCACGATGCACAGCTATCTCTCCCTGTCACACACACGATACACAGCTATCTCTCCCTGTCATACACACATGATGCACAGCTATCTCTCCCTGTCACACACACACGATGCACAGCTATCTCTCACTGTCACACACACACACACGATGCACAGCTATCTCTCCCTGTCACACACACACGATGCACAGCTATCTTTCACTGTCACACACACACGATGCACAGCTATTTCTCACTGTCACACACACACACGATGCACAGCTCTCTCTCACTGTCACACACACAAACGATGCACAGCTCTCTCTCACTAGCTGTGCATCGTGTGTGTGTGACAGGGAGAGATAGCTGTGCATCGTGTGTGTGTCAGGGAGTGAGAGATAATTGTGCATCGTGTGTGTGAGACAATGAGAGGAAGCAGGGCATTCTGGCAGCCAAGTGGCTTGACCTTTATTAGTGAGCCTGGTTACCCCCTCTCGGAACCACAGACTTAGAAATCGCCAGCTCATATACAGTGCATAAAATATATTTATATATATACCCTTATACACCATTTTAATAAAAAATATCACAAAATTCTTCTAAGTCCCTTGTGAAGAGTGAAAGACGCGCACGTTCATTTTCAGAGCTCCTAGACATTCCTATAAGAAGTTAGCCAAATAGTAGCTTCGAAAAACACTTAGGTTAAGTTTGAGAGTTGCTTCTAATGTACCAAAGCTGGACTTAGACATAATTTCACTCTCACAACATTATGGCTGGTTGGAGACAGTCCGAACCACAAGTACCGGGTCCATGGTTCTGGGCGTATACTGGGGGGACGGGCGCAGAGAGAGAGAGAAAGAGCGCAGAGAGAGAGAAAGAAAGAGCGCAGAGAGAGAGAGAAAGAAAGAGCGCAGAGAGAGAGAGAGAGCGCGCAGAGAGAGAGGAAGAAAGAGCGCAGAGAGAGAGAGAGAAAGAGCGCAGAGAGAAAGAGAGCGCAGAGAGAAAGAGAGCGCAGAGAAAGAAAGAGCGCAGAGAGAGAGCGCAGAGAGAGAGAAAGAGCGCAGAGAGAGAGAAAGAAAGAGCGCAGAGAGAGAGAGAAAGAAAGAGCGCAGAGAGAGAGTGCAGAGAGAGAGAAAGAAAGTGTGCAGACAGAAAGAAAGAGCACAGAGAGAAAGAAAGAAAGAGCGCAGAGAGAGAGAAAGAAAGAGCGCAGAGAGAGAGAAAGAAAGAGCGCAGAGAGAGAAAGAAAGAGCGCAGAGAGAGATAGAGAGAGCGCAGAGAGAGGAAGAAAGAGCGCAGAGAGAGAGAGCGCAGAGAGAGAGAGAGAGCGCAGAGAGAAAGAGAGCGCAGACAGAGAGAGCGCAGAGAGAGAGAAAGAAAGAGCGCAGAGAGAGAGAAAGAAAGAGCGCAGAGAGAGAGAAAGAAAGAGCGCAGAGAGAGAAAGAGAGCGCAGAGAGAGAAAGAAAGAAAGAGCGCAGAGAGAGAGAGAAAGAGCGCAGAGAGAGAAAGAAAGAGCGCAGAGAGAGAAAGAAAGAGCGCAGAGAGAGAGAAAGAGCGCAGAGAGAGAGAAAGAGCGCAGAGAGAGAAAGAAAGAGCGCAGAGAGAGAGAAAGAAAGAGCGCAGAGAGAGAAAGAAAGAGCGCAGAGAGAGAGAAAGAAAGAGCGCAGAGAGAGAGAGCAGAGAGAGAGAGAAAGAGCGCAGAGAGAGAAATAAAGAGCGCAGAGAGAGAAAGAGCGCAGAGAAAGAAAGAGCGCAGAGAAAGAAAGAGCGCAGAGAGAGAAAGAAAGAGCGCAGAGAGAGAAAGAAAGAGCGCAGAGAGAGAAAGAAAGAGCGCAGAGAGAGAAAAAAAGAGCGCAAAGAGAGAAAAAAAGAGCGCAGAGAGAAAGAAAGAAAGAGCGCAGAGAGAGAAAGAGCACAGAGAGAAAGAAAGAGCGCAGAGAGAGAGAGCAGAGAGAGAGAGAAAGAGCGCAGAGAGAGAAATAAAGAGCGCAGAGAGAGAAAGAGCGCAGAGAAAGAAAGAGCGCAGAGAAAGAAAGAGCGCAGAGAGAGAAAGAAAGAGCGCAGAGAGAGAAAGAAAGAGCGCAGATAGAGAAAGAAAGAGCGCAGAGAGAGAAAAAAAGAGCGCAAAGAGAGAAAAAAAGAGCGCAGAGAGAAAGAAAGAAAGAGCGCAGAGAGAAAGAAAGAGCGCAGAGAGAGAGCGCAGAGAGAGAAAGAGAAAGAAAGAGCGCAGAGAGAGAGAGAAAGAGCGCCGAGAGAGAGAAAGAGCGCAGAGAGAGAGAAAGAGAAAGAAAGAGCGCAGAGAGAGAAAGTGCGCAGAGAGAGAAAGAGCGCAGAGAGAAAGAAAGAGCGCAGAGAGAGAGAGAGCGCAGAGAGAGAAAGAGCGCAGAGAGAGAGAGCGCAGAGAGAGAAAGAGCGCAGAGAGAGAGAGCGCAGAGGGAGAGAGCGCAAAGAGAGAAAGAGCGCAGATAGAGAAAGAGCGCAGAGAGAGAAAGAGCGCAGAGAGAGAAAGAGCGCAGAGAGAGAGCGCAGAGAGAAAGAAAGAGCGCAGAGAAAGAAAGAGCGCAGAGAGAGAGAGCGCAGAGAGAAAGAAAGAGCGCAGAGAGAGAAAAAAAGAGTGCAGAGAGAGAGAAAGAAAAAGCGCAGAGAGAGAGAAAGAAAGAGCGCAGAGAGAGAGAGAAAGAGCGCAGAGAGAGAGAAAGAAAGAGCGCAGAGAGAAAGAAAGAGCACATAGAGAGAGAAAGAGCGCAGAGAGAGAGAGAGAGCGCAGAGAGAAAGAGAGAGCGCAGAGAGAGAGAGCGCAGAGAGAAAGAGAGAGAGCGCAGAGAGAGAGAAAGAAAGAGCGCAGAGAGAGAGAGCATAGAGAAAAAAAGAGCGCAGAGAGAGAGAGAGGAAGAAAGAGCGCAGAGAGAGAAAGAAAGAGCGCAGAGAGAGAGAAAGAGCGCAGAGAGAGAGAAAGAGCGCAGAGAGAGAAAGAGCGCAGAGAGAGAGAGCGCAGAGAGAGAAAGAGCGCAGAGAGAGAGCGCAGAGAGAGAGAAAGAGCGCAGAGAGAGAAAGAAAGAGCGCAGAGAGAGAAAGAAAGAGCGCAGAGAGAGAAAGAAAGAGCGCAGAGAGAGAGAAAGAAAGAGCGCAGAGAGAGAGCGCAGAGAGAGAGAGCGCAGAGAGAGAGCGCAGAGAGAAAAAGAAAGAGCGCAGAGAGGAAAAGAAAGAGTGCAGAGAAAGAAAGAGCGCAGAGAGAGAGAAAGAAAGAGCGCAGAGAGAAAGAAAGAGCGCAAAGAGAGAAAAAAAGAGCGCAGAGAGAAAGAAAGAGCGCAGAGAGAAAGAGAGAGCGCAGAGAGAAAGAGAGAAAGAGCGCATAGAGAGAAAGAGAAAGAAAGAGCGCAGATAGAGAGAGAGAAAGAGCGCAGAGAAAGAGCGCAGAGAGAGAGAGAGAGCGCAGAGAGAGAGAAAGAAAGAGCGCAGAGAGAGAAAGAAAGAGCGCAGAGAGAGAGCGCAGAGAGAAAGAAAGAGCGCAGAGAGAGAGAAAGAGCGCAGAGAGAGAGAAAGAAAGTGCGCAGAGAAAGAAAGAGCGCAGAGAGAGAGAAAGAGAAAGAAAGAGCGCAGAGAGAGAAAGAGAAAGAAAGAGCGCAGAGAGAGAGAGAGAGAGCGCAGAGAGAGAGAGAGAAAGAAAGAGCGCAGAGAGAGAAAGAAAGAGCGCAGAGAGAGAGAGAGAGAGCGCAGAGAGAGGAAGAAAGAGCGCAGAGAGAGAGAGCGTAGAGAGAGAGAGAAAGAGCGCAGACAGAGAGAGAGCGCAGAGAGAGAGAAAGAAAGTGCTCAGAGAGAAAGAAAGAGCGCAGAGAGAGAGAAAGAAAGAGCACAGAGAGAGAAAGAAAGAGCGCAGAGAGAGAGAAAGAAAGAGCGCAGAGAGAGAGAGAAAGAGCGCAGAGAGAGAAAGAGAAAGAAAGAGCACAGAGAGAGAAAGAGAAAGAAAGAGCGCAGAGAGAGAAAGAAAGAGCGCAGAGAGAGAAAGAAAGAGCGCAGAGAGAGAGAAAGAGCGCAGAGAGAGAGAAAGAGCACAGAGAGAGAGAAAGAGCGCAGAGAGAGAGAGAGAAAGAGCGCAGAGAGAGAGAAAGAAAGAGCGCAGAGAGAGAGAAAGAAAGAGCGCAGAGAGAGAGAAAGAAAGAGCGCAGAGAGAGAGAAAGAAAGAGCGCAGAGAGAGAGCGCAGAGAGAGAGAAAGAAAGTGCGCAGAGAGAAAGAAAGAGCGCAGAGAGAGAAAGAAAGTGCGCAGAGAGAAAGAAAGAGCGCAGAGAGAGAGAAATAAAGAGCGCAGAGAGAGAAATAAAGAGCGCAGAGAGAGAGAAATAAAGAGCGCAGAGAGAGAGAAAGAAAGAGCGCAGAGAGAGAAAGAAAGAGCGCACAGAGAGAAAGAAAGCGCAAAGAGAGAAAAAAGAGCACAAAGAGAGAAAAAAAGAGCGCAGAGAGAAAGAAAGAGCGCAGAGAGAAAGAAAGAGCGCAGAGAGAGAGAGCGCAGAGAGAGAAAGAGAAAGAAAGAGCGCAGAGAGAGAGAGAGAAAGAGCGCCGAGAGAGAGAGAGAGAGCGCAGAGAGAGAGAGAAAGAGAAATAAAGAGCGCAGAGAGAGAAAGAGCGCAGAGAAAGAAAGAGCGCAGAGAGAGAAAGAAAGAGCGCAGAGAGAGAAAGAAAGAGCGCAGAGAGAGAAAAAAAGAGCGCAAAGAGAGAAAAAAAGAGCGCAGAGAGAAAGAAAGAAAGAGCGCAGAGAGAAAGAAAGAGCGCAGAGAGAGAGCGCAGAGAGAGAAAGAGAAAGAAAGAGCGCAGAGAGAGAGAGAAAGAGCGCCGAGAGAGAGAAAGAGCGCAGAGAGAGAGAAAGAGAAAGAAAGAGCGCAGAGAGAGAAAGTGCGCAGAGAGAGAAAGAGCGCAGAGAGAAAGAAAGAGCGCAGAGAGAGAGAGAGAGCGCAGAGAGAGAGAGAGAAAGAAAGAGCGCAGAGAGAGAAAGAGCGCAGAGAGAGAAAGAGCGCAGAGAGAGAGCGCAGAGAGAGAAAGAGCGCAGAGAGAGAGAGCGCAGAGAGAGAGAGAGCGCAAAGAGAGAAAGAGCGCAGATAGAGAAAGAGCGCAGAGAGAGAAAGAGCGCAGAGAGAGAAAGAGCGCAGAGAGAGAGCGCAGAGAGAAAGAAAGAGCGCAGAGAAAGAAAGAGCGCAGAGAGAGAGAGCGCAGAGAGAAAGAAAGAGCGCAGAGAGAGAAAAAAAGAGTGCAGAGAGAGAGAAAGAAAAAGCGCAGAGAGAGAGAAAGAAAGAGCGCAGAGAGAGAGAGAAAGAGCGCAGAGAGAGAGAAAGAAAGAGCGCAGAGAGAAAGAAAGAGCACATAGAGAGAGAAAGAGCGCAGAGAGAGAGAGAGAGCGCAGAGAGAAAGAGAGAGCGCAGAGAGAGAGCGCAGAGAGAAAGAGAGAGAGCGCAGAGAGAGAGAAAGAAAGAGCGCAGAGAGAGAGAGCATAGAGAAAAAAAGAGCGCAGAGAGAGAGAGAGGAAGAAAGAGCGCAGAGAGAGAAAGAAAGAGCGCAGAGAGAGAGAAAGAGCGCAGAGAGAGAGAAAGAGCGCAGAGAGAGAAAGAGCGCAGAGAGAGAGAGAGCGCAGAGAGAGAAAGAGCGCAGAGAGAGAGCGCAGAGAGAGAGAAAGAGCGCAGAGAGAGAAAGAAAGAGCGCAGAGAGAGAAAGAAAGAGCGCAGAGAGAGAAAGAAATAGCGCAGAGAGAGAGAAAGAAAGAGCGCAGAGAGAGAGCGCAGAGAGAGAGCGCAGAGAGAAAAAGAAAGAGCGCAGAGAGGAAAAGAAAGAGCGCAGAGAAAGAAAGAGCGCAGAGAGAGAGAAAGAAAGAGCGCAGAGAGAAAGAAAGAGCGCAAAGAGAGAAAAAAAGAGCGCAGAGAGAAAGAAAGAGCGCAGAGAGAAAGAGAGAGCGCAGAGAGAAAGAGAGAAAGAGCGCATAGAGAGAAAGAGAAAGAAAGAGCGCAGATAGAGAGAGAGAAAGAGCGCAGAGAAAGAGCGCAGAGAGAGAGAGAGAGCGCAGAGAGAGAGAAAGAAAGAGCGCAGAGAGAGAAAGAAAGAGCGCAGAGAGAGAGCGCAGAGAGAAAGAAAGAGCGCAGAGAGAGAGAAAGAGCGCAGAGAGAGAGAAAGAAAGTGCGCAGAGAAAGAAAGAGCGCAGAGAGAGAGAAAGAGAAAGAAAGAGCGCAGAGAGAGAAAGAGAAAGAAAGAGCGCAGAGAGAGAGAGAGAGAGAGAGCGCAGAGAGAGAGAGAGAGAGAGCGCAGAGAGAGAGAGAGAAAGAAAGAGCGCAGAGAGAGAAAGAAAGAGCGCAGAGAGAGAGAGAGAGCGCAGAGAGAGGAAGAAAGAGCGCAGAGAGAGAGAGCGTAGAGAGAGAGAGAAAGAGCGCAGAGAGAAAGAGAGCGCAGACAGAGAGAGAGCGCAGAGAGAGAGAAAGAAAGTGCTCAGAGAGAAAGAAAGAGCGCAGAGAGAGAGAAAGAAAGAGCACAGAGAGAGAAAGAAAGAGCGCAGAGAGAGAGAAAGAAAGAGCGCAGAGAGAGAGAGAAAGAGCGCAGAGAGAGAAAGAGAAAGAAAGAGCGCAGAGAGAGAAAGAGAAAGAAAGAGCGCAGAGAGAGAAAGAAAGAGCGCAGAGAGAGAAAGAAAGAGCGCAGAGAGAGAGAAAGAGCGCAGAGAGAGAGAAAGAGCACAGAGAGAGAGAAAGAGCGCAGAGAGAGAGAGAGAAAGAGCGCAGAGAGAGAGAAAGAAAGAGCGCAGAGAGAGAGAAAGAAAGAGCGCAGAGAGAGAGAAAGAAAGAGCGCAGAGAGAGAGAAAGAAAGAGCGCAGAGAGAGAGCGCAGAGAGAGAGAAAGAAAGTGCGCAGAGAGAAAGAAAGAGCGCAGAGAGAGAGAAAGAAAGTGCGCAGAGAGAAAGAAAGAGCGCAGAGAGAGAGAAATAAAGAGCGCAGAGAGAGAAATAAAGAGCGCAGAGAGAGAGAAATAAAGAGCGCAGAGAGAGAGAAAGAAAGAGCGCAGAGAGAGAAAGAAAGAGCGCACAGAGAGAAAGAAAGCGCAAAGAGAGAAAAAAGAGCACAAAGAGAGAAAAAAAGAGCGCAGAGAGAAAGAAAGAGCGCAGAGAGAAAGAAAGAGCGCAGAGAGAGAGAGCGCAGAGAGAGAAAGAGAAAGAAAGAGCGCAGAGAGAGAGAGAGAAAGAGCGCCGAGAGAGAGAGAGAGAGCGCAGAGAGAGAGAGAAAGAGAAAGAAAGAGCGCAGAGAGAGAAAGAGCGCAGAGAAAGAAAGAGCGCAGAGAAAGAAAGAGCGCAGAGAAAGAAAGAGCGCAGAGAAAGAAAGAGCGCAGAGAGAGAGAGAGAAAGAGCGCAGAGAGAGAGAGAAAGAGCGCAAAGAGAGAGAGAGAGCGCAGAGAGAGAAAGAGAAAGAAAGAGCGCAGAGAGAGAGAGCGCAGAGAGAGAGAGCGCAGAGAGAGAGAGCGCAGAGAGAGAAAGAGCGCAGAGAGAGAGAGCGCAGAGAGAAAGAGCGCAGAGAGAGAGAGCGCAGAGAGAGAAAGAGCGCAGAGAGAGAAAGAGCGCAGAGAGAGAAAGAGCGCAGAGAGAGAAAGAGCGCAGAGAGAGAAAGAGCGCAGAGAGAAAGAAAGAGCGCAGAGAAAGAAAGAGCGCAGAGAGAGAGAGTGCAGAGAGAGAGAGCGCAGAGAGAGAGAGCGCAGAGAGAGAAAGAGCGCAGAGAGAGAGAGCGCAGAGAGAAAGAGCGCAGAGAGAAAGAGCGCAGAGAGAGAGCGCAGAGAGAGAGCGCAGAGAGAGAAAGAGCGCAGAGAGAGAAAGAGCGCAGAGAGAGAAAGAGCGCAGAGAGAAAGAAAGAGCGCAGAGAGAAAGAAAGAGCGCAGAGAGAAAGAAAGAGCGCAGAGAGAGAGAGCGCAGAGAGAAAGAAAGAGCGCAGAGAGAGAGAGAAAGAGCGCAGAGAGAGAAAGAAAAAGCGCAGAGAGAGACAAAGAGCGCAGAGAGAGAGAAAGAAAGAGCGCAGAGAGAGAAAGAAAGAGCGCAGAGAGAGAAAGAAAGAGCACAGAGAGTGAGAGAGAAAGAGCGCAGAGAGAAAGAAAGAGCGCAGAGAGAGAGAGAAAGAAAGAGCGCAGAGAGAGAGAAAGAAAGAGCGCAGAGAGAAAGAAAGAGCGCAGAGAGAGAAAGAGCGCAGAGAGAAAGAGAGAGCGCAGAGAGAGAGAGCGCAGAGAGAAAGAGAGAGAGCGCAGAGAGAGAGAAAGAAAGAGCGCAGAGAGAGAGAGAGCATAGAGAAAAAAAGAGCGCAGAGAGAGAGAGAGGAAGAAAGAGCGCAGAGAGAGAAAGAAAGAGCGCAGAGAGAGAGAAAGAGCGCAGAGAGAGAAAGAGCGCAGAGAGAGAGAGAGCGCAGAGAGAGAAAGAGCGCAGAGAGAGAAAGAGCACAGAGAGAGAGAAAGAGCAGAGAGAGAGAGAAAGAAAGAGCGCAGAGAGAGAAAGAAAGAGCGCAGAGAGAGAGAAAGAGCGCAGAGAGAGAAAGAAAGAGCGCAGAGAGAGAGAAAGATAGAGAGCAGAGAGAGCACAGAGAGAGAAATAAAGAGCGCAGAGAAAGAAAGAGCGCAGAGAGAGAGAAAGAGCGCAGAGAGAGAGCTCAGAGAGAGAGAGAGAGAGCGCAGAGAGAGAAATAAAGAGCGCAGAGAGAGAAAGAAAGAGCGCAGAGAGAGAGAAAGAAAGAGCGCAGAGAGAGAGAAAGAAAGAGCGCAGAGAGAGAGCGCAGAGAGAAAGAGAGCGCAGAGAGAGAAATAAAGAGCGCAGAGAGAGAAAGAAAGAGCACAGAGAGAGAAAGAGAGCGCAGAGAAAGAAAGAGCGCCGAGAGAGAAAGAAAGAGCGCAGAGAGAGAAAGAAAGAGCGCAAAGAGAGAAAAGAAGAGCGCAGAGAGAGAGAGAGCGCAGAGAGAGAGAAAGAAAGAGCGCAGAGAGAGAGAAAGTCAGAGTGCAGAGAGAAAGAAAGAGCGCAGAGAGAAAGAAAGAAAGAGCGCAGAGAGAGAGATAGAAAGAGGACAGAGAGAGAAAGCGCGCAGAGAGAGAAAGAGCACAGAGAGAGAGAATGAGCGCAGAGAGAGAGAATGAGCGCAGAGAGAGAGAAAGAGCGCAGAGAGAGAGAGAAAGAGCGTAGAGAGAGAAAGAAAGAGCGCAGAGAGAGAAAGAAAGAGCGCAGAGAGAGAAAGAAAGAGCGCAGAGAGAGAAAGAAAAAGAGCGCAGAGAGAAAGAGAAAGAGCGCAGAGAGAGAGAGAGAGAGCGCAGAGAGAGAGAGAGAGCGCAGAGAGAGAAAGAGAAAGAAAGAGCGCAGAGAGAGAAAGAAAGAGCGCAGAGAGAGAGAAAGAGCGCAGAGAGAGAGAAAGAAAGTGCGCAGAGAGAGAGAAAGAAAGAGCGCAGAGAGAGAGAAAGAAAGAGCGCAGAGAGAGAGAGAGAAAGAGCGCAGAGAGAGAGCGCAGAGAGAGAGAGAAAGAGCGCAGAGAGAGAAAGAAAGAGCGCAGAGAGAGAAATAAAGAGCGCAGAGAGAGAAATAAAGAGCGCAGAGAAAGAAAGAGCGCAGAGAGAGAGAAAGAAAGAGCGCAGAGAGAGAAAGAAAGAGCGCAGAGAGAGAAAGAAAGAGCGCAGAGAGAGAGAGCGCAGAGAGAAAGAGAAAGAAAGAGCGCAGAGAGAGAGAATGAGCGCAGAGAGAGAGAATGAGCGCAGAGAGAGAGAAAGAGCGCAGAGAGAGAGAGAAAGAGCGTAGAGAGAGAAAGAAAGAGCGCAGAGAGAGAAAGAAAAAGAGCGCAGAGAGAAAGAGAAAGAGCGCAGAGAGAGAGAGAGCGCAGAGAGAGAGAGAAAGAGCGCAGAGAGAGAAAGAGAAAGAAAGAGCGCAGAGAGAGAAAGAGAAAGAAAGAGCGCAGAGAGAGAAAGAAAGAGCGCAGAGAGAGAGAAAGAGCGCAGAGAGAGAGAAAGAAAGTGCGCAGAGAGAGAGAAAGAAAGTGCGCAGAGAGAAAGAAAGAGAGCACATAGAGAGAGAAAGAGCGCAGAGAGAGAGAGAGAGCGCAGAGAGAAAGAGAGAGCGCAGAGAGAGAGAGCGCAGAGAGAAAGAGAGAGAGCGCAGAGAGAGAGAAAGAAAGAGCGCAGAGAGAGAGAGCATAGAGAAAAAAAGAGCGCAGAGAGAGAGAGAGGAAGAAAGAGCGCAGAGAGAGAAAGAAAGAGCGCAGAGAGAGAGAAAGAGCGCAGAGAGAGAGAAAGAGCGCAGAGAGAGAGAGAGCGCAGAGAGAGAAAGAGCGCAGAGAGAGAGAAAGAGCGCAGAGAGAGAAAGAAAGAGCGCAGAGAGAGAAAGAAAGAGCGCAGAGAGAGAAAGAAAGAGCGCAGAGAGAGAGAAAGAAAGAGCGCAGAGAGAGAGCGCAGAGAGAGAGAGCGCAGAGAGAGAGCGCAGAGAGAAAAAGAAAGAGCGCAGAGAGGAAAAGAAAGAGTGCAGAGAAAGAAAGAGCGCAGAGAGAGAGAAAGAAAGAGCGCAGAGAGAAAGAAAGAGCGCAAAGAGAGAAAAAAAGAGCGCAGAGAGAAAGAAAGAGCGCAGAGAGAAAGAGAGAGCGCAGAGAGAAAGAGAGAAAGAGCGCATAGAGAGAAAGAGAAAGAAAGAGCGCAGATAGAGAGAGAGAAAGAGCGCAGAGAAAGAGCGCAGAGAGAGAGAGAGAGCGCAGAGAGAGAGAAAGAAAGAGCGCAGAGAGAGAAAGAAAGAGCGCAGAGAGAGAGTGCAGAGAGAAAGAAAGAGCGCAGAGAGAGAGAAAGAGCGCAGAGAGAGAGAAAGAAAGTGCGCAGAGAAAGAAAGAGCGCAGAGAGAGAGAAAGAGAAAGAAAGAGCGCAGAGAGAGAAAGAGAAAGAAAGAGCGCAGAGAGAGAGAGAGAGAGCGCAGAGAGAGAGAGAGAAAGAAAGAGCGCAGAGAGAGAAAGAAAGAGCGCAGAGAGAGAGAGAGAGCGCAGAGAGAGGAAGAAAGAGCGCAGAGAGAGAGAGCGTAGAGAGAGAGAGAAAGAGCGCAGACAGAGAGAGAGCGCAGAGAGAGAGAAAGAAAGTGCTCAGAGAGAAAGAAAGAGCGCAGAGAGAGAGAAAGAAAGAGCACAGAGAGAGAAAGAAAGAGCGCAGAGAGAGAGAAAGAAAGAGCGCAGAGAGAGAGAGAAAGAGCGCAGAGAGAGAAAGAGAAAGAAAGAGCACAGAGAGAGAAAGAGAAAGAAAGAGCGCAGAGAGAGAAAGAAAGAGCGCAGAGAGAGAAAGAAAGAGCGCAGAGAGAGAGAAAGAGCGCAGAGAGAGAGAAAGAGCACAGAGAGAGAGAAAGAGCGCAGAGAGAGAGAGAGAAAGAGCGCAGAGAGAGAGAAAGAAAGAGCGCAGAGAGAGAGAAAGAAAGAGCGCAGAGAGAGAGAAAGAAAGAGCGCAGAGAGAGAGAAAGAAAGAGCGCAGAGAGAGAGCGCAGAGAGAGAGAAAGAAAGTGCGCAGAGAGAAAGAAAGAGCGCAGAGAGAGAAAGAAAGTGCGCAGAGAGAAAGAAAGAGCGCAGAGAGAGAGAAATAAAGAGCGCAGAGAGAGAAATAAAGAGCGCAGAGAGAGAGAAATAAAGAGCGCAGAGAGAGAGAAAGAAAGAGCGCAGAGAGAGAAAGAAAGAGCGCACAGAGAGAAAGAAAGCGCAAAGAGAGAAAAAAGAGCACAAAGAGAGAAAAAAAGAGCGCAGAGAGAAAGAAAGAGCGCAGAGAGAAAGAAAGAGCGCAGAGAGAGAGAGCGCAGAGAGAGAAAGAGAAAGAAAGAGCGCAGAGAGAGAGAGAGAAAGAGCGCCGAGAGAGAGAGAGAGAGCGCAGAGAGAGAGAGAAAGAGAAATAAAGAGCACAGAGAGAGAAAGAGCGCAGAGAAAGAAAGAGCGCAGAGAAAGAAAGAGCGCAGAGAGAGAAAGAAAGAGCGCAGAGAGAGAAAGAAAGAGCGCAGAGAGAGAAAAAAAGAGCGCAAAGAGAGAAAAAAAGAGCGCAGAGAGAAAGAAAGAAAGAGCGCAGAGAGAAAGAAAGAGCGCAGAGAGAGAGCGCAGAGAGAGAAAGAGAAAGAAAGAGCGCAGAGAGAGAGAGAAAGAGCGCCGAGAGAGAGAAAGAGCGCAGAGAGAGAGAAAGAGAAAGAAAGAGCGCAGAGAGAGAAAGTGCGCAGAGAGAGAAAGAGCGCAGAGAGAAAGAAAGAGCGCAGAGAGAGAGAGAGAGCACAGAGAGAGAGAGAGAAAGAAAGAGCGCAGAGAGAGAAAGAGCGCAGAGAGAGAAAGAGCGCAGAGAGAGAGCGCAGAGAGAGAAAGAGCGCAGAGAGAGAGAGCGCAGAGAGAGAGAGCGCAAAGAGAGAAAGAGCGCAGAGAGAGAAAGAGCGCAGAGAGAGAAAGAGCGCAGAGAGAGAGCGCAGAGAGAAAGAAAGAGCGCAGAGAAAGAAAGAGCGCAGAGAGAGAGAGCGCAGAGAGAAAGAAAGAGCGCAGAGAGAGAAAAAAAGAGTGCAGAGAGAGAGAAAGAAAAAGCGCAGAGAGAGAGAAAGAAAGAGCGCAGAGAGAGAGAGAAAGAGCGCAGAGAGAGAGAAAGAAAGAGCGCAGAGAGAAAGAAAGAGCACATAGAGAGAGAAAGAGCGCAGAGAGAGAGAGAGAGCGCAGAGAGAAAGAGAGAGCGCAGAGAGAGAGAGCGCAGAGAGAAAGAGAGAGAGCGCAGAGAGAGAGAAAGAAAGAGCGCAGAGAGAGAGAGCATAGAGAAAAAAAGAGCGCAGAGAGAGAGAGAGGAAGAAAGAGCGCAGAGAGAGAAAGAAAGAGCGCAGAGAGAGAGAAAGAGCGCAGAGAGAGAGAAAGAGCGCAGAGAGAGAAAGAGCGCAGAGAGAGAGAGAGCGCAGAGAGAGAAAGAGCGCAGAGAGAGAGCGCAGAGAGAGAGAAAGAGCGCAGAGAGAGAAAGAAAGAGCGCAGAGAGAGAAAGAAAGAGCGCAGAGAGAGAAAGAAAGAGCGCAGAGAGAGAGAAAGAAAGAGCGCAGAGAGAGAGCGCAGAGAGAGAGCGCAGAGAGAAAAAGAAAGAGCGCAGAGAGGAAAAGAAAGAGCGCAGAGAAAGAAAGAGCGCAGAGAGAGAGAAAGAAAGAGCGCAGAGAGAAAGAAAGAGCGCAAAGAGAGAAAAAAAGAGCGCAGAGAGAAAGAAAGAGCGCAGAGAGAAAGAGAGAGCGCAGAGAGAAAGAGAGAAAGAGCGCATAGAGAGAAAGAGAAAGAAAGAGCGCAGATAGAGAGAGAGAAAGAGCGCAGAGAAAGAGCGCAGAGAGAGAGAGAGAGCGCAGAGAGAGAGAAAGAAAGAGCGCAGAGAGAGAAAGAAAGAGCGCAGAGAGAGAGCGCAGAGAGAAAGAAAGAGCGCAGAGAGAGAGAAAGAGCGCAGAGAGAGAGAAAGAAAGTGCGCAGAGAAAGAAAGAGCGCAGAGAGAGAGAAAGAGAAAGAAAGAGCGCAGAGAGAGAAAGAGAAAGAAAGAGCGCAGAGAGAGAGAGAGAGAGAGCGCAGAGAGAGAGAGAGAAAGAAAGAGCGCAGAGAGAGAAAGAAAGAGCGCAGAGAGAGAGAGAGAGCGCAGAGAGAGGAAGAAAGAGCGCAGAGAGAGAGAGCGTAGAGAGAGAGAGAAAGAGCGCAGAGAGAAAGAGAGCGCAGACAGAGAGAGAGCGCAGAGAGAGAGAAAGAAAGTGCTCAGAGAGAAAGAAAGAGCGCAGAGAGAGAGAAAGAAAGAGCACAGAGAGAGAAAGAAAGAGCGCAGAGAGAGAGAAAGAAAGAGCGCAGAGAGAGAGAGAAAGAGCGCAGAGAGAGAAAGAGAAAGAAAGAGCGCAGAGAGAGAAAGAGAAAGAAAGAGCGCAGAGAGAGAAAGAAAGAGCGCAGAGAGAGAAAGAAAGAGCGCAGAGAGAGAGAAAGAGCGCAGAGAGAGAGAAAGAGCACAGAGAGAGAGAAAGAGCGCAGAGAGAGAGAGAGAAAGAGCGCAGAGAGAGAGAAAGAAAGAGCGCAGAGAGAGAGAAAGAAAGAGCGCAGAGAGAGAGAAAGAAAGAGCGCAGAGAGAGAGCGCAGAGAGAGAGAAAGAAAGAGCGCAGAGAGAGAGCGCAGAGAGAGAGAAAGAAAGTGCGCAGAGAGAAAGAAAGAGCGCAGAGAGAGAGAAAGAAAGTGCGCAGAGAGAAAGAAAGAGCGCAGAGAGAGAGAAATAAAGAGCGCAGAGAGAGAAAGAAAGAGCGCAGAGAGAGAAAGAAAGAGCGCACAGAGAGAAAGAAAGCGCAAAGAGAGAAAAAAGAGCACAAAGAGAGAAAAAAAGAGCGCAGAGAGAAAGAAAGAGCGCAGAGAGAAAGAAAGAGCGCAGAGAGAGAGAGCGCAGAAAGAGCGCAGAGAGAGAGAGCGCAGAGAGAGAAAGAGAAAGAAAGAGCGCAGAGAGAGAGAGAGAAAGAGCGCCGAGAGAGAGAGAGAGAGCGCAGAGAGAGAGAGAAAGAGAAAGAAAGAGCGCAGAGAGAGAAAGAGCGCAGAGAAAGAAAGAGCGCAGAGAAAGAAAGAGCGCAGAGAAAGAAAGAGCGCAGAGAAAGAAAGAGCGCAGAGAGAGAGAGAGAAAGAGCGCAGAGAGAGAGAGAGAAAGAGCGCAAAGAGAGAGAGAGAGCGCAGAGAGAGAAAGAGAAAGAAAGAGCGCAGAGAGAGAGAGCGCAGAGAGAGAGAGCGCAGAGAGAGAGAGCGCAGAGAGAGAAAGAGCGCAGAGAGAGAGAGCGCAGAGAGAAAGAGCGCAGAGAGAGAGCGCAGAGAGAGAGAGCGCAGAGAGAGAGAGCGCAGAGAGAGAAAGAGCGCAGAGAGAGAAAGAGCGCAGAGAGAGAAAGAGCGCAGAGAGAGAAAGAGCGCAGAGAGAGAAATAGCGCAGAGAGAAAGAAAGAGCGCAGAGAAAGAAAGAGCGCAGAGAGAGAGAGTGCAGAGAGAGAGAGCGCAGAGAGAGAAAGAGCGCAGAGAGAGAGAGCGCAGAGAGAAAGAGCGCAGAGAGAGAGCGCAGAGAGAGAGCGCAGAGAGAGAGCGCAGAGAGAGAAAGAGCGCAGAGAGAGAAAGAGCGCAGAGAGAGAAAGAGCGCAGAGAGAGAAAGAGCGCAGAGAGAAAGAAAGAGCGCAGAGAGAAAGAAAGAGCGCAGAGAGAGAGAGCGCAGAGAGAAAGAAAGAGCGCAGAGAGAGAGAGAAAGAGCGCAGAGAGAGAAAGAAAAAGCGCAGAGAGAGACAAAGAGCGCAGAGAGAGAGAAAGAAAGAGCGCAGAGAGAGAAAGAAAGAGCGCAGAGAGAGAAAGAAAGAGCACAGAGAGTGAGAGAGAAAGAGCGCAGAGAGAAAGAAAGAGCGCAGAGAGAGAGAGAAAGAAAGAGCGCAGAGAGAAAGGGGAAGAAAGAGCGCAGAGAGAGAGAAAGAAAGAGCGCAGAGAGAAAGAAAGAGCGCAGAGAGAGAAAGAGCGCAGAGAGAAAGAGAGAGCGCAGACAGAGAGAGAGCGCAGAGAGAGCGCAGAGAGAGAGAGCGCAGAGAGAAAGAGAGAGAGCGCAGAGAGAGAGAAAGAAAGAGCGCAGAGAGAGAGAGAGCATAGAGAAAAAAAGAGCGCAGAGAGAGAGAGAGGAAGAAAGAGCGCAGAGAGAGAAAGAAAGAGCGCAGAGAGAGAGAAAGAGCGCAGAGAGAGAAAGAGCGCAGAGAGAGAGAGAGCGCAGAGAGAGAAAGAGCGCAGAGAGAGAAAGAGCACAGAGAGAGAGAAAGAGCAGAGAGAGAGAGAAAGAAAGAGCGCAGAGAGAGAAAGAAAGAGCGCAGAGAGAGAGAAAGAGCGCAGAGAGAGAAAGAAAGAGCGCAGAGAGAGAGAAAGATAGAGAGCAGAGAGAGCACAGAGAGAGAAATAAAGAGCGCAGAGAAAGAAAGAGCGCAGAGAGAGAGAAAGAGCGCAGAGAGAGAGAAAGAAAGAGCGCAGAGAGAGAGCTCAGAGAGAGAGAGAGAGCGCAGAGAGAGAAATAAAGAGCGCAGAGAGAGAAAGAAAGAGCGCAGAGAGAGAGAAAGAAAGAGCGCAGAGAGAGAGAAAGAAAGAGCGCAGAGAGAGAGCGCAGAGAGAAAGAGAGCGCAGAGAGAGAAATAAAGAGCGCAGAGAGAGAAAGAAAGAGCGCAGAGAGAGAAAGAGAGCGCAGAGAAAGAAAGAGCGCCGAGAGAGAAAGAAAGAGCGCAGAGAGAGAAAGAAAGAGCGCAAAGAGAGAAAAGAAGAGCGCAGAGAGAGAGAGAGCGCAGAGAGAGAGAAAGAAAGAGCGCAGAGAGAGAGAAAGTCAGAGTGCAGAGAGAAAGAAAGAGCGCAGAGAGAAAGAAAGAAAGAGCGCAGAGAGAGAGATAGAAAGAGGACAGAGAGAGAAAGCGCGCAGAGAGAGAAAGAGCACAGAGAGAGAGAATGAGCGCAGAGAGAGAGAATGAGCGCAGAGAGAGAGAAAGAGCGCAGAGAGAGAGAGAAAGAGCGTAGAGAGAGAAAGAAAGAGCGCAGAGAGAGAAAGAAAGAGCGCAGAGAGAGAAAGAAAAAGAGCGCAGAGAGAAAGAGAAAGAGCGCAGAGAGAGAGAGAGAGAGCGCAGAGAGAGAGAGAGCGCAGAGAGAGAAAGAGAAAGAAAGAGCGCAGAGAGAGAAAGAAAGAGCGCAGAGAGAGAGAAAGAGCGCAGAGAGAGAGAAAGAAAGTGCGCAGAGAGAGAGAAAGAAAGAGCGCAGAGAGAGAGAAAGAAAGAGCGCAGAGAGAGAGAAAGAAAGAGCGCAGAGAGAGAGCGCAGAGAGAGAGAGAAAGAGCGCAGAGAGAGAAAGAAAGAGCGCAGAGAGAGAAATAAAGAGCGCAGAGAGAGAAATAAAGAGCGCAGAGAAAGAAAGAGCGCAGAGAGAGAGAAAGAAAGAGCGCAGAGAGAGAAAGAAAGAGCGCAGAGAGAGAAAGAAAGAGCGCAGAGAGAGAGAGCGCAGAGAGAAAGAGAAAGAAAGAGCGCAGAGAGAGAGAATGAGCGCAGAGAGAGAGAATGAGCGCAGAGAGAGAGAAAGAGCGCAGAGAGAGAGAGAAAGAGCGTAGAGAGAGAAAGAAAGAGCGCAGAGAGAGAAAGAAAAAGAGCGCAGAGAGAAAGAGAAAGAGCGCAGAGAGAGAGAGAGCGCAGAGAGAGAGAGAAAGAGCGCAGAGAGAGAAAGAGAAAGAAAGAGCGCAGAGAGAGAAAGAGAAAGAAAGAGCGCTGAGAGAGAAAGAAAGAGCGCAGAGAGAGAGAAAGAGCGCAGAGAGAGAGAAAGAAAGTGCGCAGAGAGAGAGAAAGAAAGTGCGCAGAGAGAGAGAAAGAAAGAGCGCAGAGAGAGAGAAAGAAAGAGCGCAGAGAGAGAGCGCAGAGAGAGAGAGAAAGAGCGCAGAGAGAGAAATAAAGAGCGCAGAGAGAGAAATAAAGAGCGCAGAGAGAGAAATAAAGAGCGCAGAGAGAGAAAGAAAGAGCGCAGAGAGAGAAAGAAAGAGCGCAGAGAGAGAAAGAAAGAGCGCAGAGAGAGCGCAGAGAGAAAGAGAAGAAAGAGCGCAGAGAGAGAGAGAAAGAGCGCCGAGAGAGAGAAAGAGCGCAGAGAGAGAGAAAGAGAAAGAAAGAGCGCAGAGAGAGAAAGTGCGCAGAGAGAAAAAGAGCGCAGAGAGAAAGAAAGAGCGCAGAGAGAGAGAGAGAAAGAGCGCAGAGAGAGAGAGAAAGAGCGCAGAGAGAGAGAGAGCGCAGAGAGAGAAAGAGAAAGAAAGAGCGCAGAGAGAGAAAGAGCGCAGAGAGAGAAAGAGCGCAGAGAGAGAAAGAGCGCAGAGAGAGAAAGAGCGCAGAGAGAGAAAGAGCGCAGAGAGAGAAAGAGCGCAGAGAGAGAAAGAGCGCAGAGAGAGAAAGAGCGCAGAGAGAGAAAGAGCGCAGAGAAAGAAAGAGCGCAGAGAGAGAGCGCAGAGAAAGAAAGAGCGCAGAGAGAGAGAGAAAGAGCGCAGAGAGAGAGAGAGAGCGCAGAGAGAGAGAGAAAGAGCGCAGAGAGAGAAAAAAAGAGTGCAGAGAGAGAGAAAGAAAAAGCACACAGAGAGAAAGAAAGAGCGCAGAGAGAGAAAGAAAGAGCGCAGAGAGAGAGAAAGAAAGAGCGCAGAGAGAAAGAAAGAGCAAATAGAGAGAGAGAGAGCGCAGAGAGAGAGAGCGCAGAGAGAAAAAGAGAGAGCGCAGAGAGAGAGAAAGAAAGAGCGCAGAGAGAGAGAAAAAGCATAGAGAAAAAAAGAGCGCAGAGAGAGAGAGAGGAAGAAAGAGCGCAGAGAGAGAAAGAAAGAGCGCAGAGAGAGAAAGAAAGAGCGCAGAGAGAGAGAAAGAGCGCAGAGAGAGAGAAAGAGCACAGAGAGAGAGAAAGAGCGCAGAGAGAAAGAAAGAGCGCAGAGAGAGAGAAGAAAGAGCGCAGAGAGAGAGAAAGAAAGAGCGCAGAGAGAGAGCGCAGAGAGAGAGAGCGCAGAGAGAGAGAAAGAAAGAGCGCAGAGAGAGAGAAAGAAAGAGCGCAGAGAGAGAGCGCAGAGAGAGAGAAAGAGCGCAGAGAGAGAAATAAAGAGCGCAGAGAGAGAAATAAAGAGCGCAGAGAGAGAAATAAAGAGCGCAGAGAAAGAAAGAGCGCAGAGAGAGAGAAAGAAAGAGCGCAGAGAGAGAAAGAAAGAGCGCAAAGAGAGAAAAAAGAGCGCAAAGAGAGAAAAACAGAGCGCAGAGAGAAAGAAAGAAAGAGCGCAGAGGGAAAGAAAGAGCGCAGAGAGAGAGAGCGCAGAGAGAGAAAGAGAAAGAAAGAGCGCAGAGAGAGAGAGAAAGAGCGCCGAGAGAGAGAGAAAGAGCGCAGAGAGAGAGAAAGAGAAAGAATGAGCGCAGAGAGAAAGTGCGCAGAGAGAGAAAGAGCGCAGAGAGAAAGAAAGAGCGCAGAGAGAGAGAGAGAAAGAGCTCAGAGAGAAAGAAAGAGCACAGAGAGAGACAGAGAAAGAGCGCAGAGAGAGAGAGAAAGAGCACAGAGAGAGAGAGAAAGAGCGCAGAGAGAGAAAGAGCGCAGAGAGAGAGAGCGCAGAGAGAGAAAGAGCGCAGAGAGAGAAAGAGCGCAGAGAGAGAGAAAGAGAAAGAAAGAGCGCAGAGAGAAAGTGCGCAGAGAGAGAAAGAGCGCAGAGAGAAAGAAAGAGCGCAGAGAGAGAGAGAGAAAGAGCTCAGAGAGAAAGAAAGAGCACAGAGAGAGACAGAGAAAGAGCGCAGAGAGAGAGAGAAAGAGCGCAGAGAGAGAGAGAGAGAAAGAGCGCAGAGAAAGAGCGCAGAGAGAGAAAGAGCGCAGAGAGAGAGCGCAGAGAGAGAAAGAGCGCAGAGAGAGAAAGAGCGCAGAGAGAGAGAGCGCAGAGAGAGAGCGCAGAGAGAGAAAGAGCGCAGAGAGAGAAAGAGCACAGAGAGAGAAAGAGCGCAGAGAGAGAAAGAGCGCAGAGAGAGAAAGAGCGCAGAGAGAAAGAGCGCAGAGAGAGAAAGAGCGCAGAGAGAGAAAGAGCGCAGAGAGAGAAAGAGCACAGAGAGAGAAAGAGCGCAGAGAAAGAAAGAGCGCAGAGAGAGAGCGCAGAGAAAGAAAGAGCGCAGAGAGAGAGAGAAAGAGCGCAGAGAGAGAGAGAGAGCGCAGAGAGAGAGAGAAAGAGCGCAGAGAGAGAAAAAAAGAGTGCAGAGAGAGAGAAAGAAAAAGCGCAGAGAGAGAAAGAAAGAGCGCAGAGAGAGAAAGAAAGAGCGCAGAGAGAGAGAAAGAAAGAGCACAGAGAGAAAGAAAGAGCACATAGAGAGAGAGAGAGCGCAGAGAGCGCAGAGAGAGAGCGCAGAGAGAAAAAGAGAGAGCGCAGAGAGAGAGAAAGAAAGAGCGCAGAGAGAGAGAAAGAGCATAGAGAAAAAAAGAGCGCAGAGAGAGAGAGAGGAAGAAAGAGCGCAGAGAGAGAAAGAAAGAGCGCAGAGAGAGAAAGAAAGAGCGCAGAGAGAGAAAGAAAGAGCGCAGAGAGAGAGAAAGAGCACAGAGAGAGAGAGAAAGAGCGCAGAGAGAGAAAGAAAGAGCGCAGAGAGAGAGAAAGAAAGAGCGCAGAGAGAGAGAAAGAAAGAGCGCAGAGAGAGAGCGCAGAGAGAGAGAAAGAAAGAGCGCAGAGAGAGAGAAAGAAAGAGCGCAGAGAGAGAGCGCAGAGAGAGAGAGAGAAAGAGCGCAGAGAGAGAAATAAAGAGTGCAGAGAGAGAAATAAAGAGCGCAGAGAGAGAAATAAAGAGCGCAGAGAAAGAAAGAGCGCAGAGAGAGAGAAAGAAAGAGCGCAGAGAGAGAAAGAAAGAGCGCAAAGAGAGAAAAAAGAGCGCAAAGAGAGAAAAAAAGAGCGCAGAGAGAAAGAAAGAAAGAGCGCAGAGGGAAAGAAAGAGCGCAGAGAGAGAAAGAGAAAGAAAGAGCGCAGAGAGAGAGAGAGAAAGAGCGCCGAGAGAGAGAGAAAGAGCGCAGAGAGAGAGAAAGAGAAAGAAAGAGCGCAGAGAGAGAAAGTGCGCAGAGAGAGAAAGAGCGCAGAGAGAAAGAAAGAGCGCAGAGAGAGAGAGAGAAAGAGCTCAGAGAGAAAGAAAGAGCACAGAGACAGACAGAGAAAGAGCGCAGAGAGAGAGAGAAAGAGCACAGAGAGAGAAAGAGAAAGAAAGAGCGCAGAGAGAGAAAGAGAAAGAAAGAGCGCAGAGAGAGAAAGAGCGCAGAGAGAGAAAGAGCGCAGAGAGAGAAAGAGCGCAGAGAGAGAGAGCGCAGAGAGAGAGAGCGCAGAGAGAGAAAGAGCACAGAGAGTGAAAGAGCACAGAGAGAGAAAGAGCGCAGAGAGAGAAAGAGCGCAGAGAGAAAGAAAGAGCGCAGAGAGAGAGAGCGCAGAGAGAAAGAAAGAGCGCAGAGAGAGAGAAAGAGCGCAGAGAGAGAGAGAAAGAGCGCAGAGAGAGAAAGAAAGAGCGCAGAGAGAGAGAAAGAAAGAGCGCAGAGAGAGAGCGCAGAGAGAGAGAGAAAGAGCGCAGAGAGAGAAATAAAGAGCGCAGAGAGAGAAATAAAGAGCGCAGAGAGAGAAATAAAGAGCGCAGAGAAAGAAAGAGCGCAGAGAGAGAGAAAGAAAGAGCGCAGAGAGAGAAAGAAAGAGCGCAAAGAGAGAAAAAAGAGCGCAAAGAGAGAAAAAAAGAGCGCAGAGAGAAAGAAAGAAAGAGCGCAGAGGGAAAGAAAGAGCGCAGAGAGAGAGCGCAGAGAGAGAAAGAGAAAGAAAGAGCGCAGAGAGAGAGAGAAAGAGCGCCGAGAGAGAGAGAAAGAGCGCAGAGAGAGAGAAAGAGAAAGAAAGAGCGCAGAGAGAAAGTGCGCAGAGAGGGAAAGAGCGCAGAGAGAAAGAAAGAGCGCAGAGAGAGAGAGAGAAAGAGCTCAGAGAGAAAGAAAGAGCACAGAGAGAGACAGAGAAAGAGCGCAGAGAGAGAGAGAAAGAGCGCAGAGAGAGAGAGAAAGAGCGCAGAGAAAGAGCGCAGAGAGAGAAAGAGCGCAGAGAGAGAAAGAGCGCAGAGAGAGAGAGCGCAGAGAGAGAAAGAGCGCAGAGAGAGAAAGAGCGCAGAGAGAGAGAGCGCAGAGAGAGAGAGCGCAGAGAGAGAAAGAGCGCAGAGAGAGAAAGAGCACAGAGAGAGAAAGAGCGCAGAGAGAGAAAGAGCGCAGAGAGAGAAAGAGCGCAGAGAGAAAGAGCGCAGAGAGAGAAAGAGCGCAGAGAGAGAAAGAGCGCAGAGAGAAAGAGCGCAGAGAGAGAAAGAGCACAGAGAAAGAAAGAGCGCAGAGAGAGAGCGCAGAGAAAGAAAGAGCGCAGAGAGAGAGAGAAAGAGCGCAGAGAGAGAGAGAGAGCGCAGAGAGAGAGAGAAAGAGCGCAGAGAGAGAAAAAAAGAGTGCAGAGAGAGAGAAAGAAAAAGCGCAGAGAGAGAAAGAAAGAGCGCAGAGAGAGAAAGAAAGAGCGCAGAGAGAGAGAAAGAAAGAGCGCAGAGAGAGAGAAAGAAAGAGCGCAGAGAGAGAGAAAGAGCATAGAGAAAAAAAGAGCGCAGAGAGAGAGAGAGGAAGAAAGAGCGCAGAGAGAGAAAGAAAGAGCGCAGAGAGAGAAAGAAAGAGCGCAGAGAGAGAAAGAAAGAGCGCAGAGAGAGAGAAAGAGCGCAGAGAGAGAAAGAAAGAGCGCAGAGAGAGAGAAAGAAAGAGCGCAGAGAGAGAGAAAGAAAGAGCGCAGAGAGAGAGCGCAGAGAGAGAGAAAGAAAGAGCGCAGAGAGAGAGAAAGAAAGAGCGCAGAGAGAGAGCGCAGAGAGAGAGAGAGAAAGAGCGCAGAGAGAGAAATAAAGAGTGCAGAGAGAGAAATAAAGAGCGCAGAGAGAGAAATAAAGAGCGCAGAGAAAGAAAGAGCGCAGAGAGAGAGAAAGAAAGAGCGCAGAGAGAGAAAGAAAGAGCGCAAAGAGAGAAAAAAGAGCGCAAAGAGAGAAAAAAAGAGCGCAGAGAGAAAGAAAGAAAGAGCGCAGAGGGAAAGAAAGAGCGCAGAGAGAGAGCGCAGAGAGAGAAAGAGAAAGAAAGAGCGCAGAGAGAGAGAGAAAGAGCGCCGAGAGAGAGAGAAAGAGCGCAGAGAGAGAGAAAGAGAAAGAAAGAGCGCAGAGAGAAAGTGCGCAGAGAGAGAAAGAGCGCAGAGAGAAAGAAAGAGCGCAGAGAGAGAGAGAGAAAGAGCTCAGAGAGAAAGAAAGAGCACAGAGAGAGACAGAGAAAGAGCGCAGAGAGAGAGAGAAAGAGCGCAGAGAGAGAGAGAAAGAGCGCAGAGAAAGAGCGCAGAGAGAGAAAGAGCGCAGAGAGAGCGCAGAGAGAGAAAGAGCGCAGAGAGAGAAAGAGCGCAGAGAGAGAGAGCGCAGAGAGAGAGAGCGCAGAGAGAGAAAGAGCGCAGAGAGAGAAAGAGCACAGAGAGAGAAAGAGCGCAGAGAGAGAAAGAGCGCAGAGAGAGAAAGAGCGCAGAGAGAAAGAGCGCAGAGAGAGAAAGAGCGCAGAGAGAGAAAGAGCGCAGAGAGAGAAAGAGCGCAGAGAAAGAAAGAGCGCAGAGAGAGAGCGCAGAGAAAGAAAGAGCGCAGAGAGAGAGAGAAAGAGCGCAGAGAGAGAGAGAGAGCGCAGAGAGAGAGAGAAAGAGCGCAGAGAGAGAAAAAAAGAGTGCAGAGAGAGAGAAAGAAAAAGCGCAGAGAGAGAAAGAAAGAGCGCAGAGAGAGAAAGAAAGAGCGCAGAGAGAGAGAAAGAAAGAGCACAGAGAGAAAGAAAGAGCACATAGAGAGAGAGAGAGCGCAGAGAGCGCAGAGAGAGAGCGCAGAGAGAAAAAGAGAGAGCGCAGAGAGAGAGAAAGAAAGAGCGCAGAGAGAGAGAAAGAGCATAGAGAAAAAAAGAGCGCAGAGAGAGAGAGAGGAAGAAAGAGCGCAGAGAGAGAAAGAAAGAGCGCAGAGAGAGAAAGAAAGAGCGCAGAGAGAGAAAGAAAGAGCGCAGAGAGAGAGAAAGAGCACAGAGAGAGAGAGAAAGAGCGCAGAGAGAGAAAGAAAGAGCGCAGAGAGAGAGAAAGAAAGAGCGCAGAGAGAGAGAAAGAAAGAGCGCAGAGAGAGAGCGCAGAGAGAGAGAAAGAAAGAGCGCAGAGAGAGAGAAAGAAAGAGCGCAGAGAGAGAGCGCAGAGAGAGAGAGAGAAAGAGCGCAGAGAGAGAAATAAAGAGTGCAGAGAGAGAAATAAAGAGCGCAGAGAGAGAAATAAAGAGCGCAGAGAAAGAAAGAGCGCAGAGAGAGAGAAAGAAAGAGCGCAGAGAGAGAAAGAAAGAGCGCAAAGAGAGAAAAAAGAGCGCAAAGAGAGAAAAAAAGAGCGCAGAGAGAAAGAAAGAAAGAGCGCAGAGGGAAAGAAAGAGCGCAGAGAGAGAAAGAGAAAGAAAGAGCGCAGAGAGAGAGAGAGAAAGAGCGCCGAGAGAGAGAGAAAGAGCGCAGAGAGAGAGAAAGAGAAAGAAAGAGTGCAGAGAGAGAAAGTGCGCAGAGAGAGAAAGAGCGCAGAGAGAAAGAAAGAGCGCAGAGAGAGAGAGAGAAAGAGCTCAGAGAGAAAGAAAGAGCACAGAGACAGACAGAGAAAGAGCGCAGAGAGAGAGAGAGAAAGAGCGCAGAGAGAGAAAGAGAAAGAAAGAGCGCAGAGAGAGAAAGAGAAAGAAAGAGCGCAGAGAGAGAAAGAGCGCAGAGAGAGAAAGAGCGCAGAGAGAGAAAGAGCGCAGAGAGAGAAAGAGCGCAGAGAGAGAAAGAGCGCAGAGAGAGAGAGCGCAGAGAGAGAGAGCGCAGAGAGAGAAAGAGCACAGAGAGTGAAAGAGCACAGAGAGAGAAAGAGCGCAGAGAGAGAAAGAGCGCAGAGAGAAAGAAAGAGCGCAGAGAGAGAGAGCGCAGAGAGAAAGAAAGAGCGCAGAGAG
This sequence comes from Ascaphus truei, assembly GCF_040206685.1. Lineage (NCBI taxonomy): Eukaryota > Metazoa > Chordata > Amphibia > Anura > Ascaphidae > Ascaphus > Ascaphus truei. Next base: position 268,141 of record NW_027455995.1, on the reverse strand, counting down.
AGAGAAAGAGCGCAGAGAGAGAGAGAAAGAGCGCAGAGAGAGAAAGAAAGAGCGCAGAGAGAGAAAGAAAGAGCACATAGAGAGAGAGAGAGCGCAGAGAGAGAGAAAGAAAGAGCGCAGAGAGAGAGCGCAGAGAGAGAGAGAAAGAGCGCAGAGAGAGAAATAAAGAGCGCAGAGAGAGAAATAAAGAGCGCAGAGAGAGAAATAAAGAGCGCAGAGAAAGAAAGAGCGCAGAGAGAGAGAAAGAAAGAGCGCAGAGAGAGAAAGAAAGAGCGCAAAGAGAGAAAAAAGAGCGCAAAGAGAGAAAAAAAGAGCGCAGAGAGAAAGAAAGAAAGAGCGCAGAGGGAAAGAAAGAGCGCAGAGAGAGAGCGCAGAGAGAGAAAGAGAAAGAAAGAGCGCAGAGAGAGAGAGAAAGAGCGCCGAGAGAGAGAGAAAGAGAGCAGAGAGAGAGAAAGAGAAAGAAAGAGCGCAGAGAGAAAGTGCGCAGAGAGAGAAAGAGCGCAGAGAGAAAGAAAGAGCGCAGAGAGAGAGAGAGAAAGAGCTCAGAGAGAAAGAAAGAGCACAGAGAGAGACAGAGAAAGAGCGCAGAGAGAGAGAGAAAGAGCGCAGAGAGAGAGAGAAAGAGCGCAGAGAGAGAAAGAGCGCAGAGAGAGAAAGAGCGCAGAGAGAGAGAGCGCAGAGAGAGAAAGAGCGCAGAGAGAGAAAGAGCGCAGAGAGAGAGAGCGCAGAGAGAGAGAGCGCAGAGAGAGAAAGAGCGCAGAGAGAGAAAGAGCACAGAGAGAGAAAGAGCGCAGAGAGAGAAAGAGCGCAGAGAGAGAAAGAGCGCAGAGAGAAAGAGCGCAGAGAGAGAAAGAGCGCAGAGAGAGAAAGAGCGCAGAGAGAGAAAGAGCGCAGAGAGAGAAAGAGCGCAGAGAAAGAAAGAGCGCAGAGAGAGAGCGCAGAGAAAGAAAGAGCGCAGAGAGAGAGAGAAAGAGCGCAGAGAGAGAGAGAGAGCGCAGAGAGAGAGAGAAAGAGCGCAGAGAGAGAAAAAAAGAGTGCAGAGAGAGAGAAAGAAAAAGCGCAGAGAGAGAAAGAAAGAGCGCAGAGAGAGAAAGAAAGAGCGCAGAGAGAGAGAAAGAAAGAGCACAGAGAGAAAGAAAGAGCACATAGAGAGAGAGAGAGCGCAGAGAGCGCAGAGAGAGAGCGCAGAGAGAAAAAGAGAGAGCGCAGAGAGAGAGAAAGAAAGAGCGCAGAGAGAGAGAAAGAGCATAGAGAAAAAAAGAGCGCAGAGAGAGAGAGAGGAAGAAAGAGCGCAGAGAGAGAAAGAAAGAGCGCAGAGAGAGAAAGAAAGAGCGCAGAGAGAGAAAGAAAGAGCGCAGAGAGAGAGAAAGAGCACAGAGAGAGAGAGAAAGAGCGCAGAGAGAGAAAGAAAGAGCGCAGAGAGAGAGAAAGAAAGAGCGCAGAGAGAGAGAAAGAAAGAGCGCAGAGAGAGAGCGCAGAGAGAGAGAAAGAAAGAGCGCAGAGAGAGAGAAAGAAAGAGCGCAGAGAGAGAGCGCAGAGAGAGAGAGAGAAAGAGCGCAGAGAGAGAAATAAAGAGTGCAGAGAGAGAAATAAAGAGCGCAGAGAGAGAAATAAAGAGCGCAGAGAAAGAAAGAGCGCAGAGAGAGAGAAAGAAAGAGCGCAGAGAGAGAAAGAAAGAGCGCAAAGAGAGAAAAAAGAGCGCAAAGAGAGAAAAAAAGAGCGCAGAGAGAAAGAAAGAAAGAGCGCAGAGGGAAAGAAAGAGCGCAGAGAGAGAAAGAGAAAGAAAGAGCGCAGAGAGAGAGAGAGAAAGAGCGCCGAGAGAGAGAGAAAGAGCGCAGAGAGAGAGAGAGAGAAAGAGCTCAGAGAGAAAGAAAGAGCACAGAGACAGACAGAGAAAGAGCGCAGAGAGAGAGAGAAAGAGCGCAGAGAGAGAAAGAGAAAGAAAGAGCGCAGAGAGAGAAAGAGAAAGAAAGAGCGCAGAGAGAGAAAGAGCGCAGAGAGAGAAAGAGCGCAGAGAGAAAGAGCGCAGAGAGAGAAAGAGCGCAGAGAGAGAAAGAGCGCAGAGAGAGAGAGCGCAGAGAGAGAGAGCGCAGAGAGAGAAAGAGCACAGAGAGTGAAAGAGCACAGAGAGAGAAAGAGCGCAGAGAGAGAAAGAGCGCAGAGAGAAAGAAAGAGCGCAGAGAGAGAGAGCGCAGAGAGAAAGAAAGAGCGCAGAGAGAGAGAAAGAGCGCAGAGAGAGAGAGAAAGAGCGCAGAGAGAGAAAGAAAGAGCGCAGAGAGAGAAAGAAAGAGCACAGAGAGTGAGAGAGAAAGAGCGCAGAGAGAAAGAAAGAGCGCAGAGAGAGAGAGAAAGAAAGAGCGCAGAGAGAAAGAGGAAGAAAGAGTGCAGAGAGAGAGAAAGAAAGAGCGCAGAGAGAGAGAAAGAAAGAGCGCAGAGAGAGAGAAAGAAAGAGCGCAAAGAGAGAAAAAAGAGCGCAAAGAGAGAAAAAAAGAGCGCAGAGAGAAAGAAAGAAAGAGCGCAGAGGGAAAGAAAGAGCGCAGAGAGAGAGCGCAGAGAGAGAAAGAGAAAGAAAGAGCGCAGAGAGAGAGAGAGAAAGAGCGCCGAGAGAGAGAGAAAGAGCGCAGAGAGAGAGAAAGAGAAAGAAAGAGCGCAGAGAGAAAGTGCGCAGAGAGAGATAGAGCGCAGAGAGAAAGAAAGAGCGCAGAGAGAGAGAAAGAGCTCAGAGAGAAAGAAAGAGCACAGAGAGAGACAGAGAAAAAGCGCAGAGAGAGAGAGAAAGAGCGCAGAGAGAGAGAAAGAGCGCAGAGAGAGAAAGAGCGCAGAGAGAGAAAGAGCGCAGAGAGAGAAAGAGCGCAGAGAGAGAAAGAGCGCAGAGAGAGAGAGCGCAGAGAGAGAGAGCGCAGAGAGAGAAAGAGCACAGAGAGAGAAAGAGCGCAGAGAGAGAAAGAGCGCAGAGAGAGAGAGCGCAGAGAGAGAAAGAGCGCAGAGAGAGAAAGAGCGCAGAGAGAAAGAGCGCAGAGAGAGAAAGAGCGCAGAGAGAGAAAGAGCGCAGAGAGAGAAAGAGCGCAGAGAGAGAAAGAGCGCAGAGAAAGAAAGAGCGCAGAGAGAGAGCGCAGAGAAAGAAAGAGCGCAGAGAGAGAGAGAGAGCGCAGAGAGAGAGAGAAAGAGCGCAGAGAGAGAAAAAAAGAGTGCAGAGAGAGAGAAAGAAAAAGCGCAGAGAGAGAAAGAAAGAGCGCAGAGAGAGAAAGAAAGAGCGCAGAGAGAGAGAAAGAAAGAGCGCAGAGAGAAAGAAAGAGCACATAGAGAGAGAGAGAGCGCAGAGAGAGAGAGCGCAGAGAGAGAGAGCGCAGAGAGAAAAAGAGAGAGCGCAGAGAGAGAGAAAGAAAGAGCGCAGAGAGAGAGAAAGAGCATAGAGAAAAAAAGAGCGCAGAGAGAGAGAGAGGAAGAAAGAGCGCAGAGAGAGAAAGAAAGAGCGCAGAGAGAGAAAGAAAGAGCGCAGAGAGAGAAAGAAAGAGCGCAGAGAGAGAGAAAGAGCACAGAGAGAGAGAGAAAGAGCGCAGAGAGAGAAAGAAAGAGCGCAGAGAGAGAGAAAGAAAGAGCGCAGAGAGAGAGAAAGAAAGAGCGCAGAGAGAGAGCGCAGAGAGAGAAAGAAAGAGCGCAGAGAGAGAGAAAGAAAGAGCGCAGAGAGAGAGCGCAGAGAGAGAGAGAGAAAGAGCGCAGAGAGAGAAATAAAGAGCGCAGAGAGAGAAATAAAGAGCGCAGAGAGAGAAATAAAGAGCGCAGAGAAAGAAAGAGCGCAGAGAGAAAGAAAGAGCGCAGAGAGAGAAAGAAAGAACGCAAAGAGAGAAAAAAGAGCGCAAAGAGAGAAAAAAAGAGCGCAGAGAGAAAGAAAGAAAGAGCGCAGAGGGAAAGAAAGAGCGCAGAGAGAGAAAGAGAAAGAAAGAGCGCAGAGAGAGAGAGAGAAAGAGCGCCGAGAGAGAGAGAAAGAGCGCAGAGAGAGAGAAAGAGAAAGAAAGAGCGCAGAGAGAGAAAGAGAAAGAAAGAGCGCAGAGAGAGAAAGAGAAAGAAAGAGCGCAGAGAGAGAAAGAGCGCAGAGAGAGAAAGAGCGCAGAGAGAGAAAGAGCGCAGAGAGAGAGAGCGCAGAGAGAGAAAGAGCGCAGAGAGAGAAAGAGCGCAGAGAGAGAGAGCGCAGAGAGAGAGAGCGCAGAGAGAGAAAGAGCGCAGAGAGAGAAAGAGCACAGAGAGAGAGAGCGCAGAGAGAGAAAGAGCGCAGAGAGAGGAAGAGCGCAGAGAGAAAGAGCGCAGAGAGAGAAAGAGCGCAGAGAGAGAAAGAGCGCAGAGAGAAAGAAAGAGCGCAGAGAGAGAGAGAGAAAGAGCTCAGAGAGAAAGAAAGAGCACAGAGAGAGACAGAGAAAGAGCGCAGAGAGAGAGAGAAAGAGCGCAGAGAGAGAAAGAGAAAGAAAGAGCGCAGAGAGAGAAAGAGAAAGAAAGAGCGCAGAGAGAGAAAGAGAAAGAAAGAGCGCAGAGAGAGAAAGAGCGCAGAGAGAGAAAGAGCGCAGAGAGAGAAAGAGCGCAGAGAGAGAGAGCGCAGAGAGAGAGAGCGCAGAGAGAGAAAGAGCACAGAGAGAGAAAGAGCACAGAGAGAGAAAGAGCGCAGAGAGAGAAAGAGCGCAGAGAGAGAGAAAGAGCGCAGAGAGAAAGAAAGAGCGCAGAGAGAGAGAGCGCAGAGAGAAAGAAAGAGCGCAGAGAGAGAGAAAGAGCGCAGAGAGAGAGAGAAAGAGCGCAGAGAGAGAAAGAAAGAGCGCAGAGAGAGAAAGAAAGAGCACAGAGAGTGAGAGAGAAAGAGCGCAGAGAGAAAGAAAGAGCGCAGAGAGAGAGAGAAAGAAAGAGCGCAGAGAGAAAGAGGAAGAAATAGTGCAGAGAGAGAGAAAGAAAGAGCGCAGAGAGAAAGAAAAAGCACATAGAGAGAGAAAGAGCGCAGAGAGAGAGAGAAAGAGCGCAGAGAGAAAGAGAGAGCGCAGAGAGAAAGAGAGAGCGCAGACAGAGAGAGAGCGCTGAGAGAGAGAGTGCAGAGAGAAAGAGAGAGAGCGCAGAGAGAGAGAAAGAAAGAGCGCAGAGAGAGAGAGATCATAGAGAAAAAAAGAGCGCAGAGAGAGAGGAAGAAAGAGCGCAGAGAGAGAAAGAAAGAGCGCAGAGAGAGAGAAAGAGCGCAGAGAGAGAGAGAGCGCAGAGTGAGAGCGCAGAGAGAGAAAGAGCGCAGAGAGAGAAAGAGCGCAGAGAGAGAGAAAGAGCGCAGAGAGAGAGAGAGCGCAGAGAGAGAAAGAAAGAGCGCAGAGAAAGAAAGAGCGCAGAGAGAGAGAAAGAAAGAGCGCAGAGAGAGAGCGCAGAGAGAGAGAGCGCAGAGAGAGAAATAAAGAGCGCAGAGAAAGAAAGAGCGCAGAGAGAGAGAAAGAAAGAGCGCAGAGAGAGAGAAAGAAAGAGCACAGAGAGAGAAAGAAAGAGCGCAGAGAGAGAGAAAGAAAGAGCGCAGAGAGAGAGAGAAAGAGCGCAGAGAGAGAAAGAGAAAGAAAGAGCGCAGAGAGAGAAAGAGAAAGAAAGAGCGCAGAGAGAGAAAGAAAGAGCGCAGAGAGAGAAAGAAAGAGCGCAGAGAGAGAGAAAGAGCGCAGAGAGAGAGAAAGAGCACAGAGAGAGAGAAAGAGCGCAGAGAGAGAGAGAGAAAGAGCGCAGAGAGAGAGAAAGAAAGAGCGCAGAGAGAGAGAAAGAAAGAGCGCAGAGAGAGAGAAAGAAAGAGCGCAGAGAGAGAGAAAGAAAGAGCGCAGAGAGAGAGCGCAGAGAGAGAGAAAGAAAGTGCGCAGAGAGAAAGAAAGAGCGCAGAGAGAGAGAAAGAAAGTGCGCAGAGAGAAAGAAAGAGCGCAGAGAGAGAGAAATAAAGAGCGCAGAGAGAGAAATAAAGAGCGCAGAGAGAGAGAAATAAAGAGCGCAGAGAGAGAGAAAGAAAGAGCGCAGAGAGAGAAAGAAAGAGCGCACAGAGAGAAAGAAAGCGCAAAGAGAGAAAAAAGAGCACAAAGAGAGAAAAAAAGAGCGCAGAGAGAAAGAAAGAGCGCAGAGAGAAAGAAAGAGCGCAGAGAGAGAGAGCGCAGAGAGAGAAAGAGAAAGAAAGAGCGCAGAGAGAGAGAGAGAAAGAGCGCCGAGAGAGAGAGAGAGAGCGCAGAGAGAGAGAGAAAGAGAAAGAAAGAGCGCAGAGAGAGAAAGAGCGCAGAGAAAGAAAGAGCGCAGAGAAAGAAAGAGCGCAGAGAAAGAAAGAGCGCAGAGAAAGAAAGAGCGCAGAGAGAGAGAAAGAGCGCAGAGAGAGAGAGAAAGAGCGCAAAGAGAGAGAGAGAGCGCAGAGAGAGAAAGAGAAAGAAAGAGCGCAGAGAGAGAGAGCGCAGAGAGAGAGAGCGCAGAGAGAGAGAGCGCAGAGAGAGAAAGAGCGCAGAGAGAGAGAGCGCAGAGAGAAAGAGCGCAGAGAGAGAGAGCGCAGAGAGAGAAAGAGCGCAGAGAGAGAAAGAGCGCAGAGAGAGAAAGAGCGCAGAGAGAGAAAGAGCGCAGAGAGAGAAAGAGCGCAGAGAGAAAGAAAGAGCGCAGAGAAAGAAAGAGCGCAGAGAGAGAGAGTGCAGAGAGAGAGAGCGCAGAGAGAGAGAGCGCAGAGAGAGAAAGAGCGCAGAGAGAGAGAGCGCAGAGAGAAAGAGCGCAGAGAGAGAAAGAGCGCAGAGAGAGAGAGCGCAGAGAGAGAAAGAGCGCAGAGAGAGAAAGAGCGCAGAGAGAGAGAGCGCAGAGAGAGAGAGCGCAGAGAGAGAAAGAGCGCAGAGAGAGAAAGAGCGCAGAGAGAGAGAGCGCAGAGAGAGAGAGCGCAGAGAGAGAAAGAGCGCAGAGAGAGAAAGAGCACAGAGAGAGAAAGAGCGCAGAGAGAGAAAGAGCGCAGAGAGAGAAAGAGCGCAGAGAGAAAGAGCGCAGAGAGAGAAAGAGCGCAGAGAGAGAAAGAGCGCAGAGAGAGAAAGAGCGCAGAGACAGAAAGAGCGCAGAGAGAGAGCGCAGAGAAAGAAAGAGCGCAGAGAGAGAGAGAAAGAGCGCAGAGAGAGAGAGAGAGCGCAGAGAGAGAGAGAAAGAGCGCAGAGAGAGAAAAAAAGAGTGCAGAGAGAGAGAAAGAAAAAGCGCAGAGAGAGAAAGAAAGAGCGCAGAGAGAGAAAGAAAGAGCGCAGAGAGAGAGAAAGAAAGAGCACAGAGAGAAAGAAAGAGCACATAGAGAGAGAGAGAGCGCAGAGAGCGCAGAGAGAGAGCGCAGAGAGAAAAAGAGAGAGCGCAGAGAGAGAGAAAGAAAGAGCGCAGAGAGAGAGAAAGAGCATAGAGAAAAAAAGAGCGCAGAGAGAGAGAGAGGAAGAAAGAGCGCAGAGAGAGAAAGAAAGAGCGCAGAGAGAGAAAGAAAGAGCGCAGAGAGAGAAAGAAAGAGCGCAGAGAGAGAGAAAGAGCACAGAGAGAGAGAGAAAGAGCGCAGAGAGAGAAAGAAAGAGCGCAGAGAGAGAGAAAGAAAGAGCGCAGAGAGAGAGAAAGAAAGAGCGCAGAGAGAGAGCGCAGAGAGAGAGAAAGAAAGAGCGCAGAGAGAGAGAAAGAAAGAGCGCAGAGAGAGAGCGCAGAGAGAGAGAGAGAAAGAGCGCAGAGAGAGAAATAAAGAGTGCAGAGAGAGAAATAAAGAGCGCAGAGAGAGAAATAAAGAGCGCAGAGAAAGAAAGAGCGCAGAGAGAGAGAAAGAAAGAGCGCAGAGAGAGAAAGAAAGAGCGCAAAGAGAGAAAAAAGAGCGCAAAGAGAGAAAAAAAGAGCGCAGAGAGAAAGAAAGAAAGAGCGCAGAGGGAAAGAAAGAGCGCAGAGAGAGAAAGAGAAAGAAAGAGCGCAGAGAGAGAGAGAGAAAGAGCGCCGAGAGAGAGAGAAAGAGCGCAGAGAGAGAGAGAGAGAAAGAGCTCAGAGAGAAAGAAAGAGCACAGAGACAGACAGAGAAAGAGCGCAGAGAGAGAGAGAAAGAGCGCAGAGAGAGAAAGAGAAAGAAAGAGCGCAGAGAGAGAAAGAGAAAGAAAGAGCGCTGAGAGAGAAAGAGCGCAGAGAGAGAAAGAGCGCAGAGAGAAAGAGCGCAGAGAGAGAAAGAGCGCAGAGAGAGAAAGAGCGCAGAGAGAGAGAGCGCAGAGAGAGAGAGCGCAGAGAGAGAAAGAGCACAGAGAGTGAAAGAGCACAGAGAGAGAAAGAGCGCAGAGAGAGAAAGAGCGCAGAGAGAAAGAAAGAGCGCAGAGAGAGAGAGCGCAGAGAGAAAGAAAGAGCGCAGAGAGAGAGAAAGAGCGCAGAGAGAGAGAGAAAGAGCGCAGAGAGAGAAAGAAAGAGCGCAGAGAGAGAAAGAAAGAGCACAGAGAGTGAGAGAGAAAGAGCGCAGAGAGAAAGAAAGAGCGCAGAGAGAGAGAGAAAGAAAGAGCGCAGAGAGAAAGAGGAAGAAAGAGTGCAGAGAGAGAGAAAGAAAGAGCGCAGAGAGAGAGAAAGAAAGAGCGCAGAGAGAGAGAAAGAAAGAGCGCAAAGAGAGAAAAAAGAGCGCAAAGAGAGAAAAAAAGAGCGCAGAGAGAAAGAAAGAAAGAGCGCAGAGGGAAAGAAAGAGCGCAGAGAGAGAGCGCAGAGAGAGAAAGAGAAAGAAAGAGCGCAGAGAGAGAGAGAGAAAGAGCGCCGAGAGAGAGAGAAAGAGCGCAGAGAGAGAGAAAGAGAAAGAAAGAGCGCAGAGAGAAAGTGCGCAGAGAGAGATAGAGCGCAGAGAGAAAGAAAGAGCGCAGAGAGAGAGAAAGAGCTCAGAGAGAAAGAAAGAGCACAGAGAGAGACAGAGAAAGAGCGCAGAGAGAGAGAGAAAGAGCGCAGAGAGAGAGAAAGAGCGCAGAGAGAGAAAGAGCGCAGAGAGAGAAAGAGCGCAGAGAGAGAAAGAGCGCAGAGAGAGAAAGAGCGCAGAGAGAGAGAGCGCAGAGAGAGAGAGCGCAGAGAGAGAAAGAGCACAGAGAGAGAAAGAGCGCAGAGAGAGAAAGAGCGCAGAGAGAGAGCGCAGAGAGAGAAAGAGCGCAGAGAGAGAAAGAGCGCAGAGAGAAAGAGCGCAGAGAGAGAAAGAGCGCAGAGAGAGAAAGAGCGCAGAGAGAGAAAGAGCGCAGAGAGAGAAAGAGCGCAGAGAAAGAAAGAGCGCAGAGAGAGAGCGCAGAGAAAGAAAGAGCGCAGAGAGAGAGAGAGAGCGCAGAGAGAGAGAGAAAGAGCGCAGAGAGAGAAAAAAAGAGTGCAGAGAGAGAGAAAGAAAAAGCGCAGAGAGAGAAAGAAAGAGCGCAGAGAGAGAAAGAAAGAGCGCAGAGAGAGAGAAAGAAAGAGCGCAGAGAAAAAGAAAGAGCACATAGAGAGAGAGAGAGCGCAGAGAGAGAGAGCGCAGAGAGAGAGAGCGCAGAGAGAAAAAGAGAGAGCGCAGAGAGAGAGAAAGAAAGAGCGCAGAGAGAGAGAAAGAGCATAGAGAAAAAAAGAGCGCAGAGAGAGAGAGAGGAAGAAAGAGCGCAGAGAGAGAAAGAAAGAGCGCAGAGAGAGAAAGAAAGAGCGCAGAGAGAGAAAGAAAGAGCGCAGAGAGAGAGAAAGAGCACAGAGAGAGAGAGAAAGAGCGCAGAGAGAGAAAGAAAGAGCGCAGAGAGAGAGAAAGAAAGAGCGCAGAGAGAGAGAAAGAAAGAGCGCAGAGAGAGAGCGCAGAGAGAGAAAGAAAGAGCGCAGAGAGAGAGAAAGAAAGAGCGCAGAGAGAGAGCGCAGAGAGAGAGAGAGAAAGAGCGCAGAGAGAGAAATAAAGAGCGCAGAGAGAGAAATAAAGAGCGCAGAGAGAGAAATAAAGAGCGCAGAGAAAGAAAGAGCGCAGAGAGAAAGAAAGAGCGCAGAGAAAGAAAGAAAGAACGCAAAGAGAGAAAAAAGAGCGCAAAGAGAGAAAAAAAGAGCGCAGAGAGAAAGAAAGAAAGAGCGCAGAGGGAAAGAAAGAGCGCAGAGAGAGAAAGAGAAAGAAAGAGCGCAGAGAGAGAGAGAGAAAGAGCGCCGAGAGAGAGAGAAAGAGCGCAGAGAGAGAGAAAGAGAAAGAAAGAGCGCAGAGAGAGAAAGAGAAAGAAAGAGCGCAGAGAGAGAAAGAGAAAGAAAGAGCGCAGAGAGAGAAAGAGCGCAGAGAGAGAGCGCAGAGAAAGAAAGAGCGCAGAGAGAGAGAGAAAGAGCGCAGAGAGAGAGAGAGAGCGCAGAGAGAGAGAGAAAGAGCGCAGAGAGAGAAAAAAAGAGTGCAGAGAGAGAGAAAGAAAAAGCGCAGAGAGAGAAAGAAAGAGCGCAGAGAGAGAAAGAAAGAGCGCAGAGAGAGAGAAAGAAAGAGCACAGAGAGAAAGAAAGAGCACATAGAGAGAGAGAGAGCGCAGAGAGCGCAGAGAGAGAGCGCAGAGAGAAAAAGAGAGAGCGCAGAGAGAGAGAAAGAAAGAGCGCAGAGAGAGAGAAAGAGCATAGAGAAAAAAAGAGCGCAGAGAGAGAGTGAGGAAGAAAGAGCGCAGAGAGAGAAAGAAAGAGCGCAGAGAGAGAAAGAAAGAGCGCAGAGAGAGAAAGAAAGAGCGCAGAGAGAGAGAAAGAGCACAGAGAGAGAGAGAAAGAGCGCAGAGAGAGAAAGAAAGAGCGCAGAGAGAGAGAAAGAAAGAGCGCAGAGAGAGAGAAAGAAAGAGCGCAGAGAGAGAGCGCAGAGAGAGAGAAAGAAAGAGCGCAGAGAGAGAGAAAGAAAGAGCGCAGAGAGAGAGCGCAGAGAGAGAGAGAGAAAGAGCGCAGAGAGAGAAATAAAGAGTGCAGAGAGAGAAATAAAGAGCGCAGAGAGAGAAATAAAGAGCGCAGAGAAAGAAAGAGCGCAGAGAGAGAGAAAGAAAGAGCGCAGAGAGAGAAAGAAAGAGCGCAAAGAGAGAAAAAAGAGCGCAAAGAGAGAAAAAAAGAGCGCAGAGAGAAAGAAAGAAAGAGCGCAGAGGGAAAGAAAGAGCGCAGAGAGAGAAAGAGAAAGAAAGAGCGCAGAGAGAGAGAGAGAAAGAGCGCCGAGAGAGAGAGAAAGAGCGCAGAGAGAGAGAGAGAGAAAGAGCTCAGAGAGAAAGAAAGAGCACAGAGACAGACAGAGAAAGAGCGCAGAGAGAGAGAGAAAGAGCGCAGAGAGAGAAAGAGAAAGAAAGAGCGCAGAGAGAGAAAGAGAAAGAAAGAGCGCTGAGAGAGAAAGAGCGCAGAGAGAGAAAGAGCGCAGAGAGAAAGAGCGCAGAGAGAGAAAGAGCGCAGAGAGAGAAAGAGCGCAGAGAGAGAGAGCGCAGAGAGAGAGAGCGCAGAGAGAGAAAGAGCACAGAGAGTGAAAGAGCACAGAGAGAGAAAGAGCGCAGAGAGAGAAAGAGCGCAGAGAGAAAGAAAGAGCGCAGAGAGAGAGAGCGCAGAGAGAAAGAAAGAGCGCAGAGACAGAAAGAGCGCAGAGAGAGAGCGCAGAGAAAGAAAGAGCGCAGAGAGAGAGAGAAAGAGCGCAGAGAGAGAGAGAGAGCGCAGAGAGAGAGAGAAAGAGCGCAGAGAGAGAAAAAAAGAGTGCAGAGAGAGAGAAAGAAAAAGCGCAGAGAGAGAAAGAAAGAGCGCAGAGAGAGAAAGAAAGAGCGCAGAGAGAGAGAAAGAAAGAGCACAGAGAGAAAGAAAGAGCACATAGAGAGAGAGAGAGCGCAGAGAGCGCAGAGAGAGAGCGCAGAGAGAAAAAGAGAGAGCGCAGAGAGAGAGAAAGAAAGAGCGCAGAGAGAGAGAAAGAGCATAGAGAAAAAAAGAGCGCAGAGAGAGAGAGAGGAAGAAAGAGCGCAGAGAGAGAAAGAAAGAGCGCAGAGAGAGAAAGAAAGAGCGCAGAGAGAGAAAGAAAGAGCGCAGAGAGAGAGAAAGAGCACAGAGAGAGAGAGAAAGAGCGCAGAGAGAGAAAGAAAGAGCGCAGAGAGAGAGAAAGAAAGAGCGCAGAGAGAGAGAAAGAAAGAGCGCAGAGAGAGAGCGCAGAGAGAGAGAAAGAAAGAGCGCAGAGAGAGAGAAAGAAAGAGCGCAGAGAGAGAGCGCAGAGAGAGAGAGAGAAAGAGCGCAGAGAGAGAAATAAAGAGTGCAGAGAGAGAAATAAAGAGCGCAGAGAGAGAAATAAAGAGCGCAGAGAAAGAAAGAGCGCAGAGAGAGAGAAAGAAAGAGCGCAGAGAGAGAAAGAAAGAGTGCAAAGAGAGAAAAAAGAGCGCAAAGAGAGAAAAAAAGAGCGCAGAGAGAAAGAAAGAAAGAGCGCAGAGGGAAAGAAAGAGCGCAGAGAGAGAAAGAGAAAGAAAGAGCGCAGAGAGAGAGAGAGAAAGAGCGCCGAGAGAGAGAGAAAGAGCGCAGAGAGAGAGAGAGAGAAAGAGCTCAGAGAGAAAGAAAGAGCACAGAGACAGACAGAGAAAGAGCGCAGAGAGAGAGAGAAAGAGCGCAGAGAGAGAAAGAGAAAGAAAGAGCGCAGAGAGAGAAAGAGAAAGAAAGAGCGCTGAGAGAGAAAGAGCGCAGAGAGAGAAAGAGCGCAGAGAGAAAGAGCGCAGAGAGAGAAAGAGCGCAGAGAGAGAAAGAGCGCAGAGAGAGAGAGCGCAGAGAGAGAGAGCGCAGAGAGAGAAAGAGCACAGAGAGTGAAAGAGCACAGAGAGAGAAAGAGCGCAGAGAGAGAAAGAGCGCAGAGAGAAAGAAAGAGCGCAGAGAGAGAGAGCGCAGAGAGAAAGAAAGAGCGCAGAGAGAGAGAAAGAGCGCAGAGAGAGAGAGAAAGAGCGCAGAGAGAGAAAGAAAGAGCGCAGAGAGAGAAAGAAAGAGCACAGAGAGTGAGAGAGAAAGAGCGCAGAGAGAAAGAAAGAGCGCAGAGAGAGAGAGAAAGAAAGAGCGCAGAGAGAAAGAGGAAGAAAGAGTGCAGAGAGAGAGAAAGAAAGAGCGCAGAGAGAGAGAAAGAAAGAGCGCAGAGAGAGAGAAAGAAAGAGCGCAAAGAGAGAAAAAAGAGCGCAAAGAGAGAAAAAAAGAGCGCAGAGAGAAAGAAAGAAAGAGCGCAGAGGGAAAGAAAGAGCGCAGAGAGAGAGCGCAGAGAGAGAAAGAGAAAGAAAGAGCGCAGAGAGAGAGAGAGAAAGAGCGCCGAGAGAGAGAGAAAGAGCGCAGAGAGAGAGAAAGAGAAAGAAAGAGCGCAGAGAGAAAGTGCGCAGAGAGAGATAGAGCGCAGAGAGAAAGAAAGAGCGCAGAGAGAGAGAAAGAGCTCAGAGAGAAAGAAAGAGCACAGAGAGAGACAGAGAAAGAGCGCAGAGAGAGAGAGAAAGAGCGCAGAGAGAGAGAAAGAGCGCAGAGAGAGAAAGAGCGCAGAGAGAGAAAGAGCGCAGAGAGAGAAAGAGCGCAGAGAGAGAAAGAGCGCAGAGAGAGAGAGCGCAGAGAGAGAGAGCGCAGAGAGAGAAAGAGCACAGAGAGAGAAAGAGCGCAGAGAGAGAAAGAGCGCAGAGAGAGAGCGCAGAGAGAGAAAGAGCGCAGAGAGAGAGCGCAGAGAGAGAAAGAGCGCAGAGAGAGAAAGAGCGCAGAGAGAAAGAGCGCAGAGAGAGAAAGAGCGCAGAGAGAGAAAGAGCGCAGAGAGAGAAAGAGCGCAGAGAGAGAAAGAGCGCAGAGAAAGAAAGAGCGCAGAGAGAGAGCGCAGAGAAAGAAAGAGCGCAGAGAGAGAGAGAGAGCGCAGAGAGAGAGAGAAAGAGCGCAGAGAGAGAAAAAAAGAGTGCAGAGAGAGAGAAAGAAAGAGCGCAGAGAAAAAGAAAGAGCACATAGAGAGAGAGAGAGCGCAGAGAGAGAGAGCGCAGAGAGAGAGAGCGCAGAGAGAAAAAGAGAGAGCGCAGAGAGAGAGAAAGAAAGAGCGCAGAGAGAGAGAAAGAGCATAGAGAAAAAAAGAGCGCAGAGAGAGAGAGAGGAAGAAAGAGCGCAGAGAGAGAAAGAAAGAGCGCAGAGAGAGAAAGAAAGAGCGCAGAGAGAGAAAGAAAGAGCGCAGAGAGAGAGAAAGAGCACAGAGAGAGAGAGAAAGAGCGCAGAGAGAGAAAGAAAGAGCGCAGAGAGAGAGAAAGAAAGAGCGCAGAGAGAGAGAAAGAAAGAGCGCAGAGAGAGAGCGCAGAGAGAGAAAGAAAGAGCGCAGAGAGAGAGAAAGAAAGAGCGCAGAGAGAGAGCGCAGAGAGAGAGAGAGAAAGAGCGCAGAGAGAGAAATAAAGAGCGCAGAGAGAGAAATAAAGAGCGCAGAGAGAGAAATAAAGAGCGCAGAGAAAGAAAGAGCGCAGAGAGAAAGAAAGAGCGCAGAGAAAGAAAGAAAGAACGCAAAGAGAGAAAAAAGAGCGCAAAGAGAGAAAAAAAGAGCGCAGAGAGAAAGAAAGAAAGAGCGCAGAGGGAAAGAAAGAGCGCAGAGAGAGAAAGAGAAAGAAAGAGCGCAGAGAGAGAGAGAGAAAGAGCGCCGAGAGAGAGAGAAAGAGCGCAGAGAGAGAGAAAGAGAAAGAAAGAGCGCAGAGAGAGAAAGAGAAAGAAAGAGCGCAGAGAGAGAAAGAGAAAGAAAGAGCGCAGAGAGAGAAAGAGCGCAGAGAGAGAGCGCAGAGAAAGAAAGAGCGCAGAGAGAGAGAGAAAGAGCGCAGAGAGAGAGAGAGAGCGCAGAGAGAGAGAGAAAGAGCGCAGAGAGAGAAAAAAAGAGTGCAGAGAGAGAGAAAGAAAAAGCGCAGAGAGAGAAAGAAAGAGCGCAGAGAGAGAAAGAAAGAGCGCAGAGAGAGAGAAAGAAAGAGCACAGAGAGAAAGAAAGAGCACATAGAGAGAGAGAGAGCGCAGAGAGCGCAGAGAGAGAGCGCAGAGAGAAAAAGAGAGAGCGCAGAGAGAGAGAAAGAAAGAGCGCAGAGAGAGAGAAAGAGCATAGAGAAAAAAAGAGCGCAGAGAGAGAGAGAGGAAGAAAGAGCGCAGAGAGAGAAAGAAAGAGCGCAGAGAGAGAAAGAAAGAGCGCAGAGAGAGAAAGAAAGAGCGCAGAGAGAGAGAAAGAGCACAGAGAGAGAGAGAAAGAGCGCAGAGAGAGAAAGAAAGAGCGCAGAGAGAGAGAAAGAAAGAGCGCAGAGAGAGAGAAAGAAAGAGCGCAGAGAGAGAGCGCAGAGAGAGAGAAAGAAAGAGCGCAGAGAGAGAGAAAGAAAGAGCGCAGAGAGAGAGCGCAGAGAGAGAGAGAGAAAGAGCGCAGAGAGAGAAATAAAGAGTGCAGAGAGAGAAATAAAGAGCGCAGAGAGAGAAATAAAGAGCGCAGAGAAAGAAAGAGCGCAGAGAGAGAGAAAGAAAGAGCGCAGAGAGAGAAAGAAAGAGCGCAAAGAGAGAAAAAAGAGCGCAAAGAGAGAAAAAAAGAGCGCAGAGAGAAAGAAAGAAAGAGCGCAGAGGGAAAGAAAGAGCGCAGAGAGAGAAAGAGAAAGAAAGAGCGCAGAGAGAGAGAGAGAAAGAGCGCCGAGAGAGAGAGAAAGAGCGCAGAGAGAGAGAGAGAGAAAGAGCTCAGAGAGAAAGAAAGAGCACAGAGACAGACAGAGAAAGAGCGCAGAGAGAGAGAGAAAGAGCGCAGAGAGAGAAAGAGAAAGAAAGAGCGCAGAGAGAGAAAGAGAAAGAAAGAGCGCAGAGAGAGAAAGAGCGCAGAGAGAGAAAGAGCGCAGAGAGAAAGAGCGCAGAGAGAGAAAGAGCGCAGAGAGAGAAAGAGCGCAGAGAGAGAGAGCGCAGAGAGAGAGAGCGCAGAGAGAGAAAGAGCACAGAGAGTGAAAGAGCACAGAGAGAGAAAGAGCGCAGAGAGAGAAAGAGCGCAGAGAGAAAGAAAGAGCGCAGAGAGAGAGAGCGCAGAGAGAAAGAAAGAGCGCAGAGAGAGAGAAAGAGCGCAGAGAGAGAGAGAAAGAGCGCAGAGAGAGAAAGAAAGAGCGCAGAGAGAGAAAGAAAGAGCACAGAGAGTGAGAGAGAAAGAGCGCAGAGAGAAAGAAAGAGCGCAGAGAGAGAGAGAAAGAAAGAGCGCAGAGAGAAAGAGGAAGAAAGAGTGCAGAGAGAGAGAAAGAAAGAGCGCAGAGAGAGAGAAAGAAAGAGCGCAGAGAGAGAGAAAGAAAGAGCGCAAAGAGAGAAAAAAGAGCGCAAAGAGAGAAAAAAAGAGCGCAGAGAGAAAGAAAGAAAGAGCGCAGAGGGAAAGAAAGAGCGCAGAGAGAGAGCGCAGAGAGAGAAAGAGAAAGAAAGAGCGCAGAGAGAGAGAGAGAAAGAGCGCCGAGAGAGAGAGAAAGAGCGCAGAGAGAGAGAAAGAGAAAGAAAGAGCGCAGAGAGAAAGTGCGCAGAGAGAGATAGAGCGCAGAGAGAAAGAAAGAGCGCAGAGAGAGAGAAAGAGCTCAGAGAGAAAGAAAGAGCACAGAGAGAGACAGAGAAAGAGCGCAGAGAGAGAGAGAAAGAGCGCAGAGAGAGAGAAAGAGCGCAGAGAGAGAAAGAGCGCAGAGAGAGAAAGAGCGCAGAGAGAGAAAGAGCGCAGAGAGAGAGAGCGCAGAGAGAGAGAGCGCAGAGAGAGAAAGAGCACAGAGAGAGAAAGAGCGCAGAGAGAAAGAGCGCAGAGAGAGAGAGCGCAGAGAGAGAAAGAGCGCAGAGAGAGAAAGAGCGCAGAGAGAAAGAGCGCAGAGAGAGAAAGAGCGCAGAGAGAGAAAGAGCGCAGAGAGAGAAAGAGCGCAGAGAGAGAAAGAGCGCAGAGAAAGAAAGAGCGCAGAGAGAGAGCGCAGAGAAAGAAAGAGCGCAGAGAGAGAGAGAGAGCGCAGAGAGAGAGAGAAAGAGCGCAGAGAGAGAAAAAAAGAGTGCAGAGAGAGAGAAAGAAAAAGCGCAGAGAGAGAAAGAAAGAGCGCAGAGAGAGAAAGAAAGAGCGCAGAGAGAGAGAAAGAAAGAGCGCAGAGAGAAAGAAAGAGCACATAGAGAGAGAGAGAGCGCAGAGAGAGAGAGCGCAGAGAGAGAGAGCGCAGAGAGAAAAAGAGAGAGCGCAGAGAGAGAGAAAGAAAGAGCGCAGAGAGAGAGAAAGAGCATAGAGAAAAAAAGAGCGCAGAGAGAGAGAGAGGAAGAAAGAGCGCAGAGAGAGAAAGAAAGAGCGCAGAGAGAGAAAGAAAGAGCGCAGAGAGAGAAAGAAAGAGCGCAGAGAGAGAGAAAGAGCACAGAGAGAGAGAGAAAGAGCGCAGAGAGAGAAAGAAAGAGCGCAGAGAGAGAGAAAGAAAGAGCGCAGAGAGAGAGAAAGAAAGAGCGCAGAGAGAGAGCGCAGAGAGAGAAAGAAAGAGCGCAGAGAGAGAGAAAGAAAGAGCGCAGAGAGAGAGCGCAGAGAGAGAGAGAGAAAGAGCGCAGAGAGAGAAATAAAGAGCGCAGAGAGAGAAATAAAGAGCGCAGAGAGAGAAATAAAGAGCGCAGAGAAAGAAAGAGCGCAGAGAGAAAGAAAGAGCGCAGAGAGAGAAAGAAAGAACGCAAAGAGAGAAAAAAGAGCGCAAAGAGAGAAAAAAAGAGCGCAGAGAGAAAGAAAGAAAGAGCGCAGAGGGAAAGAAAGAGCGCAGAGAGAGAAAGAGAAAGAAAGAGCGCAGAGAGAGAGAGAGAAAGAGCGCCGAGAGAGAGAGAAAGAGCGCAGAGAGAGAGAAAGAGAAAGAAAGAGCGCAGAGAGAGAAAGAGAAAGAAAGAGCGCAGAGAGAGAAAGAGAAAGAAAGAGCGCAGAGAGAGAAAGAGCGCAGAGAGAGAAAGAGCGCAGAGAGAGAAAGAGCGCAGAGAGAGAGAGCGCAGAGAGAGAAAGAGCGCAGAGAGAGAAAGAGCGCAGAGAGAGAGAGCGCAGAGAGAGAGAGCGCAGAGAGAGAAAGAGCGCAGAGAGAGAAAGAGCACAGAGAGAGAGAGCGCAGAGAGAGAAAGAGCGCAGAGAGAGGAAGAGCGCAGAGAGAAAGAGCGCAGAGAGAGAAAGAGCGCAGAGAGAGAAAGAGCGCAGAGAGAAAGAAAGAGCGCAGAGAGAGAGAGAGAGAAAGAGCTCAGAGAGAAAGAAAGAGCACAGAGAGAGACAGAGAAAGAGCGCAGAGAGAGAGAGAAAGAGCGCAGAGAGAGAAAGAGAAAGAAAGAGCGCAGAGAGAGAAAGAGAAAGAAAGAGCGCAGAGAGAGAAAGAGAAAGAAAGAGCGCAGAGAGAGAAAGAGCGCAGAGAGAGAAAGAGCGCAGAGAGAGAAAGAGCGCAGAGAGAGAGAGCGCAGAGAGAGAGAGCGCAGAGAGAGAAAGAGCACAGAGAGAGAAAGAGCACAGAGAGAGAAAGAGCGCAGAGAGAGAAAGAGCGCAGAGAGAGAGAAAGAGCGCAGAGAGAAAGAAAGAGCGCAGAGAGAGAGAGCGCAGAGAGAAAGAAAGAGCGCAGAGAGAGAGAAAGAGCGCAGAGAGAGAGAGAAAGAGCGCAGAGAGAGAAAGAAAGAGCGCAGAGAGAGAAAGAAAGAGCACAGAGAGTGAGAGAGAAAGAGCGCAGAGAGAAAGAAAGAGCGCAGAGAGAGAGAGAAAGAAAGAGCGCAGAGAGAAAGAGGAAGAAAGAGTGCAGAGAGAGAGAAAGAAAGAGCGCAGAGAGAAAGAAAAAGCACATAGAGAGAGAAAGAGCGCAGAGAGAGAGAGAAAGAGCGCAGAGAGAAAGAGAGAGCGCAGAGAGAAAGAGAGAGCGCAGACAGAGAGAGAGCGCTGAGAGAGAGAGTGCAGAGAGAAAGAGAGAGAGCGCAGAGAGAGAGAAAGAAAGAGCGCAGAGAGAGAGAGATCATAGAGAAAAAAAGAGCGCAGAGAGAGAGGAAGAAAGAGCGCAGAGAGAGAAAGAAAGAGCGCAGAGAGAGAGAAAGAGCGCAGAGAGAGAGAGAGCGCAGAGTGAGAGCGCAGAGAGAGAAAGAGCGCAGAGAGAGAAAGAGCGCAGAGAGAGAGAAAGAGCGCAGAGAGAGAGAGAGCGCAGAGAGAGAAAGAAAGAGCGCAGAGAAAGAAAGAGCGCAGAGAGAGAGAAAGAAAGAGCGCAGAGAGAGAGCGCAGAGAGAGAGAGCGCAGAGAGAGAAATAAAGAGCGCAGAGAAAGAAAGAGCGCAGAGAGAGAGAAAGAAAGAGCGCAGAGAGAGAGAAAGAAAGAGCACAGAGAGAGAAAGAAAGAGCGCAGAGAGAGAGAAAGAAAGAGCGCAGAGAGAGAGAGAAAGAGCGCAGAGAGAGAAAGAGAAAGAAAGAGCGCAGAGAGAGAAAGAGAAAGAAAGAGCGCAGAGAGAGAAAGAAAGAGCGCAGAGAGAGAAAGAAAGAGCGCAGAGAGAGAGAAAGAGCGCAGAGAGAAAGAGCACAGAGAGAGAGAAAGAGCGCAGAGAGAGAGAGAGAAAGAGCGCAGAGAGAGAGAAAGAAAGAGCGCAGAGAGAGAGAAAGAAAGAGCGCAGAGAGAGAGAAAGAAAGAGCGCAGAGAGAGAGAAAGAAAGAGCGCAGAGAGAGAGCGCAGAGAGAGAGAAAGAAAGTGCGCAGAGAGAAAGAAAGAGCGCAGAGAGAGAGAAAGAAAGTGCGCAGAGAGAAAGAAAGAGCGCAGAGAGAGAGAAATAAAGAGCGCAGAGAGAGAAATAAAGAGCGCAGAGAGAGAGAAATAAAGAGCGCAGAGAGAGAGAAAGAAAGAGCGCAGAGAGAGAAAGAAAGAGCGCACAGAGAGAAAGAAAGCGCAAAGAGAGAAAAAAGAGCACAAAGAGAGAAAAAAAGAGCGCAGAGAGAAAGAAAGAGCGCAGAGAGAAAGAAAGAGCGCAGAGAGAGAGAGCGCAGAGAGAGAAAGAGAAAGAAAGAGCGCAGAGAGAGAGAGAGAAAGAGCGCCGAGAGAGAGAGAGAGAGCGCAGAGAGAGAGAGAAAGAGAAAGAAAGAGCGCAGAGAGAGAAAGAGCGCAGAGAAAGAAAGAGCGCAGAGAAAGAAAGAGCGCAGAGAAAGAAAGAGCGCAGAGAAAGAAAGAGCGCAGAGAGAGAGAGAGAAAGAGCGCAGAGAGAGAGAGAAAGAGCGCAAAGAGAGAGAGAGAGCGCAGAGAGAGAAAGAGAAAGAAAGAGCGCAGAGAGAGAGAGCGCAGAGAGAGAGAGCGCAGAGAGAGAGAGCGCAGAGAGAGAAAGAGCGCAGAGAGAGAGAGCGCAGAGAGAAAGAGCGCAGAGAGAGAGAGCGCAGAGAGAGAAAGAGCGCAGAGAGAGAAAGAGCGCAGAGAGAGAAAGAGCGCAGAGAGAGAAAGAGCGCAGAGAGAGAAAGAGCGCAGAGAGAAAGAAAGAGCGCAGAGAAAGAAAGAGCGCAGAGAGAGAGAGTGCAGAGAGAGAGAGCGCAGAGAGAGAGAGCGCAGAGAGAGAAAGAGCGCAGAGAGAGAGAGCGCAGAGAGAAAGAGCGCAGAGAGAGAAAGAGCGCAGAGAGAGAGAGCGCAGAGAGAGAAAGAGCGCAGAGAGAGAAAGAGCGCAGAGAGAGAGAGCGCAGAGAGAGAGAGCGCAGAGAGAGAGAGCGCAGAGAGAGAGAGCGCAGAGAGAGAAAGAGCGCAGAGAGAGAAAGAGCACAGAGAGAGAAAGAGCGCAGAGAGAGAAAGAGCGCAGAGAGAGAAAGAGCGCAGAGAGAAAGAGCGCAGAGAGAGAAAGAGCGCAGAGAGAGAAAGAGCGCAGAGAGAGAAAGAGCGCAGAGAGAGAAAGAGCGCAGAGAGAGAGCGCAGAGAAAGAAAGAGCGCAGAGAGAGAGAGAAAGAGCGCAGAGAGAGAGAGAGAGCGCAGAGAGAGAGAGAAAGAGCGCAGAGAGAGAAAAAAAGAGTGCAGAGAGAGAGAAAGAAAAAGCGCAGAGAGAGAAAGAAAGAGCGCAGAGAGAGAAAGAAAGAGCGCAGAGAGAGAGAAAGAAAGAGCACAGAGAGAAAGAAAGAGCACATAGAGAGAGAGAGAGCGCAGAGAGCGCAGAGAGAGAGCGCAGAGAGAAAAAGAGAGAGCGCAGAGAGAGAGAAAGAAAGAGCGCAGAGAGAGAGAAAGAGCATAGAGAAAAAAAGAGCGCAGAGAGAGAGAGAGGAAGAAAGAGCGCAGAGAGAGAAAGAAAGAGCGCAGAGAGAGAAAGAAAGAGCGCAGAGAGAGAAAGAAAGAGCGCAGAGAGAGAGAAAGAGCACAGAGAGAGAGAGAAAGAGCGCAGAGAGAGAAAGAAAGAGCGCAGAGAGAGAGAAAGAAAGAGCGCAGAGAGAGAGAAAGAAAGAGCGCAGAGAGAGAGCGCAGAGAGAGAGAAAGAAAGAGCGCAGAGAGAGAGAAAGAAAGAGCGCAGAGAGAGAGCGCAGAGAGAGAGAGAGAAAGAGCGCAGAGAGAGAAATAAAGAGTGCAGAGAGAGAAATAAAGAGCGCAGAGAGAGAAATAAAGAGCGCAGAGAAAGAAAGAGCGCAGAGAGAGAGAAAGAAAGAGCGCAGAGAGAGAAAGAAAGAGCGCAAAGAGAGAAAAAAGAGCGCAAAGAGAGAAAAAAAGAGCGCAGAGAGAAAGAAAGAAAGAGCGCAGAGGGAAAGAAAGAGCGCAGAGAGAGAAAGAGAAAGAAAGAGCGCAGAGAGAGAGAGAGAAAGAGCGCCGAGAGAGAGAGAAAGAGCGCAGAGAGAGAGAGAGAGAAAGAGCTCAGAGAGAAAGAAAGAGCACAGAGACAGACAGAGAAAGAGCGCAGAGAGAGAGAGAAAGAGCGCAGAGAGAGAAAGAGAAAGAAAGAGCGCAGAGAGAGAAAGAGAAAGAAAGAGCGCAGAGAGAGAAAGAGCGCAGAGAGAGAAAGAGCGCAGAGAGAAAGAGCGCAGAGAGAGAAAGAGCGCAGAGAGAGAAAGAGCGCAGAGAGAGAGAGCGCAGAGAGAGAGAGCGCAGAGAGAGAAAGAGCACAGAGAGTGAAAGAGCACAGAGAGAGAAAGAGCGCAGAGAGAGAAAGAGCGCAGAGAGAAAGAAAGAGCGCAGAGAGAGAGAGCGCAGAGAGAAAGAAAGAGCGCAGAGAGAGAGAAAGAGCGCAGAGAGAGAGAGAAAGAGCGCAGAGAGAGAAAGAAAGAGCGCAGAGAGAGAAAGAAAGAGCACAGAGAGTGAGAGAGAAAGAGCGCAGAGAGAAAGAAAGAGCGCAGAGAGAGAGAGAAAGAAAGAGCGCAGAGAGAAAGAGGAAGAAAGAGTGCAGAGAGAGAGAAAGAAAGAGCGCAGAGAGAGAGAAAGAAAGAGCGCAGAGAGAGAGAAAGAAAGAGCGCAAAGAGAGAAAAAAGAGCGCACAGAGAGAAAAAAAGAGCGCAGAGAGAAAGAAAGAAAGAGCGCAGAGGGAAAGAAAGAGCGCAGAGAGAGAGCGCAGAGAGAGAAAGAGAAAGAAAGAGCGCAGAGAGAGAGAGAGAAAGAGCGCCGAGAGAGAGAGAAAGAGCGCAGAGAGAGAGAAAGAGAAAGAAAGAGCGCAGAGAGAAAGTGCGCAGAGAGAGATAGAGCGCAGAGAGAAAGAAAGAGCGCAGAGAGAGAGAAAGAGCTCAGAGAGAAAGAAAGAGCACAGAGAGAGACAGAGAAAGAGCGCAGAGAGAGAGAGAAAGAGCGCAGAGAGAGAGAAAGAGCGCAGAGAGAGAAAGAGCGCAGAGAGAGAAAGAGCGCAGAGAGAGAAAGAGCGCAGAGAGAGAGAGCGCAGAGAGAGAGAGCGCAGAGAGAGAAAGAGCACAGAGAGAGAAAGAGCGCAGAGAGAGAAAGAGCGCAGAGAGAGAGCGCAGAGAGAGAAAGAGCGCAGAGAGAGAAAGAGCGCAGAGAGAAAGAGCGCAGAGAGAGAAAGAGCGCAGAGAGAGAAAGAGCGCAGAGAGAGAAAGAGCGCAGAGAGAGAAAGAGCGCAGAGAAAGAAAGAGCGCAGAGAGAGAGCGCAGAGAAAGAAAGAGCGCAGAGAGAGAGAGAGAGCGCAGAGAGAGAGAGAAAGAGCGCAGAGAGAGAAAAAAAGAGTGCAGAGAGAGAGAAAGAAAAAGCGCAGAGAGAGAAAGAAAGAGCGCAGAGAGAGAAAGAAAGAGCGCAGAGAGAGAGAAAGAAAGAGCGCAGAGAAAAAGAAAGAGCACATAGAGAGAGAGAGAGCGCAGAGAGAGAGAGCGCAGAGAGAGAGAGCGCAGAGAGAAAAAGAGAGAGCGCAGAGAGAGAGAAAGAAAGAGCGCAGAGAGAGAGAAAGAGCATAGAGAAAAAAAGAGCGCAGAGAGAGAGAGAGGAAGAAAGAGCGCAGAGAGAGAAAGAAAGAGCGCAGAGAGAGAAAGAAAGAGCGCAGAGAGAGAAAGAAAGAGCGCAGAGAGAGAGAAAGAGCACAGAGAGAGAGAGAAAGAGCGCAGAGAGAGAAAGAAAGAGCGCAGAGAGAGAGAAAGAAAGAGCGCAGAGAGAGAGAAAGAAAGAGCGCAGAGAGAGAGCGCAGAGAGAGAAAGAAAGAGCGCAGAGAGAGAGAAAGAAAGAGCGCAGAGAGAGAGCGCAGAGAGAGAGAGAGAAAGAGCGCAGAGAGAGAAATAAAGAGCGCAGAGAGAGAAATAAAGAGCGCAGAGAGAGAAATAAAGAGCGCAGAGAAAGAAAGAGCGCAGAGAGAAAGAAAGAGCGCAGAGAGAGAAAGAAAGAACGCAAAGAGAGAAAAAAGAGCGCAAAGAGAGAAAAAAAGAGCGCAGAGAGAAAGAAAGAAAGAGCGCAGAGGGAAAGAAAGAGCGCAGAGAGAGAAAGAGAAAGAAAGAGCGCAGAGAGAGAGAGAGAAAGAGCGCCGAGAGAGAGAGAAAGAGCGCAGAGAGAGAGAAAGAGAAAGAAAGAGCGCAGAGAGAGAAAGAGAAAGAAAGAGCGCAGAGAGAGAAAGAGAAAGAAAGAGCGCAGAGAGAGAAAGAGCGCAGAGAGAGAAAGAGCGCAGAGAGAGAAAGAGCGCAGAGAGAGAGAGCGCAGAGAGAGAAAGAGCGCAGAGAGAGAAAGAGCGCAGAGAGAGAGAGCGCAGAGAGAGAGAGCGCAGAGAGAGAAAGAGCGCAGAGAGAGAAAGAGCACAGAGAGAGAGAGCGCAGAGAGAGAAAGAGCGCAGAGAGAGGAAGAGCGCAGAGAGAAAGAGCGCAGAGAGAGAAAGAGCGCAGAGAGAGAAAGAGCGCAGAGAGAGAAAGAGCGCAGAGAGAAAGAAAGAGCGCAGAGAGAGAGAGAGAAAGAGCTCAGAGAGAAAGAAAGAGCACAGAGAGAGACAGAGAAAGAGCGCAGAGAGAGAGAGAAAGAGCGCAGAGAGAGAAAGAGAAAGAAAGAGCGCAGAGAGAGAAAGAGAAAGAAAGAGCGCAGAGAGAGAAAGAGAAAGAAAGAGCGCAGAGAGAGAAAGAGCGCAGAGAGAGAAAGAGCGCAGAGAGAGAAAGAGCGCAGAGAGAGAGAGCGCAGAGAGAGAGAGCGCAGAGAGAGAAAGAGCACAGAGAGAGAAAGAGCACAGAGAGAGAAAGAGCGCAGAGAGAGAAAGAGCGCAGAGAGAGAGAAAGAGCGCAGAGAGAAAGAAAGAGCGCAGAGAGAGAGAGCGCAGAGAGAAAGAAAGAGCGCAGAGAGAGAGAAAGAGCGCAGAGAGAGAGAGAAAGAGCGCAGAGAGAGAAAGAAAGAGCGCAGAGAGAGAAAGAAAGAGCACAGAGAGTGAGAGAGAAAGAGCGCAGAGAGAAAGAAAGAGCGCAGAGAGAGAGAGAAAGAAAGAGCGCAGAGAGAAAGAGGAAGAAAGAGTGCAGAGAGAGAGAAAGAAAGAGCGCAGAGAGAAAGAAAAAGCACATAGAGAGAGAAAGAGCGCAGAGAGAGAGAGAAAGAGCGCAGAGAGAAAGAGAGAGCGCAGAGAGAAAGAGAGAGCGCAGACAGAGAGAGAGCGCTGAGAGAGAGAGTGCAGAGAGAAAGAGAGAGAGCGCAGAGAGAGAGAAAGAAAGAGCGCAGAGAGAGAGAGATCATAGAGAAAAAAAGAGCGCAGAGAGAGAGGAAGAAAGAGCGCAGAGAGAGAAAGAAAGAGCGCAGAGAGAGAGAAAGAGCGCAGAGAGAGAGAGAGCGCAGAGTGAGAGCGCAGAGAGAGAAAGAGCGCAGAGAGAGAAAGAGCGCAGAGAGAGAGAAAGAGCGCAGAGAGAGAGAGAGCGCAGAGAGAGAAAGAAAGAGCGCAGAGAAAGAAAGAGCGCAGAGAGAGAGAAAGAAAGAGCGCAGAGAGAGAGCGCAGAGAGAGAGAGCGCAGAGAGAGAAATAAAGAGCGCAGAGAAAGAAAGAGCGCAGAGAGAGAGAAAGAAAGAGCGCAGAGAGAGAGAAAGAAAGAGCACAGAGAGAGAAAGAAAGAGCGCAGAGAGAGAGAAAGAAAGAGCGCAGAGAGAGAGAGAAAGAGCGCAGAGAGAGAAAGAGAAAGAAAGAGCGCAGAGAGAGAAAGAGAAAGAAAGAGCGCAGAGAGAGAAAGAAAGAGCGCAGAGAGAGAAAGAAAGAGCGCAGAGAGAGAGAAAGAGCGCAGAGAGAGAGAAAGAGCACAGAGAGAGAGAAAGAGCGCAGAGAGAGAGAGAGAAAGAGCGCAGAGAGAGAGAAAGAAAGAGCGCAGAGAGAGAGAAAGAAAGAGCGCAGAGAGAGAGAAAGAAAGAGCGCAGAGAGAGAGAAAGAAAGAGCGCAGAGAGAGAGCGCAGAGAGAGAGAAAGAAAGTGCGCAGAGAGAAAGAAAGAGCGCAGAGAGAGAGAAAGAAAGTGCGCAGAGAGAAAGAAAGAGCGCAGAGAGAGAGAAATAAAGAGCGCAGAGAGAGAAATAAAGAGCGCAGAGAGAGAGAAATAAAGAGCGCAGAGAGAGAGAAAGAAAGAGCGCAGAGAGAGAAAGAAAGAGCGCACAGAGAGAAAGAAAGCGCAAAGAGAGAAAAAAGAGCACAAAGAGAGAAAAAAAGAGCGCAGAGAGAAAGAAAGAGCGCAGAGAGAAAGAAAGAGCGCAGAGAGAGAGAGCGCAGAGAGAGAAAGAGAAAGAAAGAGCGCAGAGAGAGAGAGAGAAAGAGCGCCGAGAGAGAGAGAGAGAGCGCAGAGAGAGAGAGAAAGAGAAAGAAAGAGCGCAGAGAGAGAAAGAGCGCAGAGAAAGAAAGAGCGCAGAGAAAGAAAGAGCGCAGAGAAAGAAAGAGCGCAGAGAAAGAAAGAGCGCAGAGAGAGAGAGAGAAAGAGCGCAGAGAGAGAGAGAAAGAGCGCAAAGAGAGAGAGAGAGCGCAGAGAGAGAAAGAGAAAGAAAGAGCGCAGAGAGAGAGAGCGCAGAGAGAGAGAGCGCAGAGAGAGAGAGCGCAGAGAGAGAAAGAGCGCAGAGAGAGAGAGCGCAGAGAGAAAGAGCGCAGAGAGAGAGAGCGCAGAGAGAGAGAGCGCAGAGAGAGAAAGAGCGCAGAGAGAGAAAGAGCGCAGAGAGAGAAAGAGCGCAGAGAGAGAAAGAGCGCAGAGAGAGAAATAGCGCAGAGAGAAAGAAAGAGCGCAGAGAAAGAAAGAGCGCAGAGAGAGAGAGTGCAGAGAGAGAGAGCGCAGAGAGAGAGAGCGCAGAGAGAGAAAGAGCGCAGAGAGAGAGAGCGCAGAGAGAAAGAGCGCAGAGAGAGAGCGCAGAGAGAGAGCGCAGAGAGAGAGCGCAGAGAGAGAAAGAGCGCAGAGAGAGAAAGAGCGCAGAGAGAGAAAGAGCGCAGAGAGAGAAAGAGCGCAGAGAGAAAGAAAGAGCGCAGAGAGAAAGAAAGAGCGCAGAGAGAGAGAGCGCAGAGAGAAAGAAAGAGCGCAGAGAGAGAGAGAAAGAGC
This sequence comes from Ascaphus truei, assembly GCF_040206685.1. Lineage (NCBI taxonomy): Eukaryota > Metazoa > Chordata > Amphibia > Anura > Ascaphidae > Ascaphus > Ascaphus truei. The sequence goes on along the minus strand of NW_027455995.1, from coordinate 241,384 downwards.
GCAGAGAGAGAAAGAAAAAGCGCAGAGAGAGACAAAGAGCGCAGAGAGAGAGAAAGAAAGAGCGCAGAGAGAGAAAGAAAGAGCGCAGAGAGAGAAAGAAAGAGCACAGAGAGTGAGAGAGAAAGAGCGCAGAGAGAAAGAAAGAGCGCAGAGAGAGAGAGAAAGAAAGAGCGCAGAGAGAAAGGGGAAGAAAGAGCGCAGAGAGAGAGAAAGAAAGAGCGCAGAGAGAAAGAAAGAGCGCAGAGAGAGAAAGAGCGCAGAGAGAAAGAGAGAGCGCAGACAGAGAGAGAGCGCAGAGAGAGCGCAGAGAGAGAGAGCGCAGAGAGAAAGAGAGAGAGCGCAGAGAGAGAGAAAGAAAGAGCGCAGAGAGAGAGAGAGCATAGAGAAAAAAAGAGCGCAGAGAGAGAGAGAGGAAGAAAGAGCGCAGAGAGAGAAAGAAAGAGCGCAGAGAGAGAGAAAGAGCGCAGAGAGAGAAAGAGCGCAGAGAGAGAGAGAGCGCAGAGAGAGAAAGAGCGCAGAGAGAGAAAGAGCACAGAGAGAGAGAAAGAGCAGAGAGAGAGAGAAAGAAAGAGCGCAGAGAGAGAAAGAAAGAGCGCAGAGAGAGAGAAAGAGCGCAGAGAGAGAAAGAAAGAGCGCAGAGAGAGAGAAAGATAGAGAGCAGAGAGAGCACAGAGAGAGAAATAAAGAGCGCAGAGAAAGAAAGAGCGCAGAGAGAGAGAAAGAGCGCAGAGAGAGAGAAAGAAAGAGCGCAGAGAGAGAGCTCAGAGAGAGAGAGAGAGCGCAGAGAGAGAAATAAAGAGCGCAGAGAGAGAAAGAAAGAGCGCAGAGAGAGAGAAAGAAAGAGCGCAGAGAGAGAGAAAGAAAGAGCGCAGAGAGAGAGCGCAGAGAGAAAGAGAGCGCAGAGAGAGAAATAAAGAGCGCAGAGAGAGAAAGAAAGAGCGCAGAGAGAGAAAGAGAGCGCAGAGAAAGAAAGAGCGCCGAGAGAGAAAGAAAGAGCGCAGAGAGAGAAAGAAAGAGCGCAAAGAGAGAAAAGAAGAGCGCAGAGAGAGAGAGAGCGCAGAGAGAGAGAAAGAAAGAGCGCAGAGAGAGAGAAAGTCAGAGTGCAGAGAGAAAGAAAGAGCGCAGGGAGAAAGAAAGAAAGAGCGCAGAGAGAGAGATAGAAAGAGGACAGAGAGAGAAAGCGCGCAGAGAGAGAAAGAGCACAGAGAGAGAGAATGAGCGCAGAGAGAGAGAATGAGCGCAGAGAGAGAGAAAGAGCGCAGAGAGAGAGAGAAAGAGCGTAGAGAGAGAAAGAAAGAGCGCAGAGAGAGAAAGAAAGAGCGCAGAGAGAGAAAGAAAAAGAGCGCAGAGAGAAAGAGAAAGAGCGCAGAGAGAGAGAGAGAGAGCGCAGAGAGAGAGAGAGAGAGCGCAGAGAGAGAAAGAGAAAGAAAGAGCGCAGAGAGAGAAAGAAAGAGCGCAGAGAGAGAGAAAGAGCGCAGAGAGAGAGAAAGAAAGTGCGCAGAGAGAGAGAAAGAAAGAGCGCAGAGAGAGAGAAAGAAAGAGCGCAGAGAGAGAGAAAGAAAGAGCGCAGAGAGAGCGCGCAGAGAGAGAGAGAAAGAGCGCAGAGAGAGAAAGAAAGAGCGCAGAGAGAGAAATAAAGAGCGCAGAGAGAGAAATAAAGAGCGCAGAGAAAGAAAGAGCGCAGAGAGAGAGAAAGAAAGAGCGCAGAGAGAGAAAGAAAGAGCGCAGAGAGAGAAAGAAAGAGCGCAGAGAGAGAGAGCGCAGAGAGAAAGAGAAAGAAAGAGCGCAGAGAGAGAGAATGAGCGCAGAGAGAGAGAATGAGCGCAGAGAGAGAGAAAGAGCGCAGAGAGAGAGAGAAAGAGCGTAGAGAGAGAAAGAAAGAGCGCAGAGAGAGAAAGAAAAAGAGCGCAGAGAGAAAGAGAAAGAGCGCAGAGAGAGAGAGAGCGCAGAGAGAGAGAGAAAGAGCGCAGAGAGAGAAAGAGAAAGAAAGAGCGCAGAGAGAGAAAGAGAAAGAAAGAGCGCCGAGAGAGAAAGAAAGAGCGCAGAGAGAGAGAAAGAGCGCAGAGAGAGAGAAAGAAAGTGCGCAGAGAGAGAGAAAGAAAGTGCGCAGAGAGAGAGAAAGAAAGAGCGCAGAGAGAGAGAAAGAAAGAGCGCAGAGAGAGAGCGCAGAGAGAGAGAGAAAGAGCGCAGAGAGAGAAATAAAGAGCGCAGAGAGAGAAATAAAGAGCGCAGAGAGAGAAATAAAGAGCGCAGAGAGAGAAAGAAAGAGCGCAGAGAGAGAAAGAAAGAGCGCAGAGAGAGAAAGAAAGAGCGCAGAGAGAGCGCAGAGAGAAAGAGAAAGAAAGAGCGCAGAGAGAGAGAGAAAGAGCGCCGAGAGAGAGAAAGAGCGCAGAGAGAGAGAAAGAGAAAGAAAGAGCGCAGAGAGAGAAAGTGCGCAGAGAGAAAAAGAGCGCAGAGAGAAAGAAAGAGCGCAGAGAGAGAGAGAGAAAGAGCGCAGAGAGAGAGAGAAAGAGCGCAGAGAGAGAGAGAGCGCAGAGAGAGAAAGAGAAAGAAAGAGCGCAGAGAGAGAAAGAGCGCAGAGAGAGAAAGAGCGCAGAGAGAGAAAGAGCGCAGAGAGAGAAAGAGCGCAGAGAGAGAAAGAGCGCAGAGAGAGAAAGAGCGCAGAGAGAGAAAGAGCGCAGAGAGAGAAAGAGCGCAGAGAAAGAAAGAGCGCAGAGAGAGAGCGCAGAGAAAGAAAGAGCGCAGAGAGAGAGAGAAAGAGCGCAGAGAGAGAGAGAGAGCGCAGAGAGAGAGAGAAAGAGCGCAGAGAGAGAAAAAAAGAGTGCAGAGAGAGAGAAAGAAAAAGCACACAGAGAGAAAGAAAGAGCGCAGAGAGAGAAAGAAAGAGCGCAGAGAGAGAGAAAGAAAGAGCGCAGAGAGAAAGAAAGAACACATAGAGAGAGAGAGAGCGCAGAGAGAGAGAGCGCAGAGAGAAAAAGAGAGAGCGCAGAGAGAGAGAAAGAAAGAGCGCAGAGAGAGAGAAAAAGCATAGAGAAAAAAAGAGCGCAGAGAGAGAGAGAGGAAGAAAGAGCGCAGAGAGAGAAAGAAAGAGCGCAGAGAGAGAAAGAAAGAGCGCAGAGAGAGAGAAAGAGCGCAGAGAGAGAGAAAGAGCACAGAGAGAGAGAAAGAGCGCAGAGAGAAAGAAAGAGCGCAGAGAGAGAGAAAGAAAGAGCGCAGAGAGAGAGAAAGAAAGAGCGCAGAGAGAGAGCGCAGAGAGAGAGAGCGCAGAGAGAGAGAAAGAAAGAGCGCAGAGAGAGAGAAAGAAAGAGCGCAGAGAGAGAGCGCAGAGAGAGAGAGAAAGAGCGCAGAGAGAGAAATAAAGAGCGCAGAGAGAGAAATAAAGAGCGCAGAGAGAGAAATAAAGAGCGCAGAGAAAGAAAGAGCGCAGAGAGAGAGAAAGAAAGAGCGCAGAGAGAGAAAGAAAGAGCGCAAAGAGAGAAAAAAGAGCGCAAAGAGAGAAAAACAGAGCGCAGAGAGAAAGAAAGAAAGAGCGCAGAGGGAAAGAAAGAGCGCAGAGAGAGAGCGCAGAGAGAGAAAGAGAAAGAAAGAGCGCAGAGAGAGAGAGAAAGAGCGCCGAGAGAGAGAGAAAGAGCGCAGAGAGAGAGAAAGAGAAAGAAAGAGCGCAGAGAGAAAGTGCGCAGAGAGAGAAAGAGCGCAGAGAGAAAGAAAGAGCGCAGAGAGAGAGAGAGAAAGAGCTCAGAGAGAAAGAAAGAGCACAGAGAGAGACAGAGAAAGAGCGCAGAGAGAGAGAGAAAGAGCGCAGAGAGAGAGAGAAAGAGCGCAGAGAAAGAGCGCAGAGAGAGAAAGAGCGCAGAGAGAGAAAGAGCGCAGAGAGAGAGAGCGCAGAGAGAGAAAGAGCGCAGAGAGAGAAAGAGCGCAGAGAGAGAGAAAGAGAAAGAAAGAGCGCAGAGAGAAAGTGCGCAGAGAGAGAAAGAGCGCAGAGAGAAAGAAAGAGCGCAGAGAGAGAGAGAGAAAGAGCTCAGAGAGAAAGAAAGAGCACAGAGAGAGACAGAGAAAGAGCGCAGAGAGAGAGAGAAAGAGCGCAGAGAGAGAGAGAGAGAAAGAGCGCAGAGAAAGAGCGCAGAGAGAGAAAGAGCGCAGAGAGAGAAAGAGCGCAGAGAGAGAGAGCGCAGAGAGAGAAAGAGCGCAGAGAGAGAAAGAGCGCAGAGAGAGAGAGCGCAGAGAGAGAGAGCGCAGAGAGAGAAAGAGCGCAGAGAGAGAAAGAGCACAGAGAGAGAAAGAGCGCAGAGAGAGAAAGAGCGCAGAGAGAGAAAGAGCGCAGAGAGAGAAAGAGCGCAGAGAGAGAAAGAGCGCAGAGAGAGAAAGAGCACAGAGAGAGAAAGAGCGCAGAGAAAGAAAGAGCGCAGAGAGAGAGCGCAGAGAAAGAAAGAGCGCAGAGAGAGAGAGAAAGAGCGCAGAGAGAGAGAGAGAGCGCAGAGAGAGAGAGAAAGAGCGCAGAGAGAGAAAAAAAGAGTGCAGAGAGAGAGAAAGAAAAAGCGCAGAGAGAGAAAGAAAGAGCGCAGAGAGAGAAAGAAAGAGCGCAGAGAGAGAGAAAGAAAGAGCACAGAGAGAAAGAAAGAGCACATAGAGAGAGAGAGAGCGCAGAGAGCGCAGAGAGAGAGCGCAGAGAGAAAAAGAGAGAGCGCAGAGAGAGAGAAAGAAAGAGCGCAGAGAGAGAGAAAGAGCATAGAGAAAAAAAGAGCGCAGAGAGAGAGAGAGGAAGAAAGAGCGCAGAGAGAGAAAGAAAGAGCGCAGAGAGAGAAAGAAAGAGCGCAGAGAGAGAAAGAAAGAGCGCAGAGAGAGAAAGAGCACAGAGAGAGAGAGAAAGAGCGCAGAGAGAGAAAGAAAGAGCGCAGAGAGAGAGAAAGAAAGAGCGCAGAGAGAGAGAAAGAAAGAGCGCAGAGAGAGAGCGCAGAGAGAGAGAAAGAAAGAGCGCAGAGAGAGAGAAAGAAAGAGCGCAGAGAGAGAGCGCAGAGAGAGAGAGAGAAAGAGCGCAGAGAGAGAAATAAAGAGTGCAGAGAGAGAAATAAAGAGCGCAGAGAGAGAAATAAAGAGCGCAGAGAAAGAAAGAGCGCAGAGAGAGAGAAAGAAAGAGCGCAGAGAGAGAAAGAAAGAGCGCAAAGAGAGAAAAAAGAGCGCAAAGAGAGAAAAAAAGAGCGCAGAGAGAAAGAAAGAAAGAGCGCAGAGGGAAAGAAAGAGCGCAGAGAGAGAAAGAGAAAGAAAGAGCGCAGAGAGAGAGAGAGAAAGAGCGCCGAGAGAGAGAGAAAGAGCGCAGAGAGAGAGAAAGAGAAAGAAAGAGCGCAGAGAGAGAAAGTGCGCAGAGAGAGAAAGAGCGCAGAGAGAAAGAAAGAGCGCAGAGAGAGAGAGAGAAAGAGCTCAGAGAGAAAGAAAGAGCACAGAGACAGACAGAGAAAGAGCGCAGAGAGAGAGAAAGAGCGCAGAGAGAGAAAGAGAAAGAAAGAGCGCAGAGAGAGAAAGAGAAAGAAAGAGCGCAGAGAGAGAAAGAGAAAGAAAGAGCGCAGAGAGAGAAAGAGCGCAGAGAGAGAAAGAGCGCAGAGAGAGAAAGAGCGCAGAGAGAGAAAGAGCGCAGAGAGAGAAAGAGCGCAGAGAGAGAGAGCGCAGAGAGAGAAAGAGCACAGAGAGTGAAAGAGCACAGAGAGAGAAAGAGCGCAGAGAGAGAAAGAGCGCAGAGAGAAAGAAAGAGCGCAGAGAGAGAGAGCGCAGAGAGAAAGAAAGAGCGCAGAGAGAGAGAAAGAGCGCAGAGAGAGAGAGAAAGAGCGCAGAGAGAGAAAGAAAGAGCGCAGAGAGAGAGAAAGAAAGAGCGCAGAGAGAGAGCGCAGAGAGAGAGAGAAAGAGCGCAGAGAGAGAAATAAAGAGCGCAGAGAGAGAAATAAAGAGCGCAGAGAGAGAAATAAAGAGCGCAGAGAAAGAAAGAGCGCAGAGAGAGAGAAAGAAAGAGCGCAGAGAGAGAAAGAAAGAGCGCAAAGAGAGAAAAAAGAGCGCAAAGAGAGAAAAAAAGAGCGCAGAGAGAAAGAAAGAAAGAGCGCAGAGGGAAAGAAAGAGCGCAGAGAGAGAGCGCAGAGAGAGAAAGAGAAAGAAAGAGCGCAGAGAGAGAGAGAAAGAGCGCCGAGAGAGAGAGAAAGAGCGCAGAGAGAGAGAAAGAGAAAGAAAGAGCGCAGAGAGAAAGTGCGCAGAGAGAGAAAGAGCGCAGAGAGAAAGAAAGAGCGCAGAGAGAGAGAGAGAAAGAGCTCAGAGAGAAAGAAAGAGCACAGAGAGAGACAGAGAAAGAGCGCAGAGAGAGAGAGAAAGAGCGCAGAGAGAGAGAGAAAGAGCGCAGAGAAAGAGCGCAGAGAGAGAAAGAGCGCAGAGAGAGAAAGAGCGCAGAGAGAGAGAGCGCAGAGAGAGAAAGAGCGCAGAGAGAGAAAGAGCGCAGAGAGAGAGAGCGCAGAGAGAGAGAGCGCAGAGAGAGAAAGAGCGCAGAGAGAGAAAGAGCACAGAGAGAGAAAGAGCGCAGAGAGAGAAAGAGCGCAGAGAGAGAAAGAGCGCAGAGAGAAAGAGCGCAGAGAGAGAAAGAGCGCAGAGAGAGAAAGAGCGCAGAGAGAAAGAGCGCAGAGAGAGAAAGAGCGCAGAGAAAGAAAGAGCGCAGAGAGAGAGCGCAGAGAAAGAAAGAGCGCAGAGAGAGAGAGAAAGAGCGCAGAGAGAGAGAGAGAGCGCAGAGAGAGAGAGAAAGAGCGCAGAGAGAGAGAAAGAAAGAGCACAGAGAGAAAGAAAGAGCACATAGAGAGAAAGAAAGAGCGCAGAGAGAGAAAGAAAGAGCGCAGAGAGAGAGAAAGAAAGAGCACAGAGAGAAAGAAAGAGCACATAGAGAGAGAGAGAGCGCAGAGAGCGCAGAGAGAGAGCGCAGAGAGAAAAAGAGAGAGCGCAGAGAGAGAGAAAGAAAGAGCGCAGAGAGAGAGAAAGAGCATAGAGAAAAAAAGAGCGCAGAGAGAGAGAGAGGAAGAAAGAGCGCAGAGAGAGAAAGAAAGAGCGCAGAGAGAGAAAGAAAGAGCGCAGAGAGAGAAAGAAAGAGCGCAGAGAGAGAGAAAGAGCGCAGAGAGAGAAAGAAAGAGCGCAGAGAGAGAGAAAGAAAGAGCGCAGAGAGAGAGAAAGAAAGAGCGCAGAGAGAGAGCGCAGAGAGAGAGAAAGAAAGAGCGCAGAGAGAGAGAAAGAAAGAGCGCAGAGAGAGAGCGCAGAGAGAGAGAGAGAAAGAGCGCAGAGAGAGAAATAAAGAGTGCAGAGAGAGAAATAAAGAGCGCAGAGAGAGAAATAAAGAGCGCAGAGAAAGAAAGAGCGCAGAGAGAGAGAAAGAAAGAGCGCAGAGAGAGAAAGAAAGAGCGCAAAGAGAGAAAAAAGAGCGCAAAGAGAGAAAAAAAGAGCGCAGAGAGAAAGAAAGAAAGAGCGCAGAGGGAAAGAAAGAGCGCAGAGAGAGAGCGCAGAGAGAGAAAGAGAAAGAAAGAGCGCAGAGAGAGAGAGAAAGAGCGCCGAGAGAGAGAGAAAGAGCGCAGAGAGAGAGAAAGAGAAAGAAAGAGCGCAGAGAGAAAGTGCGCAGAGAGAGAAAGAGCGCAGAGAGAAAGAAAGAGCGCAGAGAGAGAGAGAGAAAGAGCTCAGAGAGAAAGAAAGAGCACAGAGAGAGACAGAGAAAGAGCGCAGAGAGAGAGAGAAAGAGCGCAGAGAGAGAGAGAAAGAGCGCAGAGAAAGAGCGCAGAGAGAGAAAGAGCGCAGAGAGAGAAAGAGCACAGAGAGAGCGCAGAGAGAGAAAGAGCGCAGAGAGAGAAAGAGCGCAGAGAGAGAGAGCGCAGAGAGAGAGAGCGCAGAGAGAGAAAGAGCGCAGAGAGAGAAAGAGCACAGAGAGAGAAAGAGCGCAGAGAGAGAAAGAGCGCAGAGAGAGAAAGAGCGCAGAGAGAAAGAGCGCAGAGAGAGAAAGAGCGCAGAGAGAGAAAGAGCGCAGAGAGAGAAAGAGCGCAGAGAAAGAAAGAGCGCAGAGAGAGAGCGCAGAGAAAGAAAGAGCGCAGAGAGAGAGAGAAAGAGCGCAGAGAGAGAGAGAGAGCGCAGAGAGAGAGAGAAAGAGCGCAGAGAGAGAAAAAAAGAGTGCAGAGAGAGAGAAAGAAAAAGCGCAGAGAGAGAAAGAAAGAGCGCAGAGAGAGAAAGAAAGAGCGCAGAGAGAGAGAAAGAAAGAGCACAGAGAGAAAGAAAGAGCACATATAGAGAGAGAGAGCGCAGAGAGCGCAGAGAGAGAGCGCAGAGAGAAAAAGAGAGAGCGCAGAGAGAGAGAAAGAAAGAGCGCAGAGAGAGAGAAAGAGCATAGAGAAAAAAAGAGCGCAGAGAGAGAGAGAGGAAGAAAGAGCGCAGAGAGAGAAAGAAAGAGCGCAGAGAGAGAAAGAAAGAGCGCAGAGAGAGAAAGAAAGAGCGCAGAGAGAGAGAAAGAGCACAGAGAGAGAGAGAAAGAGCGCAGAGAGAGAAAGAAAGAGCGCAGAGAGAGAGAAAGAAAGAGCGCAGAGAGAGAGAAAGAAAGAGCGCAGAGAGAGAGCGCAGAGAGAGAGAAAGAAAGAGCGCAGAGAGAGAGAAAGAAAGAGCGCAGAGAGAGAGCGCAGAGAGAGAGAGAGAAAGAGCGCAGAGAGAGAAATAAAGAGTGCAGAGAGAGAAATAAAGAGCGCAGAGAGAGAAATAAAGAGCGCAGAGAAAGAAAGAGCGCAGAGAGAGAGAAAGAAAGAGCGCAGAGAGAGAAAGAAAGAGCGCAAAGAGAGAAAAAAGAGCGCAAAGAGAGAAAAAAAGAGCGCAGAGAGAAAGAAAGAAAGAGCGCAGAGGGAAAGAAAGAGCGCAGAGAGAGAAAGAGAAAGAAAGAGCGCAGAGAGAGAGAGAGAAAGAGCGCCGAGAGAGAGAGAAAGAGCGCAGAGAGAGAGAAAGAGAAAGAAAGTGCGCAGAGAGAGAAAGTGCGCAGAGAGAGAAAGAGCGCAGAGAGAAAGAAAGAGCGCAGAGAGAGAGAGAGAAAGAGCTCAGAGAGAAAGAAAGAGCACAGAGACAGACAGAGAAAGAGCGCAGAGAGAGAGAGAAAGAGCGCAGAGAGAGAAAGAGAAAGAAAGAGCGCAGAGAGAGAAAGAGAAAGAAAGAGCGCAGAGAGAGAAAGAGCGCAGAGAGAGAAAGAGCGCAGAGAGAGAAAGAGCGCAGAGAGAGAAAGAGCGCAGAGAGAGAAAGAGCGCAGAGAGAGAGAGCGCAGAGAGAGAGAGCGCAGAGAGAGAAAGAGCACAGAGAGTGAAAGAGCACAGAGAGAGAAAGAGCGCAGAGAGAGAAAGAGCGCAGAGAGAAAGAAAGAGCGCAGAGAGAGAGAGCGCAGAGAGAAAGAAAGAGCGCAGAGAGAGAGAAAGAGCGCAGAGAGAGAGAGAAAGAGCGCAGAGAGAGAAAGAAAGAGCGCAGAGAGAGAAAGAAAGAGCACATAGAGAGAGAGAGAGCGCAGAGAGAGAGAAAGAAAGAGCGCAGAGAGAGAGAAAGAAAGAGCGCAGAGAGAGAGCGCAGAGAGAGAGAGAAAGAGCGCAGAGAGAGAAATAAAGAGCGCAGAGAGAGAAATAAAGAGCGCAGAGAGAGAAATAAAGAGCGCAGAGAAAGAAAGAGCGCAGAGAGAGAGAAAGAAAGAGCGCAGAGAGAGAAAGAAAGAGCGCAAAGAGAGAAAAAAGAGCGCAAAGAGAGAAAAAAAGAGCGCAGAGAGAAAGAAAGAAAGAGCGCAGAGGGAAAGAAAGAGCGCAGAGAGAGAGCGCAGAGAGAGAAAGAGAAAGAAAGAGCGCAGAGAGAGAGAGAAAGAGCGCCGAGAGAGAGAGAAAGAGCGCAGAGAGAGAGAAAGAGAAAGAAAGAGCGCAGAGAGAAAGTGCGCAGAGAGAGAAAGAGCGCAGAGAGAAAGAAAGAGCGCAGAGAGAGAGAGAGAAAGAGCTCAGAGAGAAAGAAAGAGCACAGAGAGAGACAGAGAAAGAGCGCAGAGAGAGAGAGAAAGAGCGCAGAGAGAGAGAGAAAGAGCGCAGAGAGAGAGCGCAGAGAGAGAAAGAGCGCAGAGAGAGAAAGAGCGCAGAGAGAGAGAGCGCAGAGAGAGAAAGAGCGCAGAGAGAGAAAGAGCGCAGAGAGAGAGAGCGCAGAGAGAGAGAGCGCAGAGAGAGAAAGAGCGCAGAGAGAGAAAGAGCACAGAGAGAGAAAGAGCGCAGAGAGAGAAAGAGCGCAGAGAGAGAAAGAGCGCAGAGAGAGAAAGAGCGCAGAGAGAGAAAGAGCGCAGAGAGAAAGAGCGCAGAGAGAGAAAGAGCGCAGAGAGAGAAAGAGCGCAGAGAGAGAAAGAGCGCAGAGAGAGAAAGAGCGCAGAGAAAGAAAGAGCGCAGAGAGAGAGCGCAGAGAAAGAAAGAGCGCAGAGAGAGAGAGAAAGAGCGCAGAGAGAGAGAGAGAGCGCAGAGAGAGAGAGAAAGAGCGCAGAGAGAGAAAAAAAGAGTGCAGAGAGAGAGAAAGAAAAAGCGCAGAGAGAGAAAGAAAGAGCGCAGAGAAAGAAAGAGCGCAGAGAGAGAGAAAGAAAGAGCACAGAGAGAAAGAAAGAGCACATAGAGAGAGAGAGAGCGCAGAGAGCGCAGAGAGAGAGCGCAGAGAGAAAAAGAGAGAGCGCAGAGAGAGAGAAAGAAAGAGCGCAGAGAGAGAGAAAGAGCATAGAGAAAAAAAGAGCGCAGAGAGAGAGAGAGGAAGAAAGAGCGCAGAGAGAGAAAGAAAGAGCGCAGAGAGAGAAAGAAAGAGCGCAGAGAGAGAAAGAAAGAGCGCAGAGAGAGAGAAAGAGCACAGAGAGAGAGAGAAAGAGCGCAGAGAGAGAAAGAAAGAGCGCAGAGAGAGAGAAAGAAAGAGCGCAGAGAGAGAGAAAGAAAGAGCGCAGAGAGAGAGCGCAGAGAGAGAGAAAGAAAGAGCGCAGAGAGAGAGAAAGAAAGAGCGCAGAGAGAGAGCGCAGAGAGAGAGAGAGAAAGAGCGCAGAGAGAGAAATAAAGAGTGCAGAGAGAGAAATAAAGAGCGCAGAGAGAGAAATAAAGAGCGCAGAGAAAGAAAGAGCGCAGAGAGAGAGAAAGAAAGAGCGCAGAGAGAGAAAGAAAGAGCGCAAAGAGAGAAAAAAGAGCGCAAAGAGAGAAAAAAAGAGCGCAGAGAGAAAGAAAGAAAGAGCGCAGAGGGAAAGAAAGAGCGCAGAGAGAGAAAGAGAAAGAAAGAGCGCAGAGAGAGAGAGAGAAAGAGCGCCGAGAGAGAGAGAAAGAGCGCAGAGAGAGAGAAAGAGAAAGAAAGAGCGCAGAGAGAGAAAGTGCGCAGAGAGAGAAAGAGCGCAGAGAGAAAGAAAGAGCGCAGAGAGAGAGAGAGAAAGAGCTCAGAGAGAAAGAAAGAGCACAGAGACAGACAGAGAAAGAGCGCAGAGAGAGAGAGAAAGAGCGCAGAGAGAGAAAGAGAAAGAAAGAGCGCAGAGAGAGAAAGAGAAAGAAAGAGCGCAGAGAGAGAAAGAGCGCAGAGAGAGAAAGAGCGCAGAGAGAAAGAGCGCAGAGAGAGAAAGAGCGCAGAGAGAGAAAGAGCGCAGAGAGAGAGAGCGCAGAGAGAGAGAGCGCAGAGAGAGAAAGAGCACAGAGAGTGAAAGAGCACAGAGAGAGAAAGAGCGCAGAGAGAGAAAGAGCGCAGAGAGAAAGAAAGAGCGCAGAGAGAGAGAGCGCAGAGAGAAAGAAAGAGCGCAGAGAGAGAGAAAGAGCGCAGAGAGAGAGAGAAAGAGCGCAGAGAGAGAAAGAAAGAGCGCAGAGAGAGAAAGAAAGAGCACAGAGAGTGAGAGAGAAAGAGCGCAGAGAGAAAGAAAGAGCGCAGAGAGAGAGAGAAAGAAAGAGCGCAGAGAGAAAGAGGAAGAAAGAGTGCAGAGAGAGAGAAAGAAAGAGCGCAGAGAGAGAGAAAGAAAGAGCGCAGAGAGAGAGAAAGAAAGAGCGCAAAGAGAGAAAAAAGAGCGCAAAGAGAGAAAAAAAGAGCGCAGAGAGAAAGAAAGAAAGAGCGCAGAGGGAAAGAAAGAGCGCAGAGAGAGAGCGCAGAGAGAGAAAGAGAAAGAAAGAGCGCAGAGAGAGAGAGAGAAAGAGCGCCGAGAGAGAGAGAAAGAGCGCAGAGAGAGAGAAAGAGAAAGAAAGAGCGCAGAGAGAAAGTGCGCAGAGAGAGATAGAGCGCAGAGAGAAAGAAAGAGCGCAGAGAGAGAGAAAGAGCTCAGAGAGAAAGAAAGAGCACAGAGAGAGACAGAGAAAGAGCGCAGAGAGAGAGAGAAAGAGCGCAGAGAGAGAGAAAGAGCGCAGAGAGAGAAAGAGCGCAGAGAGAGAAAGAGCGCAGAGAGAGAAAGAGCGCAGAGAGAGAAAGAGCGCAGAGAGAGAAAGAGCGCAGAGAGAGAGAGCGCAGAGAGAGAGAGCGCAGAGAGAGAAAGAGCACAGAGAGAGAAAGAGCGCAGAGAGAGAAAGAGCGCAGAGAGAGAGAGCGCAGAGAGAGAAAGAGCGCAGAGAGAGAAAGAGCGCAGAGAGAAAGAGCGCAGAGAGAGAAAGAGCGCAGAGAGAGAAAGAGCGCAGAGAGAGAAAGAGCGCAGAGAGAGAAAGAGCGCAGAGAAAGAAAGAGCGCAGAGAGAGAGCGCAGAGAAAGAAAGAGCGCAGAGAGAGAGAGAAAGAGCGCAGAGAGAGAGAGAGAGCGCAGAGAGAGAGAGAAAGAGCGCAGAGAGAGAAAAAAAGAGTGCAGAGAGAGAGAAAGAAAAAGCGCAGAGAGAAAGAAAGAAAGAGCGCAGAGGGAAAGAAAGAGCGCAGAGAGAGAAAGAGAAAGAAAGAGCGCAGAGAGAGAGAGAGAAAGAGCGCCGAGAGAGAGAGAAAGAGCGCAGAGAGAGAGAAAGAGAAAGAAAGAGCGCAGAGAGAGAAAGTGCGCAGAGAGAGAAAGAGCGCAGAGAGAAAGAAAGAGCGCAGAGAGAGAGAGAGAAAGAGCTCAGAGAGAAAGAAAGAGCACAGAGACAGACAGAGAAAGAGCGCAGAGAGAGAGAGAAAGAGCGCAGAGAGAGAAAGAGAAAGAAAGAGCGCAGAGAGAGAAAGAGAAAGAAAGAGCGCAGAGAGAGAAAGAGCGCAGAGAGAGAAAGAGAAAGAAAGAGCGCAGAGAGAGAAAGAGAAAGAAAGAGCGCAGAGAGAGAAAGAGCGCAGAGAGAGAAAGAGCGCAGAGAGAGAAAGAGCGCAGAGAGAAAGAGCGCAGAGAGAGAAAGAGCGCAGAGAGAGAAAGAGCGCAGAGAGAGAGAGCGCAGAGAGAGAGAGCGCAGAGAGAGAAAGAGCACAGAGAGTGAAAGAGCACAGAGAGAGAAAGAGCGCAGAGAGAGAAAGAGCGCAGAGAGAAAGAAAGAGCGCAGAGAGAGAGAGCGCAGAGAGAAAGAAAGAGCGCAGAGAGAGAGAAAGAGCGCAGAGAGAGAGAGAAAGAGCGCAGAGAGAGAAAGAAAGAGCGCAGAGAGAGAAAGAAAGAGCACAGAGAGTGAGAGAGAAAGAGCGCAGAGAGAAAGAAAGAGCGCAGAGAGAGAGAAAGAGCGCAGAGAGCGCAGAGAGAGAGCGCAGAGAGAAAAAGAGAGAGCGCAGAGAGAGAGAAAGAAAGAGCGCAGAGAGAGAGAAAGAGCATAGAGAAAAAAAGAGCGCAGAGAGAGAGAGAGGAAGAAAGAGCGCAGAGAGAGAAAGAAAGAGCGCAGAGAGAGAAAGAAAGAGCGCAGAGAGAGAAAGAAAGAGCGCAGAGAGAGAGAAAGAGCGCAGAGAGAGAAAGAAAGAGCGCAGAGAGAGAGAAAGAAAGAGCGCAGAGAGAGAGAAAGAAAGAGCGCAGAGAGAGAGCGCAGAGAGAGAGAAAGAAAGAGCGCAGAGAGAGAGAAAGAAAGAGCGCAGAGAGAGAGCGCAGAGAGAGAGAGAGAAAGAGCGCAGAGAGAGAAATAAAGAGTGCAGAGAGAGAAATAAAGAGCGCAGAGAGAGAAATAAAGAGCGCAGAGAAAGAAAGAGCGCAGAGAGAGAGAAAGAAAGAGCGCAGAGAGAGAAAGAAAGAGCGCAAAGAGAGAAAAAAGAGCGCAAAGAGAGAAAAAAAGAGCGCAGAGAGAAAGAAAGAAAGAGCGCAGAGGGAAAGAAAGAGCGCAGAGAGAGAGCGCAGAGAGAGAAAGAGAAAGAAAGAGCGCAGAGAGAGAGAGAAAGAGCGCCGAGAGAGAGAGAAAGAGCGCAGAGAGAGAGAAAGAGAAAGAAAGAGCGCAGAGAGAAAGTGCGCAGAGAGAGAAAGAGCGCAGAGAGAAAGAAAGAGCGCAGAGAGAGAGAGAGAAAGAGCTCAGAGAGAAAGAAAGAGCACAGAGAGAGACAGAGAAAGAGCGCAGAGAGAGAGAGAAAGAGCGCAGAGAGAGAGAGAAAGAGCGCAGAGAAAGAGCGCAGAGAGAGAAAGAGCGCAGAGAGAGAAAGAGCACAGAGAGAGCGCAGAGAGAGAAAGAGCGCAGAGAGAGAAAGAGCGCAGAGAGAGAGAGCGCAGAGAGAGAGAGCGCAGAGAGAGAAAGAGCGCAGAGAGAGAAAGAGCACAGAGAGAGAAAGAGCGCAGAGAGAAAGAGCGCAGAGAGAGAAAGAGCGCAGAGAGAAAGAGCGCAGAGAGAGAAAGAGCGCAGAGAGAGAAAGAGCGCAGAGAAAGAAAGAGCGCAGAGAGAGAGCGCAGAGAAAGAAAGAGCGCAGAGAGAGAGAGAAAGAGCGCAGAGAGAGAGAGAGAGCGCAGAGAGAGAGAGAAAGAGCGCAGAGAGAGAAAAAAAGAGTGCAGAGAGAGAGAAAGAAAAAGCGCAGAGAGAGAAAGAAAGAGCGCAGAGAGAGAAAGAAAGAGCGCAGAGAGAGAGAAAGAAAGAGCACAGAGAGAAAGAAAGAGCACATATAGAGAGAGAGAGCGCAGAGAGCGCAGAGAGAGAGCGCAGAGAGAAAAAGAGAGAGCGCAGAGAGAGAGAAAGAAAGAGCGCAGAGAGAGAGAAAGAGCATAGAGAAAAAAAGAGCGCAGAGAGAGAGAGAGGAAGAAAGAGCGCAGAGAGAGAAAGAAAGAGCGCAGAGAGAGAAAGAAAGAGCGCAGAGAGAGAAAGAAAGAGCGCAGAGAGAGAGAAAGAAAGAGCGCAAAGAGAGAAAAAAGAGCGCAAAGAGAGAAAAAAAGAGCGCAGAGAGAAAGAAAGAAAGAGCGCAGAGGGAAAGAAAGAGCGCAGAGAGAGAGCGCAGAGAGAGAAAGAGAAAGAAAGAGCGCAGAGAGAGAGAGAGAAAGAGCGCCGAGAGAGAGAGAAAGAGCGCAGAGAGAGAGAAAGAGAAAGAAAGAGCGCAGAGAGAAAGTGCGCAGAGAGAGATAGAGCGCAGAGAGAAAGAAAGAGCGCAGAGAGAGAGAAAGAGCTCAGAGAGAAAGAAAGAGCACAGAGAGAGACAGAGAAAGAGCGCAGAGAGAGAGAGAAAGAGCGCAGAGAGAGAGAAAGAGCGCAGAGAGAGAAAGAGCGCAGAGAGAGAAAGAGCGCAGAGAGAGAAAGAGCGCAGAGAGAGAAAGAGCGCAGAGAGAGAAAGAGCGCAGAGAGAGAGAGCGCAGAGAGAGAGAGCGCAGAGAGAGAAAGAGCACAGAGAGAGAAAGAGCGCAGAGAGAGAAAGAGCGCAGAGAGAGAGAGCGCAGAGAGAGAAAGAGCGCAGAGAGAAAGAGCGCAGAGAGAGAAAGAGCGCAGAGAGAGAAAGAGCGCAGAGAGAGAAAGAGCGCAGAGAGAGAAAGAGCGCAGAGAAAGAAAGAGCGCAGAGAGAGAGAGAGAGCGCAGAGAGAGAGAGAAAGAGCGCAGAGAGAGAAAAAAAGAGTGCAGAGAGAGAGAAAGAAAAAGCGCAGAGAGAGAAAGAAAGAGCGCAGAGAGAGAAAGAAAGAGCGCAGAGAGAGAGAAAGAAAGAGCGCAGAGAAAAAGAAAGAGCACATAGAGAGAGAGAGAGCGCAGAGAGAGAGAGCGCAGAGAGAGAGAGCGCAGAGAGAAAAAGAGAGAGCGCAGAGAGAGAGAAAGAAAGAGCGCAGAGAGAGAGAAAGAGCATAGAGAAAAAAAGAGCGCAGAGAGAGAGAGAGGAAGAAAGAGCGCAGAGAGAGAAAGAAAGAGCGCAGAGAGAGAAAGAAAGAGCGCAGAGAGAGAAAGAAAGAGCGCAGAGAGAGAGAAAGAGCACAGAGAGAGAGAGAAAGAGCGCAGAGAGAGAAAGAAAGAGCGCAGAGAGAGAGAAAGAAAGAGCGCAGAGAGAGAGAAAGAAAGAGCGCAGAGAGAGAGCGCAGAGAGAGAAAGAAAGAGCGCAGAGAGAGAGAAAGAAAGAGCGCAGAGAGAGAGCGCAGAGAGAGAGAGAAAGAGCGCAGAGAGAGAAATAAAGAGCGCAGAGAGAGAAATAAAGAGCGCAGAGAGAGAAATAAAGAGCGCAGAGAAAGAAAGAGCGCAGAGAGAAAGAAAGAGCGCAGAGAGAGAAAGAAAGAACGCAAAGAGAGAAAAAAGAGCGCAAAGAGAGAAAAAAAGAGCGCAGAGAGAAAGAAAGAAAGAGCGCAGAGGGAAAGAAAGAGCGCAGAGAGAGAAAGAGAAAGAAAGAGCGCAGAGAGAGAGAGAGAAAGAGCGCCGAGAGAGAGAGAAAGAGCGCAGAGAGAGAGAAAGAGAAAGAAAGAGCGCAGAGAGAGAAAGAGAAAGAAAGAGCGCAGAGAGAGAAAGAGAAAGAAAGAGCGCAGAGAGAGAAAGAGCGCAGAGAGAGAGCGCAGAGAAAGAAAGAGCGCAGAGAGAGAGAGAAAGAGCGCAGAGAGAGAGAGAGAGCGCAGAGAGAGAGAGAAAGAGCGCAGAGAGAGAAAAAAAGAGTGCAGAGAGAGAGAAAGAAAAAGCGCAGAGAGAGAAAGAAAGAGCGCAGAGAGAGAAAGAAAGAGCGCAGAGAGAGAGAAAGAAAGAGCACAGAGAGAAAGAAAGAGCACATAGAGAGAGAGAGAGCGCAGAGAGCGCAGAGAGAGAGCGCAGAGAGAAAAAGAGAGAGCGCAGAGAGAGAGAAAGAAAGAGCGCAGAGAGAGAGAAAGAGCATAGAGAAAAAAAGAGCGCAGAGAGAGAGAGAGGAAGAAAGAGCGCAGAGAGAGAAAGAAAGAGCGCAGAGAGAGAAAGAAAGAGCGCAGAGAGAGAAAGAAAGAGCGCAGAGAGAGAGAAAGAGCACAGAGAGAGAGAGAAAGAGCGCAGAGAGAGAAAGAAAGAGCGCAGAGAGAGAGAAAGAAAGAGCGCAGAGAGAGAGAAAGAAAGAGCGCAGAGAGAGAGCGCAGAGAGAGAGAAAGAAAGAGCGCAGAGAGAGAGAAAGAAAGAGCGCAGAGAGAGAGCGCAGAGAGAGAGAGAGAAAGAGCGCAGAGAGAGAAATAAAGAGTGCAGAGAGAGAAATAAAGAGCGCAGAGAGAGAAATAAAGAGCGCAGAGAAAGAAAGAGCGCAGAGAGAGAGAAAGAAAGAGCGCAGAGAGAGAAAGAAAGAGCGCAAAGAGAGAAAAAAGAGCGCAAAGAGAGAAAAAAAGAGCGCAGAGAGAAAGAAAGAAAGAGCGCAGAGGGAAAGAAAGAGCGCAGAGAGAGAAAGAGAAAGAAAGAGCGCAGAGAGAGAGAGAGAAAGAGCGCCGAGAGAGAGAGAAAGAGCGCAGAGAGAGAGAAAGAGAAAGAAAGTGCGCAGAGAGAGAAAGTGCGCAGAGAGAGAAAGAGCGCAGAGAGAAAGAAAGAGCGCAGAGAGAGAGAGAGAAAGAGCTCAGAGAGAAAGAAAGAGCACAGAGACAGACAGAGAAAGAGCGCAGAGAGAGAGAGAAAGAGCGCAGAGAGAGAAAGAGAAAGAAAGAGCGCAGAGAGAGAAAGAGAAAGAAAGAGCGCAGAGAGAGAAAGAGCGCAGAGAGAGAAAGAGCGCAGAGAGAGAAAGAGCGCAGAGAGAGAAAGAGCGCAGAGAGAGAAAGAGCGCAGAGAGAGAGAGCGCAGAGAGAGAGAGCGCAGAGAGAGAAAGAGCACAGAGAGTGAAAGAGCACAGAGAGAGAAAGAGCGCAGAGAGAGAAAGAGCGCAGAGAGAAAGAAAGAGCGCAGAGAGAGAGAGCGCAGAGAGAAAGAAAGAGCGCAGAGAGAGAGAAAGAGCGCAGAGAGAGAGAGAAAGAGCGCAGAGAGAGAAAGAAAGAGCGCAGAGAGAGAAAGAAAGAGCACATAGAGAGAGAGAGAGCGCAGAGAGAGAGAAAGAAAGAGCGCAGAGAGAGAGAAAGAAAGAGCGCAGAGAGAGAGCGCAGAGAGAGAGAGAAAGAGCGCAGAGAGAGAAATAAAGAGCGCAGAGAGAGAAATAAAGAGCGCAGAGAGAGAAATAAAGAGCGCAGAGAAAGAAAGAGCGCAGAGAGAGAGAAAGAAAGAGCGCAGAGAGAGAAAGAAAGAGCGCAAAGAGAGAAAAAAGAGCGCAAAGAGAGAAAAAAAGAGCGCAGAGAGAAAGAAAGAAAGAGCGCAGAGGGAAAGAAAGAGCGCAGAGAGAGAGCGCAGAGAGAGAAAGAGAAAGAAAGAGCGCAGAGAGAGAGAGAAAGAGCGCCGAGAGAGAGAGAAAGAGCGCAGAGAGAGAGAAAGAGAAAGAAAGAGCGCAGAGAGAAAGTGCGCAGAGAGAGAAAGAGCGCAGAGAGAAAGAAAGAGCGCAGAGAGAGAGAGAGAAAGAGCTCAGAGAGAAAGAAAGAGCACAGAGAGAGACAGAGAAAGAGCGCAGAGAGAGAGAGAAAGAGCGCAGAGAGAGAGAGAAAGAGCGCAGAGAGAGAGCGCAGAGAGAGAAAGAGCGCAGAGAGAGAAAGAGCGCAGAGAGAGAGAGCGCAGAGAGAGAAAGAGCGCAGAGAGAGAAAGAGCGCAGAGAGAGAGAGCGCAGAGAGAGAGAGCGCAGAGAGAGAAAGAGCGCAGAGAGAGAAAGAGCGCAGAGAGAGAAAGAGCGCAGAGAGAAAGAGCGCAGAGAGAGAAAGAGCGCAGAGAGAGAAAGAGCGCAGAGAGAGAAAGAGCGCAGAGAGAGAAAGAGCGCAGAGAAAGAAAGAGCGCAGAGAGAGAGCGCAGAGAAAGAAAGAGCGCAGAGAGAGAGAGAAAGAGCGCAGAGAGAGAGAGAGAGCGCAGAGAGAGAGAGAAAGAGCGCAGAGAGAGAAAAAAAGAGTGCAGAGAGAGAGAAAGAAAAAGCGCAGAGAGAGAAAGAAAGAGCGCAGAGAAAGAAAGAGCGCAGAGAGAGAGAAAGAAAGAGCACAGAGAGAAAGAAAGAGCACATAGAGAGAGAGAGAGCGCAGAGAGCGCAGAGAGAGAGCGCAGAGAGAAAAAGAGAGAGCGCAGAGAGAGAGAAAGAAAGAGCGCAGAGAGAGAGAAAGAGCATAGAGAAAAAAAGAGCGCAGAGAGAGAGAGAGGAAGAAAGAGCGCAGAGAGAGAAAGAAAGAGCGCAGAGAGAGAAAGAAAGAGCGCAGAGAGAGAAAGAAAGAGCGCAGAGAGAGAGAAAGAGCACAGAGAGAGAGAGAAAGAGCACAGAGAGAGAGAGAAAGAGCGCAGAGAGAGAAAGAAAGAGCGCAGAGAGAGAGAAAGAAAGAGCGCAGAGAGAGAGAAAGAAAGAGCGCAGAGAGAGAGCGCAGAGAGAGAGAAAGAAAGAGCGCAGAGAGAGAGAAAGAAAGAGCGCAGAGAGAGAGCGCAGAGAGAGAGAGAGAAAGAGCGCAGAGAGAGAAATAAAGAGTGCAGAGAGAGAAATAAAGAGCGCAGAGAGAGAAATAAAGAGCGCAGAGAAAGAAAGAGCGCAGAGAGAGAGAAAGAAAGAGCGCAGAGAGAGAAAGAAAGAGCGCAAAGAGAGAAAAAAGAGCGCAAAGAGAGAAAAAAAGAGCGCAGAGAGAAAGAAAGAAAGAGCGCAGAGGGAAAGAAAGAGCGCAGAGAGAGAAAGAGAAAGAAAGAGCGCAGAGAGAGAGAGAGAAAGAGCGCCGAGAGAGAGAGAAAGAGCGCAGAGAGAGAGAAAGAGAAAGAAAGAGCGCAGAGAGAGAAAGTGCGCAGAGAGAGAAAGAGCGCAGAGAGAAAGAAAGAGCGCAGAGAGAGAGAGAGAAAGAGCTCAGAGAGAAAGAAAGAGCACAGAGACAGACAGAGAAAGAGCGCAGAGAGAGAGAGAAAGAGCGCAGAGAGAGAAAGAGAAAGAAAGAGCGCAGAGAGAGAAAGAGAAAGAAAGAGCGCAGAGAGAGAAAGAGCGCAGAGAGAGAAAGAGCGCAGAGAGAAAGAGCGCAGAGAGAGAAAGAGCGCAGAGAGAGAAAGAGCGCAGAGAGAGAGAGCGCAGAGAGAGAGAGCGCAGAGAGAGAAAGAGCACAGAGAGTGAAAGAGCACAGAGAGAGAAAGAGCGCAGAGAGAGAAAGAGCGCAGAGAGAAAGAAAGAGCGCAGAGAGAGAGAGCGCAGAGAGAAAGAAAGAGCGCAGAGAGAGAGAAAGAGCGCAGAGAGAGAGAGAAAGAGCGCAGAGAGAGAAAGAAAGAGCGCAGAGAGAGAAAGAAAGAGCACAGAGAGTGAGAGAGAAAGAGCGCAGAGAGAAAGAAAGAGCGCAGAGAGAGAGAGAAAGAAAGAGCGCAGAGAGAAAGAGGAAGAAAGAGTGCAGAGAGAGAGAAAGAAAGAGCGCAGAGAGAGAGAAAGAAAGAGCGCAGAGAGAGAGAAAGAAAGAGCGCAAAGAGAGAAAAAAGAGCGCAAAGAGAGAAAAAAAGAGCGCAGAGAGAAAGAAAGAAAGAGCGCAGAGGGAAAGAAAGAGCGCAGAGAGAGAGCGCAGAGAGAGAAAGAGAAAGAAAGAGCGCAGAGAGAGAGAGAGAAAGAGCGCCGAGAGAGAGAGAAAGAGCGCAGAGAGAGAGAAAGAGAAAGAAAGAGCGCAGAGAGAAAGTGCGCAGAGAGAGATAGAGCGCAGAGAGAAAGAAAGAGCGCAGAGAGAGAGAAAGAGCTCAGAGAGAAAGAAAGAGCACAGAGAGAGACAGAGAAAGAGCGCAGAGAGAGAGAGAAAGAGCGCAGAGAGAGAGAAAGAGCGCAGAGAGAGAAAGAGCGCAGAGAGAGAAAGAGCGCAGAGAGAGAGAGCGCAGAGAGAGAGAGCGCAGAGAGAGAAAGAGCACAGAGAGAGAAAGAGCGCAGAGAGAGAAAGAGCGCAGAGAGAGAGAGCGCAGAGAGAGAAAGAGCGCAGAGAGAGAAAGAGCGCAGAGAGAAAGAGCGCAGAGAGAGAAAGAGCGCAGAGAGAGAAAGAGCGCAGAGAGAGAAAGAGCGCAGAGAGAGAAAGAGCGCAGAGAAAGAAAGAGCGCAGAGAGAGAGCGCAGAGAAAGAAAGAGCGCAGAGAGAGAGAGAAAGAGCGCAGAGAGAGAGAGAGAGCGCAGAGAGAGAGAGAAAGAGCGCAGAGAGAGAAAAAAAGAGTGCAGAGAGAGAGAAAGAAAAAGCGCAGAGAGAAAGAAAGAAAGAGCGCAGAGGGAAAGAAAGAGCGCAGAGAGAGAAAGAGAAAGAAAGAGCGCAGAGAGAGAGAGAGAAAGAGCGCCGAGAGAGAGAGAAAGAGCGCAGAGAGAGAGAAAGAGAAAGAAAGAGCGCAGAGAGAGAAAGTGCGCAGAGAGAGAAAGAGCGCAGAGAGAAAGAAAGAGCGCAGAGAGAGAGAGAGAAAGAGCTCAGAGAGAAAGAAAGAGCACAGAGACAGACAGAGAAAGAGCGCAGAGAGAGAGAGAAAGAGCGCAGAGAGAGAAAGAGAAAGAAAGAGCGCAGAGAGAGAAAGAGAAAGAAAGAGCGCAGAGAGAGAAAGAGCGCAGAGAGAGAAAGAGAAAGAAAGAGCGCAGAGAGAGAAAGAGAAAGAAAGAGCGCAGAGAGAGAAAGAGCGCAGAGAGAGAAAGAGCGCAGAGAGAAAGAGCGCAGAGAGAGAAAGAGCGCAGAGAGAGAAAGAGCGCAGAGAGAGAGAGCGCAGAGAGAGAGAGCGCAGAGAGAGAAAGAGCACAGAGAGTGAAAGAGCACAGAGAGAGAAAGAGCGCAGAGAGAGAAAGAGCGCAGAGAGAAAGAAAGAGCGCAGAGAGAGAGAGCGCAGAGAGAAAGAAAGAGCGCAGAGAGAGAGAAAGAGCGCAGAGAGAGAGAGAAAGAGCGCAGAGAGAGAAAGAAAGAGCGCAGAGAGAGAAAGAAAGAGCACAGAGAGTGAGAGAGAAAGAGCGCAGAGAGAAAGAAAGAGCGCAGAGAGAGAGAGAGAGCGCAGAGAGCGCAGAGAGAGAGCGCAGAGAGAAAAAGAGAGAGCGCAGAGAGAGAGAAAGAAAGAGCGCAGAGAGAGAGAAAGAGCATAGAGAAAAAAAGAGCGCAGAGAGAGAGAGAGGAAGAAAGAGCGCAGAGAGAGAAAGAAAGAGCGCAGAGAGAGAAAGAAAGAGCGCAGAGAGAGAAAGAAAGAGCGCAGAGAGAGAGAAAGAGCGCAGAGAGAGAAAGAAAGAGCGCAGAGAGAGAGAAAGAAAGAGCGCAGAGAGAGAGAAAGAAAGAGCGCAGAGAGAGAGCGCAGAGAGAGAGAAAGAAAGAGCGCAGAGAGAGAGAAAGAAAGAGCGCAGAGAGAGAGCGCAGAGAGAGAGAGAGAAAGAGCGCAGAGAGAGAAATAAAGAGTGCAGAGAGAGAAATAAAGAGCGCAGAGAGAGAAATAAAGAGCGCAGAGAAAGAAAGAGCGCAGAGAGAGAGAAAGAAAGAGCGCAGAGAGAGAAAGAAAGAGCGCAAAGAGAGAAAAAAGAGCGCAAAGAGAGAAAAAAAGAGCGCAGAGAGAAAGAAAGAAAGAGCGCAGAGGGAAAGAAAGAGCGCAGAGAGAGAGCGCAGAGAGAGAAAGAGAAAGAAAGAGCGCAGAGAGAGAGAGAAAGAGCGCCGAGAGAGAGAGAAAGAGCGCAGAGAGAGAGAAAGAGAAAGAAAGAGCGCAGAGAGAAAGTGCGCAGAGAGAGAAAGAGCGCAGAGAGAAAGAAAGAGCGCAGAGAGAGAGAGAGAAAGAGCTCAGAGAGAAAGAAAGAGCACAGAGAGAGACAGAGAAAGAGCGCAGAGAGAGAGAGAAAGAGCGCAGAGAGAGAGAGAAAGAGCGCAGAGAAAGAGCGCAGAGAGAGAAAGAGCGCAGAGAGAGAAAGAGCACAGAGAGAGCGCAGAGAGAGAAAGAGCGCAGAGAGAGAAAGAGCGCAGAGAGAGAGAGCGCAGAGAGAGAGAGCGCAGAGAGAGAAAGAGCGCAGAGAGAGAAAGAGCACAGAGAGAGAAAGAGCGCAGAGAGAGAAAGAGCGCAGAGAGAGAAAGAGCGCAGAGAGAGAAAGAGCGCAGAGAGAGAAAGAGCGCAGAGAAAGAAAGAGCGCAGAGAGAGAGCGCAGAGAAAGAAAGAGCGCAGAGAGAGAGAGAAAGAGCGCATAGAGAGAGAGAGAGCGCAGAGAGAGAGAGAAAGAGCGCAGAGAGAGAAAAAAAGAGTGCAGAGAGAGAGAAAGAAAAAGCGCAGAGAGAGAAAGAAAGAGCGCAGAGAGAGAAAGAAAGAGCGCAGAGAGAGAGAAAGAAAGAGCACAGAGAGAAAGAAAGAGCACATATAGAGAGAGAGAGCGCAGAGAGCGCAGAGAGAGAGCGCAGAGAGAAAAAGAGAGAGCGCAGAGAGAGAGAAAGAAAGAGCGCAGAGAGAGAGAAAGAGCATAGAGAGAAAAAGAGCGCAGAGAGAGAGAGAGGAAGAAAGAGCGCAGAGAGAGAAAGAAAGAGCGCAGAGAGAGAAAGAAAGAGCGCAGAGAGAGAAAGAAAGAGCGCAGAGAGAGAGAAAGAGCACAGAGAGAGAGAGAAAGAGCGCAGAGAGAGAAAGAAAGAGCGCAGAGAGAGAGAAAGAAAGAGCGCAGAGAGAGAGAAAGAAAGAGCGCAGAGAGAGAGCGCAGAGAGAGAGAAAGAAAGAGCGCAGAGAGAGAGAAAGAAAGAGCGCAGAGAGAGAGCGCAGAGAGAGAGAGAGAAAGAGCGCAGAGAGAGAAATAAAGAGTGCAGAGAGAGAAATAAAGAGCGCAGAGAGAGAAATAAAGAGCGCAGAGAAAGAAAGAGCGCAGAGAGAGAGAAAGAAAGAGCGCAGAGAGAGAAAAAAAGAGCGCAGAGAGAAAGAAAGAAAGAGCGCAGAGGGAAAGAAAGAGCGCAGAGAGAGAAAGAGAAAGAAAGAGCGCAGAGAGAGAGAGAGAAAGAGCGCCGAGAGAGAGAGAAAGAGCGCAGAGAGAGAGAAAGAGAAAGAAAGAGCGCAGAGAGAGAAAGTGCGCAGAGAGAGAAAGAGCGCAGAGAGAAAGAAAGAGCGCAGAGAGAGAGAGAGAAAGAGCTCAGAGAGAAAGAAAGAGCACAGAGACAGACAGAGAAAGAGCGCAGAGAGAGAGAGAAAGAGCGCAGAGAGAGAAAGAGAAAGAAAGAGCGCAGAGAGAGAAAGAGAAAGAAAGAGCGCAGAGAGAGAAAGAGCGCAGAGAGAGAAAGAGCGCAGAGAGAGAAAGAGCGCAGAGAGAGAAAGAGCGCAGAGAGAGAAAGAGCGCAGAGAGAGAGAGCGCAGAGAGAGAGAGCGCAGAGAGAGAAAGAGCACAGAGAGTGAAAGAGCACAGAGAGAGAAAGAGCGCAGAGAGAGAAAGAGCGCAGAGAGAGAAAGAGCGCAGAGAGAAAGAAAGAGCGCAGAGAGAGAGAGCGCAGAGAGAAAGAAAGAGCGCAGAGAGAGAGAAAGAGCGCAGAGAGAGAGAGAAAGAGCGCAGAGAGAGAAAGAAAGAGCGCAGAGAGAGAAAGAAAGAGCACATAGAGAGAGAGAGAGCGCAGAGAGAGAGAAAGAAAGAGCGCAGAGAGAGAGAAAGAAAGAGCGCAGAGAGAGAGCGCAGAGAGAGAGAGAAAGAGCGCAGAGAGAGAAATAAAGAGCGCAGAGAGAGAAATAAAGAGCGCAGAGAGAGAAATAAAGAGCGCAGAGAAAGAAAGAGCGCAGAGAGAGAGAAAGAAAGAGCGCAGAGAGAGAAAGAAAGAGCGCAAAGAGAGAAAAAAGAGCGCAAAGAGAGAAAAAAAGAGCGCAGAGAGAAAGAAAGAAAGAGCGCAGAGGGAAAGAAAGAGCGCAGAGAGAGAGCGCAGAGAGAGAAAGAGAAAGAAAGAGCGCAGAGAGAGAGAGAAAGAGCGCCGAGAGAGAGAGAAAGAGCGCAGAGAGAGAGAAAGAGAAAGAAAGAGCGCAGAGAGAAAGTGCGCAGAGAGAGAAAGAGCGCAGAGAGAAAGAAAGAGCGCAGAGAGAAAGTGCGCAGAGAGAGAAAGAGCGCAGAGAGAAAGAAAGAGCGCAGAGAGAGAGAGAGAAAGAGCTCAGAGAGAAAGAAAGAGCACAGAGAGAGACAGAGAAAGAGCGCAGAGAGAGAGAGAAAGAGCGCAGAGAGAGAGAGAAAGAGCGCAGAGAGAGAGCGCAGAGAGAGAAAGAGCGCAGAGAGAGAAAGAGCGCAGAGAGAGAGAGCGCAGAGAGAGAAAGAGCGCAGAGAGAGAAAGAGCGCAGAGAGAGAGAGCGCAGAGAGAGAGAGCGCAGAGAGAGAAAGAGCGCAGAGAGAGAAAGAGCACAGAGAGAGAAAGAGCGCAGAGAGAGAAAGAGCGCAGAGAGAGAAAGAGCGCAGAGAGAAAGAGCGCAGAGAGAGAAAGAGCGCAGAGAGAGAAAGAGCGCAGAGAGAGAAAGAGCGCAGAGAGAGAAAGAGCGCAGAGAAAGAAAGAGCGCAGAGAGAGAGCGCAGAGAAAGAAAGAGCGCAGAGAGAGAGAGAGGAAGAAAGAGCGCAGAGAGAGAAAGAAAGAGCGCAGAGAGAGAAAGAAAGAGCGCAGAGAGAGAAAGAAAGAGCGCAGAGAGAGAGAAAGAGCACAGAGAGAGAGAGAAAGAGCGCAGAGAGAGAGAGAGAGCGCAGAGAGAGAGAGAAAGAGCGCAGAGAGAGAAAAAAAGAGTGCAGAGAGAGAGAAAGAAAAAGCGCAGAGAGAGAAAGAAAGAGCACAGAGAGAGAGAAAGAAAGAGCACAGAGAGAAAGAAAGAGCACATAGAGAGAGAGAGAGCGCAGAGAGCGCAGAGAGAGAGCGCAGAGAGAAAAAGAGAGAGCGCAGAGAGAGAGAAAGAAAGAGCGCAGAGAGAGAGAAAGAGCATAGAGAAAAAAAGAGCGCAGAGAGAGAGAGAGGAAGAAAGAGCGCAGAGAGAGAAAGAAAGAGCGCAGAGAGAGAAAGAAAGAGCGCAGAGAGAGAAAGAAAGAGCGCAGAGAGAGAGAAAGAGCACAGAGAGAGAGAGAAAGAGCGCAGAGAGAGAAAGAAAGAGCGCAGAGAGAGAGAAAGAAAGAGCGCAGAGAGAGAGAAAGAAAGAGCGCAGAGAGAGAGCGCAGAGAGAGAGAAAGAAAGAGCGCAGAGAGAGAGAAAGAAAGAGCGCAGAGAGAGAGCACAGAGAGAGAGAGAGAAAGAGCGCAGAGAGAGAAATAAAGAGTGCAGAGAGAGAAATAAAGAGCGCAGAGAGAGAAATAAAGAGCGCAGAGAAAGAAAGAGCGCAGAGAGAGAGAAAGAAAGAGCGCAGAGAGAGAAAGAAAGAGCGCAAAGAGAGAAAAAAGAGCGCAAAGAGAGAAAAAAAGAGCGCAGAGAGAAAGAAAGAAAGAGCGCAGAGGGAAAGAAAGAGCGCAGAGAGAGAAAGAGAAAGAAAGAGCGCAGAGAGAGAGAGAGAAAGAGCGCCGAGAGAGAGAGAAAGAGCGCAGAGAGAGAGAAAGAGAAAGAAAGAGCGCAGAGAGAGAAAGTGCGCAGAGAGAGAAAGAGCGCAGAGAGAAAGAAAGAGCGCAGAGAGAGAGAGAGAAAGAGCTCAGAGAGAAAGAAAGAGCACAGAGACAGACAGAGAAAGAGCGCAGAGAGAGAGAGAAAGAGCGCAGAGAGAGAAAGAGAAAGAAAGAGCGCAGAGAGAGAAAGAGAAAGAAAGAGCGCAGAGAGAGAAAGAGCGCAGAGAGAGAAAGAGCGCAGAGAGAAAGAGCGCAGAGAGAGAAAGAGCGCAGAGAGAGAAAGAGCGCAGAGAGAGAGAGCGCAGAGAGAGAGAGCGCAGAGAGAGAAAGAGCACAGAGAGTGAAAGAGCACAGAGAGAGAAAGAGCGCAGAGAGAGAAAGAGCGCAGAGAGAAAGAAAGAGCGCAGAGAGAGAGAGCGCAGAGAGAAAGAAAGAGCGCAGAGAGAGAGAAAGAGCGCAGAGAGAGAGAGAGAAAGAGCGCAGAGAGAGAAAGAAAGAGCGCAGAGAGAGAAAGAAAGAGCACAGAGAGTGAGAGAGAAAGAGCGCAGAGAGAAAGAAAGAGCGCAGAGAGAGAGAGAAAGAAAGAGCGCAGAGAGAAAGAGGAAGAAAGAGTGCAGAGAGAGAGAAAGAAAGAGCGCAGAGAGAGAGAAAGAAAGAGCGCAGAGAGAGAGAAAGAAAGAGCGCAAAGAGAGAAAAAAGAGCGCAAAGAGAGAAAAAAAGAGCGCAGAGAGAAAGAAAGAAAGAGCGCAGAGGGAAAGAAAGAGCGCAGAGAGAGAGCGCAGAGAGAGAAAGAGAAAGAAAGAGCGCAGAGAGAGAGAGAGAAAGAGCGCTGAGAGAGAGAGAAAGAGCGCAGAGAGAGAGAAAGAGAAAGAAAGAGCGCAGAGAGAAAGTGCGCAGAGAGAGATAGAGCGCAGAGAGAAAGAAAGAGCGCAGAGAGAGAGAAAGAGCTCAGAGAGAAAGAAAGAGCACAGAGAGAGACAGAGAAAGAGCGCAGAGAGAGAGAGAAAGAGCGCAGAGAGAGAGAAAGAGCGCAGAGAGAGAAAGAGCGCAGAGAGAGAAAGAGCGCAGAGAGAGAAAGAGCGCAGAGAGAGAAAGAGCGCAGAGAGAGAAAGAGCGCAGAGAGAGAGAGCGCAGAGAGAGAGAGCGCAGAGAGAGAAAGAGCACAGAGAGAGAAAGAGCGCAGAGAGAGAAAGAGCGCAGAGAGAGAGAGCGCAGAGAGAGAAAGAGCGCAGAGAGAGAAAGAGCGCAGAGAGAAAGAGCGCAGAGAGAGAAAGAGCGCAGAGAGAGAAAGAGCGCAGAGAGAGAAAGAGCGCAGAGAGAGAAAGAGCGCAGAGAAAGAAAGAGCGCAGAGAGAGAGCGCAGAGAAAGAAAGAGCGCAGAGAGAGAGAGAAAGAGCGCAGAGAGAGAGAGAGAGCGCAGAGAGAGAGAGAAAGAGCGCAGAGAGAGAAAAAAAGAGTGCAGAGAGAGAGAAAGAAAAAGCGCAGAGAGAAAGAAAGAAAGAGCGCAGAGGGAAAGAAAGAGCGCAGAGAGAGAAAGAGAAAGAAAGAGCGCAGAGAGAGAAAGAGAAAGAGCGCCGAGAGAGAGAGAAAGAGCGCAGAGAGAGAGAAAGAGAAAGAAAGAGCGCAGAGAGAGAAAGTGCGCAGAGAGAGAAAGAGCGCAGAGAGAAAGAAAGAGCGCAGAGAGAGAGAGAGAAAGAGCTCAGAGAGAAAGAAAGAGCACAGAGACAGACAGAGAAAGAGCGCAGAGAGAGAGAGAAAGAGCGCAGAGAGAGAAAGAGAAAGAAAGAGCGCAGAGAGAGAAAGAGAAAGAAAGAGCGCAGAGAGAGAAAGAGCGCAGAGAGAGAAAGAGAAAGAAAGAGCGCAGAGAGAGAAAGAGAAAGAAAGAGCGCAGAGAGAGAAAGAGCGCAGAGAGAGAAAGAGCGCAGAGAGAAAGAGCGCAGAGAGAGAAAGAGCGCAGAGAGAGAAAGAGCGCAGAGAGAGAGAGCGCAGAGAGAGAGAGCGCAGAGAGAGAAAGAGCACAGAGAGTGAAAGAGCACAGAGAGAGAAAGAGCGCAGAGAGAGAAAGAGCGCAGAGAGAAAGAAAGAGCGCAGAGAGAGAGAGCGCAGAGAGAAAGAAAGAGCGCAGAGAGAGAGAAAGAGCGCAGAGAGAGAGAGAAAGAGCGCAGAGAGAGAAAGAAAGAGCGCAGAGAGAGAAAGAAAGAGCACAGAGAGTGAGAGAGAAAGAGCGCAGAGAGAAAGAAAGAGCGCAGAGAGAGAGAGAAAGAAAGAGCGCAGAGAGAAAGAGGAAGAAAGAGTGCAGAGAGAGAGAAAGAAAGAGCGCAGAGAGAGAGAAAGAAAGAGCGCAGAGAGAGAGAAAGAAAGAGCGCAAAGAGAGAAAAAAGAGCGCAAAGAGAGAAAAAAAGAGCGCAGAGAGAAAGAAAGAAAGAGCGCAGAGGGAAAGAAAGAGCGCAGAGAGAGAGCGCAGAGAGAGAAAGAGAAAGAAAGAGCGCAGAGAGAGAGAGAGAAAGAGCGCCGAGAGAGAGAGAAAGAGCGCAGAGAGAGAGAAAGAGAAAGAAAGAGCGCAGAGAGAAAGTGCGCAGAGAGAGATAGAGCGCAGAGAGAAAGAAAGAGCGCAGAGAGAGAGAAAGAGCTCAGAGAGAAAGAAAGAGCACAGAGAGAGACAGAGAAAGAGCGCAGAGAGAGAGAGAAAGAGCGCAGAGAGAGAGAAAGAGCGCAGAGAGAGAAAGAGCGCAGAGAGAGAAAGAGCGCAGAGAGAGAAAGAGCGCAGAGAGAGAAAGAGCGCAGAGAGAGAAAGAGCGCAGAGAGAGAGAGCGCAGAGAGAGAGAGCGCAGAGAGAAAGAGCACAGAGAGAGAAAGAGCGCAGAGAGAGAAAGAGCGCAGAGAGAGAGAGCGCAGAGAGAGAAAGAGCGCAGAGAGAGAAAGAGCGCAGAGAGAAAGAGCGCAGAGAGAGAAAGAGCGCAGAGAGAGAAAGAGCGCAGAGAGAGAAAGAGCGCAGAGAGAGAAAGAGCGCAGAGAGAGAAAGAGCGCAGAGAAAGAAAGAGCGCAGAGAGAGAGCGCAGAGAAAGAAAGAGCGCAGAGAGAGAGAGAAAGAGCGCAGAGAGAGAGAGAGAGCGCAGAGAGAGAGAGAAAGAGCGCAGAGAGAGAAAAAAAGAGTGCAGAGAGAGAGAAAGAAAAAGCGCAGAGAGAGAAAGAAAGAGCGCAGAGAGAGAAAGAAAGAGCGCAGAGAGAGAGAAAGAAAGAGCGCAGAGAGAAAGAAAGAGCACATAGAGAGAGAGAGAGCGCAGAGAGAGAGAGCGCAGAGAGAGAGAGAGCGCAGAGAGAAAAAGAGAGAGCGCAGAGAGAGAGAAAGAAAGAGCGCAGAGAGAGAGAAAGAGCATAGAGAAAAAAAGAGCGCAGAGAGAGAGAGAGGAAGAAAGAGCGCAGAGAGAGAAAGAAAGAGCGCAGAGAGAGAAAGAAAGAGCGCAGAGAGAGAAAGAAAGAGCGCAGAGAGAGAGAAAGAGCACAGAGAGAGAGAGAAAGAGCGCAGAGAGAGAAAGAAAGAGCGCAGAGAGAGAGAAAGAAAGAGCGCAGAGAGAGAGAAAGAAAGAGCGCAGAGAGAGAGCGCAGAGAGAGAAAGAAAGAGCGCAGAGAGAGAGAAAGAAAGAGCGCAGAGAGAGAGCGCAGAGAGAGAGAGAGAAAGAGCGCAGAGAGAGAAATAAAGAGCGCAGAGAGAGAAATAAAGAGCGCAGAGAGAGAAATAAAGAGCGCAGAGAAAGAAAGAGCGCAGAGAGAGAGAAAGAAAGAGCGCAGATAGAGAAAGAAAGAACGCAAAGAGAGAAAAAAGAGCGCAAAGAGAGAAAAAAAGAGCGCAGAGAGAAAGAAAGAAAGAGCGCAGAGGGAAAGAAAGAGCGCAGAGAGAGAAAGAGAAAGAAAGAGCGCAGAGAGAGAGAGAGAAAGAGCGCCGAGAGAGAGAGAAAGAGCGCAGAGAGAGAGAAAGAGAAAGAAAGAGCGCAGAGAGAGAAAGAGAAAGAAAGAGCGCAGAGAGAGAAAGAGAAAGAAAGAGCGCAGAGAGAGAAAGAGCGCAGAGAGAGAAAGAGCGCAGAGAGAGAAAGAGCGCAGAGAGAGAGAGCGCAGAGAGAGAAAGAGCGCAGAGAGAGAAAGAGCGCAGAGAGAGAGAGCGCAGAGAGAGAGAGCGCAGAGAGAGAAAGAGCGCAGAGAGAGAAAGAGCACAGAGAGAGAGAGCGCAGAGAGAGAAAGAGCGCAGAGAGAGAAAGAGCGCAGAGAGAAAGAGCGCAGAGAGAGAAAGAGCGCAGAGAGAGAAAGAGCGCAGAGAGAGAAAGAGCGCAGAGAGAAAGAAAGAGCGCAGAGAGAGAGAGAGAAAGAGCTCAGAGAGAAAGAAAGAGCACAGAGAGAGACAGAGAAAGAGCGCAGAGAGAGAGAGAAAGAGCGCAGAGAGAGAAAGAGAAAGAAAGAGCGCAGAGAGAGAAAGAGAAAGAAAGAGCGCAGAGAAAGAAAGAGAAAGAAAGAGCGCAGAGAGAGAAAGAGCGCAGAGGGAGAAAGAGCGCAGAGAGAGAAAGAGCGCAGAGAGAGAGAGCGCAGAGAGAGAGAGCGCAGAGAGAGAAAGAGCACAGAGAGAGAAAGAGCACAGAGAGAGAAAGAGCACAGAGAGAGAAAGAGCGCAGAGAGAAAGAAAGAGCGCAGAGAGAAAGAAAGAGCGCAGAGAGAGAGAAAGAGCGCAGAGAGAGAGAGAAAGAGCGCAGAGAGAGAAAGAAAGAGCGCAGAGAGAGAAAGAAAGAGCACAGAGAGTGAGAGAGAAAGAGCGCAGAGAGAAAGAAAGAGCGCAGAGAGAGAGAGAAAGAAAGAGCGCAGAGAGAAAGAGGAAGAAAGAGTGCAGAGAGAGAGAAAGAAAGAGCGCAGAGAGAAAGAAAAAGCACATAGAGAGAGAAAGAGCGCAGAGAGAGAGAGAAAGAGCGCAGAGAGAAAGAGAGAGCGCAGAGAGAAAGAGAGAGCGCAGACAGAGAGAGAGCGCTGAGAGAGAGAGTGCAGAGAGAAAGAGAGAGAGCGCAGAGAGAGAGAAAGAAAGAGCGCAGAGAGAGAGAGAGCATAGAGAAAAAAAGAGCGCAGAGAGAGAGGAAGAAAGAGCGCAGAGAGAGAAAGAAAGAGCGCAGAGAGAGAGAAAGAGCGCAGAGAGAGAGAGAGCGCAGAGTGAGAGCGCAGAGAGAGAAAGAGCGCAGAGAGAGAAAGAGCGCAGAGAGAGAGAAAGAGCGCAGAGAGAGAGAGAGCGCAGAGAGAGAAAGAAAGAGCTCAGAGAGAGAAAGAAAGAGCGCAGAGAGAGAGAAAGAAAGAGCGCAGAGAGAGAGCGCAGAGAGAGAGAGCGCAGAGAGAGAAATAAAGAGCGCAGAGAAAGAAAGAGCGCAGAGAGAAAGAAAGAGCGCAGAGAGAGAAAGAAAGAGCGCAAAGAGAGAAAAAAAGAGCGCAGAGAGAAAGAAAGAGCGCAGATAGAAAGAAAGAGCGCAGAGAGAGAGAGCGCAGAGAGAGAAAGAGAGAAAGAGCGCAGAGAGAGAAAGAGAAAGAAAGAGCGCGGAGAGAGAGAGAGAAAGAGCGCAGAGAGAGAGAGAAAGAGCGCAGAGAGAGAGAGAGAAAGAGCGCAGAGAGAGAAAGAGCGCAGAGAAAGAAAGAACGCAGAGAGAGAGCGCAGAGAGAAAGAAAGAGCGCAGAGAGAGAGAGAGAAAGAGCGCAGAGAGAGAGAGAGCGCAGAGAGAGAGAGAGAAAGAGCGCAGAGAGAGAAATAAAGAGTGCAGAGAGAGAAATAAAGAGCGCAGAGAGAGAAATAAAGAGCGCAGAGAAAGAAAGAGCGCAGAGAGAGAGAAAGAAAGAGCGCAGAGAGAGAAAGAAAGAGCGCAAAGAGAGAAAAAAGAGCGCAAAGAGAGAAAAAAAGAGCGCAGAGAGAAAGAAAGAAAGAGCGCAGAGGGAAAGAAAGAGCGCAGAGAGAGAAAGAGAAAGAAAGAGCGCAGAGAGAGAGAGAGAAAGAGCGCCGAGAGAGAGAGAAAGAGCGCAGAGAGAGAGAAAGAGAAAGAAAGAGCGCAGAGAGAGAAAGTGCGCAGAGAGAGAAAGAGCGCAGAGAGAAAGAAAGAGCGCAGAGAGAGAGAGAGAAAGAGCTCAGAGAGAAAGAAAGAGCACAGAGACAGACAGAGAAAGAGCGCAGAGAGAGAGAGAAAGAGCGCAGAGAGAGAAAGAGAAAGAAAGAGCGCAGAGAGAGAAAGAGAAAGAAAGAGCGCAGAGAGAGAAAGAGCGCAGAGAGAGAAAGAGCGCAGAGAGAAAGAGCGCAGAGAGAGAAAGAGCGCAGAGAGAGAAAGAGCGCAGAGAGAGAGAGCGCAGAGAGAGAGAGCGCAGAGAGAGAAAGAGCACAGAGAGTGAAAGAGCACAGAGAGAGAAAGAGCGCAGAGAGAGAAAGAGCGCAGAGAGAAAGAAAGAGCGCAGAGAGAGAGAGCGCAGAGAGAAAGAAAGAGCGCAGAGAGAGAGAAAGAGCGCAGAGAGAGAGAGAGAAAGAGCGCAGAGAGAGAAAGAAAGAGCGCAGAGAGAGAAAGAAAGAGCACAGAGAGTGAGAGAGAAAGAGCGCAGAGAGAAAGAAAGAGCGCAGAGAGAGAGAGAAAGAAAGAGCGCAGAGAGAAAGAGGAAGAAAGAGTGCAGAGAGAGAGAAAGAAAGAGCGCAGAGAGAGAGAAAGAAAGAGCGCAGAGAGAGAGAAAGAAAGAGCGCAAAGAGAGAAAAAAGAGCGCAAAGAGAGAAAAAAAGAGCGCAGAGAGAAAGAAAGAAAGAGCGCAGAGGGAAAGAAAGAGCGCAGAGAGAGAGCGCAGAGAGAGAAAGAGAAAGAAAGAGCGCAGAGAGAGAGAGAGAAAGAGCGCCGAGAGAGAGAGAAAGAGCGCAGAGAGAGAGAAAGAGAAAGAAAGAGCGCAGAGAGAAAGTGCGCAGAGAGAGATAGAGCGCAGAGAGAAAGAAAGAGCGCAGAGAGAGAGAAAGAGCTCAGAGAGAAAGAAAGAGCACAGAGAGAGACAGAGAAAGAGCGCAGAGAGAGAGAGAAAGAGCGCAGAGAGAGAGAAAGAGCGCAGAGAGAGAAAGAGCGCAGAGAGAGAAAGAGCGCAGAGAGAGAAAGAGCGCAGAGAGAGAAAGAGCGCAGAGAGAGAAAGAGCGCAGAGAGAGAGAGCGCAGAGAGAGAGAGCGCAGAGAGAGAAAGAGCACAGAGAGAGAAAGAGCGCAGAGAGAGAAAGAGCGCAGAGAGAGAGAGCGCAGAGAGAGAAAGAGCGCAGAGAGAGAAAGAGCGCAGAGAGAAAGAGCGCAGAGAGAGAAAGAGCGCAGAGAGAGAAAGAGCGCAGAGAGAGAAAGAGCGCAGAGAGAGAAAGAGCGCAGAGAAAGAAAGAGCGCAGAGAGAGAGCGCAGAGAAAGAAAGAGCGCAGAGAGAGAGAGAAAGAGCGCAGAGAGAGAGAGAGAGCGCAGAGAGAGAGAGAAAGAGCGCAGAGAGAGAAAAAAAGAGTGCAGAGAGAGAGAAAGAAAAAGCGCAGAGAGAAAGAAAGAAAGAGCGCAGAGGGAAAGAAAGAGCGCAGAGAGAGAAAGAGAAAGAAAGAGCGCAGAGAGAGAGAGAGAAAGAGCGCCGAGAGAGAGAGAAAGAGCGCAGAGAGAGAGAAAGAGAAAGAAAGAGCGCAGAGAGAGAAAGTGCGCAGAGAGAGAAAGAGCGCAGAGAGAAAGAAAGAGCGCAGAGAGAGAGAGAGAAAGAGCTCAGAGAGAAAGAAAGAGCACAGAGACAGACAGAGAAAGAGCGCAGAGAGAGAGAGAAAGAGCGCAGAGAGAGAAAGAGAAAGAAAGAGCGCAGAGAGAGAAAGAGAAAGAAAGAGCGCAGAGAGAGAAAGAGCGCAGAGAGAGAAAGAGAAAGAAAGAGCGCAGAGAGAGAAAGAGAAAGAAAGAGCGCAGAGAGAGAAAGAGCGCAGAGAGAGAAAGAGCGCAGAGAGAAAGAGCGCAGAGAGAGAAAGAGCGCAGAGAGAGAAAGAGCGCAGAGAGAGAGAGCGCAGAGAGAGAGAGCGCAGAGAGAGAAAGAGCACAGAGAGTGAAAGAGCACAGAGAGAGAAAGAGCGCAGAGAGAGAAAGAGCGCAGAGAGAAAGAAAGAGCGCAGAGAGAGAGAGCGCAGAGAGAAAGAAAGAGCGCAGAGAGAGAGAAAGAGCGCAGAGAGAGAGAGAAAGAGCGCAGAGAGAGAAAGAAAGAGCGCAGAGAGAGAAAGAAAGAGCACAGAGAGTGAGAGAGAAAGAGCGCAGAGAGAAAGAAAGAGCGCAGAGAGAGAGAGAAAGAAAGAGCGCAGAGAGAAAGAGGAAGAAAGAGTGCAGAGAGAGAGAAAGAAAGAGCGCAGAGAGAGAGAAAGAAAGAGCGCAGAGAGAGAGAAAGAAAGAGCGCAAAGAGAGAAAAAAGAGCGCAAAGAGAGAAAAAAAGAGCGCAGAGAGAAAGAAAGAAAGAGCGCAGAGGGAAAGAAAGAGCGCAGAGAGAGAGCGCAGAGAGAGAAAGAGAAAGAAAGAGCGCAGAGAGAGAGAGAGAAAGAGCGCCGAGAGAGAGAGAAAGAGCGCAGAGAGAGAGAAAGAGAAAGAAAGAGCGCAGAGAGAAAGTGCGCAGAGAGAGATAGAGCGCAGAGAGAAAGAAAGAGCGCAGAGAGAGAGAAAGAGCTCAGAGAGAAAGAAAGAGCACAGAGAGAGACAGAGAAAGAGCGCAGAGAGAGAGAGAAAGAGCGCAGAGAGAGAGAAAGAGCGCAGAGAGAGAAAGAGCGCAGAGAGAGAAAGAGCGCAGAGAGAGAAAGAGCGCAGAGAGAGAAAGAGCGCAGAGAGAGAAAGAGCGCAGAGAGAGAGAGCGCAGAGAGAGAGAGCGCAGAGAGAGAAAGAGCACAGAGAGAGAAAGAGCGCAGAGAGAGAAAGAGCGCAGAGAGAGAGAGCGCAGAGAGAGAAAGAGCGCAGAGAGAGAAAGAGCGCAGAGAGAAAGAGCGCAGAGAGAGAAAGAGCGCAGAGAGAGAAAGAGCGCAGAGAGAGAAAGAGCGCAGAGAGAGAAAGAGCGCAGAGAAAGAAAGAGCGCAGAGAGAGAGCGCAGAGAAAGAAAGAGCGCAGAGAGAGAGAGAAAGAGCGCAGAGAGAGAGAGAGAGCGCAGAGAGAGAGAGAAAGAGCGCAGAGAGAGAAAAAAAGAGTGCAGAGAGAGAGAAAGAAAAAGCGCAGAGAGAGAAAGAAAGAGCGCAGAGAGAGAAAGAAAGAGCGCAGAGAGAGAGAAAGAAAGAGCGCAGAGAGAAAGAAAGAGCACATAGAGAGAGAGAGAGCGCAGAGAGAGAGAGCGCAGAGAGAGAGAGCGCAGAGAGAAAAAGAGAGAGCGCAGAGAGAGAGAAAGAAAGAGCGCAGAGAGAGAGAAAGAGCATAGAGAAAAAAAGAGCGCAGAGAGAGAGAGAGGAAGAAAGAGCGCAGAGAGAGAAAGAAAGAGCGCAGAGAGAGAAAGAAAGAGCGCAGAGAGAGAAAGAAAGAGCGCAGAGAGAGAGAAAGAGCACAGAGAGAGAGAGAAAGAGCGCAGAGAGAGAAAGAAAGAGCGCAGAGAGAGAGAAAGAAAGAGCGCAGAGAGAGAGAAAGAAAGAGCGCAGAGAGAGAGCGCAGAGAGAGAAAGAAAGAGCGCAGAGAGAGAGAAAGAAAGAGCGCAGAGAGAGAGCGCAGAGAGAGAGAGAGAAAGAGCGCAGAGAGAGAAATAAAGAGCGCAGAGAGAGAAATAAAGAGCGCAGAGAGAGAAATAAAGAGCGCAGAGAAAGAAAGAGCGCAGAGAGAGAGAAAGAAAGAGCGCAGAGAGAGAAAGAAAGAACGCAAAGAGAGAAAAAAGAGCGCAAAGAGAGAAAAAAAGAGCGCAGAGAGAAAGAAAGAAAGAGCGCAGAGGGAAAGAAAGAGCGCAGAGAGAGAAAGAGAAAGAAAGAGCGCAGAGAGAGAGAGAGAAAGAGCGCCGAGAGAGAGAGAAAGAGCGCAGAGAGAGAGAAAGAGAAAGAAAGAGCGCAGAGAGAGAAAGAGAAAGAAAGAGCGCAGAGAGAGAAAGAGAAAGAAAGAGCGCAGAGAGAGAAAGAGCGCAGAGAGAGAAAGAGCGCAGAGAGAGAAAGAGCGCAGAGAGAGAGAGCGCAGAGAGAGAAAGAGCGCAGAGAGAGAAAGAGCGCAGAGAGAGAGAGCGCAGAGAGAGAGAGCGCAGAGAGAGAAAGAGCGCAGAGAGAGAAAGAGCACAGAGAGAGAGAGCGCAGAGAGAGAAAGAGCGCAGAGAGAGAAAGAGCGCAGAGAGAAAGAGCGCAGAGAGAGAAAGAGCGCAGAGAGAGAAAGAGCGCAGAGAGAGAAAGAGCGCAGAGAGAAAGAAAGAGCGCAGAGAGAGAGAGAGAAAGAGCTCAGAGAGAAAGAAAGAGCACAGAGAGAGACAGAGAAAGAGCGCAGAGAGAGAGAGAAAGAGCGCAGAGAGAGAAAGAGAAAGAAAGAGCGCAGAGAGAGAAAGAGAAAGAAAGAGCGCAGAGAAAGAAAGAGAAAGAAAGAGCGCAGAGAGAGAAAGAGCGCAGAGGGAGAAAGAGCGCAGAGAGAGAAAGAGCGCAGAGAGAGAGAGCGCAGAGAGAGAGAGCGCAGAGAGAGAAAGAGCACAGAGAGAGAAAGAGCACAGAGAGAGAAAGAGCACAGAGAGAGAAAGAGCGCAGAGAGAAAGAAAGAGCGCAGAGAGAAAGAAAGAGCGCAGAGAGAGAGAAAGAGCGCAGAGAGAGAGAGAAAGAGCGCAGAGAGAGAAAGAAAGAGCGCAGAGAGAGAAAGAAAGAGCACAGAGAGTGAGAGAGAAAGAGCGCAGAGAGAAAGAAAGAGCGCAGAGAGAGAGAGAAAGAAAGAGCGCAGAGAGAAAGAGGAAGAAAGAGTGCAGAGAGAGAGAAAGAAAGAGCGCAGAGAGAAAGAAAAAGCACATAGAGAGAGAAAGAGCGCAGAGAGAGAGAGAAAGAGCGCAGAGAGAAAGAGAGAGCGCAGAGAGAAAGAGAGAGCGCAGACAGAGAGAGAGCGCTGAGAGAGAGAGTGCAGAGAGAAAGAGAGAGAGCGCAGAGAGAGAGAAAGAAAGAGCGCAGAGAGAGAGAGAGCATAGAGAAAAAAAGAGCGCAGAGAGAGAGGAAGAAAGAGCGCAGAGAGAGAAAGAAAGAGCGCAGAGAGAGAGAAAGAGCGCAGAGAGAGAGAGAGCGCAGAGTGAGAGCGCAGAGAGAGAAAGAGCGCAGAGAGAGAAAGAGCGCAGAGAGAGAGAAAGAGCGCAGAGAGAGAGAGAGCGCAGAGAGAGAAAGAAAGAGCGCAGAGAGAGAAAGAAAGAGCGCAGAGAGAGAGAAAGAAAGAGCGCAGAGAGAGAGCGCAGAGAGAGAGAGCGCAGAGAGAGAAATAAAGAGCGCAGAGAAAGAAAGAGCGCAGAGAGAAAGAAAGAGCGCAGAGAGAGAAAGAAAGAGCGCAAAGAGAGAAAAAAAGAGCGCAGAGAGAAAGAAAGAGCGCAGATAGAAAGAAAGAGCGCAGAGAGAGAGAGCGCAGAGAGAGAAAGAGAGAAAGAGCGCAGAGAGAGAAAGAGAAAGAAAGAGCGCGGAGAGAGAGAGAGAAAGAGCGCAGAGAGAGAGAGAAAGAGCGCAGAGAGAGAGAGAGAAAGAGCGCAGAGAGAGAAAGAGCGCAGAGAAAGAAAGAACGCAGAGAGAGAGCGCAGAGAGAAAGAAAGAGCGCAGAGAGAGAGAGAGAAAGAGCGCAGAGAGAGAGAGAGCGCAGAGAGAGAGAGAAAGAGCGCAGAGAGAGAAAAAAAGAGTGCAGAGAGAGAGAAAGAAAAAGCGCAGAGAGAGAAAGAAAGAGCGCAGAGAGAGAAAGAAAGAGCGCAGAGAGAGAGAAAGAAAGAGCGCAGAGAGAAAGAAAGAGCACATAGAGAGAGAAAGAGCACAGAGAGAGAGAGAAAGAGCGCAGAGAGAAAGAGAGAGCGCAGAGAGAGAGAGCGCAGAGAGAGAGAGCGCAGAGAGAGAGCGCAGAGAGAAAAAGAGAGAGCGCAGAGAGAGAGAAAGAGCATAGAGAAAAAAAGAGCGCAGAGAGAGAGAGAGGAAGAAAGAGCGCAGAGAGAGAAAGAAAGAGCGCAGAGAGAGAGAGAGCGCAGAGAGAGAAAGAAAGAGCGCAGAGAGAGAAAGAAAGAGCGCAGAGAGAGAGAAAGAAAGAGCGCAGAGAGAGAGCGCAGAGAGAGAGAGCGCAGAGAGAGAAATAAAGAGCGCAGAGAGAGAAAGAAAGAGCGCAGAGAGAGAGAAAGAAAGAGCGCAGAGAGAGAGCGCAGAGAGAGAGAGCGCAGAGAGAAAGAGCGCAGAGAGAGAGCGCAGAGAGAGAGAGCGCAGAGAGAGAGAGCGCAGAGAGAGAAAGAGCGCAGAGAGAGAAAGAGCGCAGAGAGAGAAAGAGCGCAGAGAGAGAAAGAGCGCAGAGAGAGAAAGAGCGCAGAGAGAAAGAAAGAGCGCAGAGAAAGAAAGAGCGCAGAGAGAGAGAGTGCAGAGAGAGAGAGCGCAGAGAGAGAAAGAGCGCAGAGAGAGAGAGCGCAGAGAGAAAGAGCGCAGAGAGAGAGCGCAGAGAGAGAGCGCAGAGAGAGAGAGCGCAGAGAGAGAAAGAGCGCAGAGAGAGAAAGAGCGCAGAGAGAGAAAGAGCGCAGAGAGAGAAAGAGCGCAGAGAGAAAGAAAGAGCGCAGAGAGAAAGAAAGAGCGCAGAGAGAGAGAGCGCAGAGAGAAAGAAAGAGCGCAGAGAGAGAGAGAAAGAGCGCAGAGAGAGAAAGAAAAAGCGCAGAGAGAGACAAAGAGCGCAGAGAGAGAAAGAAAGAGCGCAGAGAGAGAAAGAAAGAGCGCAGAGAGAGAAAGAAAGAGCACAGAGTGTGAGAGAGAAAGAGCGCAGAGAGAAAGAACGAGCGCAGAGAGAGAAAGAAAGAGCACAGAGAGTGAGAGAGAAAGAGCGCAGAGAGAGAGAAAGAAAGAGCGCAGAGAGAAAGAAAGAGCGCAGAGAGAGAGAGAAAGAGCGCAGAGAGAAAGAGAGAGCGCAGACAGAGAGAGAGCGCAGAGAGAGCGCAGAGAGAGAGAGCGCAGAGAGAAAGAGAGAGAGCGCAGAGAGAGAGAAAGAAAGAGCGCAGAGAGAGAGAGAGCATAGAGAAAAAAAGAGCGCAGAGAGAGAGAGAGGAAGAAAGAGCGCAGAGAGAGAAAGAAAGAGCGCAGAGAGAGAGAAAGAGCGCAGAGAGAGAGAGAGCGCAGAGTGAGAGCGCAGAGAGAGAAAGAGCGCAGAGAGAGAAAGAGCGCAGAGAGAGAAAGAGCGCAGAGAGAGAGAGAGCGCAGAGAGAGAAAGAAAGAGCGCAGAGAGAGAGAGCGCAGAGAGAAAGAGCGCAGAGAGAGAGCGCAGAGAGAGAGAGCGCAGAGAGAGAGAGCGCAGAGAGAGAAAGAGCGCAGAGAGAGAAAGAGCGCAGAGAGAGAAAGAGCGCAGAGAGAGAAAGAGCGCAGAGAGAGAAAGAGCGCAGAGAGAGAAAGAGCGCAGAGAGAGAAAGAGCGCAGAGAGAAAGAAAGAGCGCAGAGAGAGAAAGAGCGCAGAGAGAGAGAGTGCAGAGAGAGAGAGCGCAGAGAGAGAAAGAGCGCAGAGAGAGAGAGCGCAGAGAGAGAGAGCGCAGAGAGAAAGAGCGCAGAGAGAGAGCGCAGAGAGAGCGCAGAGAGAGAGAGCGCAGAGAGAGAAAGAGCGCAGAGAGAGAAAGAGCGCAGAGAGAGAAAGAGCGCAGAGAGAAAGAAAGAGCGCAGAGAGAAAGAAAGAGCGCAGAGAGAGAGAGCGCAGAGAGAAAGAAAGAGCGCAGAGAGAGAGAGAAAGAGCGCAGAGAGAGAAAGAAAAAGCGCAGAGAGAGACAAAGAGCGCAGAGAGAGAAAGAAAGAGCGCAGAGAGAGAAAGAAAGAGCACAGAGAGTGAGAGAGAAAGAGCGCAGAGAGAAAGAAAGAGCGCAGAGAGAGAAAGAAAGAGCACAGAGAGTGAGAGAGAAAGAGCGCAGAGAGAGAGAAAGAAAGAGCGCAGAGAGAAAGAAAGAGCGCAGAGAGAGAGAGAAAGAGCGCAGAGAGAAAGAGAGAGCGCAGACAGAGAGAGAGTGCAGACAGAGCGCAGAGAGAGAGAGCGCAGAGAGAAAGAGAGAGAGCGCAGAGAGAGAGAAAGAAAGAGCGCAGAGAGAGAGAGAGCATAGAGAAAAAAAGAGCGCAGAGAGAGAGAGAGGAAGAAAGAGCGCAGAGAGAGAAAGAAAGAGCGCAGAGAGAGAGAAAGAGCGCAGAGAGAGAAAGAGCGCAGAGAGAGAGAGAGCGCAGAGAGAGAAAGAGCGCAGAGAGAGAAAGAGCACAGAGAGAGAGAAAGAGCACAGAAAGAGAGAAAGAAAGAGCGCAGAGAGAGAAAGAAAGAGCGCAGAGAGAGAGAAAGAGCGCAGAGAGAGAAAGAAAGAGCGCAGAGAGAGAGAAAGAAAGAGAGCAGAGAGAGCACAGAGAGAGAAATAAAGAGCGCAGAGAAAGAAAGAGCGCAGAGAGAGAGAAAGAAAGAGCGCAGAGAGAGAGAAAGAAAGAGCGCAGAGAGAGAGCTCAGAGAGAGAGAGAGAGCGCAGAGAGAGAAATAAAGAGCGCAGAGAGAGAAAGAAAGAGCGCAGAGAGAGAGAAAGAAAGAGCGCAGAGAGAGAGCGCAGAGAGAAAGAGAGCGCAGAGAGAGAAATAAAGAGCGCAGATAGAGAAAGAAAGAGCGCAGAGAGAGAAAGAAAGAGCGCAGAGAGAGAAAGAGAGCGCAGAGAAAGAAAGAGAGCCGAGAGAGAAAGAAAGAGCGCAGAGAGAGAAAGAAAGAGCGCAAAGAGAGAAAAGAAGAGCGCAGAGAGAGAGCGCAGAGAGAGAGAAAGAAAGAGCGCAGAGAGAGAGAAAGTCAGAGTGCAGAGAGAAAGAAAGAGCGCAGAGAGAAAGAAAGAAAGAGCGCAGAGAGAGAGATAGAAAGAGGACAGAGAGAGAAAGCGCGCAGAGAGAGAAAGAGCACAGAGAGAGAGAATGAGCGCAGAGAGAGAGAATGAGCGCAGAGAGAGAGAAAGAGCGCAGAGAGAGAGAGAAAGAGCGTAGAGAGAGAAAGAAAGAGCGCAGAGAGAGAAAGAAAGAGCGCAAAGAGAGAAAGAAAAAGAGCGCAGAGAGAAAGAGAAAGAGCGCAGAGAGAGAGAGAGAGCGCAGAGAGAGAGAGAAAGAGCGCAGAGAGAGAAAGAGAAAGAAAGAGCGCAGAGAGAGAAAGAAAGAGCGCAGAGAGAGAGAAAGAGCGCAGAGAGAGAGAAAGAAAGTGCGCAGAGAGAGAGAAAGAAAGAGCGCAGAGAGAGAGAAAGAAAGAGCGCAGAGAGAGAGAAAGAAAGAGCGCAGAGAGAGAGCGCAGAGAGAGAGAGAGAGAGCGCAGAGAGAGAA
This sequence comes from Ascaphus truei, assembly GCF_040206685.1. Classification (NCBI taxonomy): domain Eukaryota; kingdom Metazoa; phylum Chordata; class Amphibia; order Anura; family Ascaphidae; genus Ascaphus; species Ascaphus truei. Next base: position 199,186 of record NW_027455995.1, on the reverse strand, counting down.
AGAAAGAGCGCAGAGAGAGAGAGCGCAGAGAGAAAGAGAAAGAAAGAGCGCAGAGAGAGAGAATGAGCGCAGAGAGAGAGAATGAGCGCAGAGAGAGAGAAAGAGCGCAGAGAGAGAGAGAAAGAGCGTAGAGAGAGAAAGAAAGAGCGCAGAGAGAGAAAGAAAGAGCGCAGAGAGAGAAAGAAAAAGAGCGCAGAGAGAAAGAGAAAGAGCGCAGAGAGAGAGAGAAAGAGCGCAGAGAAAGAAAGAGCGCAGAGAGAGAGAAAGAAAGAGCGCAGAGAGAGAAAGAAAGAACGCAAAGAGAGAAAAAAGAGCGCAAAGAGAGAAAAAAAGAGCGCAGAGAGAAAGAAAGAAAGAGCGCAGAGGGAAAGAAAGAGCGCAGAGAGAGAAAGAGAAAGAAAGAGCGCAGAGAGAGAGAGAGAAAGAGCGCCGAGAGAGAGAGAAAGAGCGCAGAGAGAGAGAAAGAGAAAGAAAGAGCGCAGAGAGAGAAAGTGCGCAGAGAGAGAAAGAGCGCAGAGAGAAAGAAAGAGCGCAGAGAGAGAGAGAGAAAGAGCTCAGAGAGAAAGAAAGAGCACAGAGAGAGACAGAGAAAGAGCGCAGAGAGAGAGAGAAAGAGCGCAGAGAGAGAAAGAGAAAGAAAGAGCGCAGAGAGAGAAAGAGAAAGAAAGAGCGCAGAGAGAGAAAGAGCGCAGAGAGAGAAAGAGCGCAGAGAGAGAAAGAGCGCAGAGAGAGAAAGAGCGCAGAGAGAGAAAGAGCGCAGAGAGAGAGAGCGCAGAGAGAGAGAGCGCAGAGAGAGAAAGAGCACAGAGAGAGAAAGAGCACAGAGAGAGAAAGAGCGCAGAGAGAGAAAGAGCGCAGAGAGAAAGAAAGAGCGCAGAGAGAGAGAGCGCAGAGAGAAAGAAAGAGCGCAGAGAGAGAGAAAGAGCGCAGAGAGAGAGAGAAAGAGCGCAGAGAGAGAAAGAAAGAGCGCAGAGAGAGAAAGAAAGCGCACAGAGAGTGAGAGAGAAAGAGCGCAGAGAGAAAGAAAGAGCGCAGAGAGAGAGAGAAAGAAAGAGCGCAGAGAGAAAGAGGAAGAAAGAGTGCAGAGAGAGAGAAAGAAAGAGCGCAGAGAGAAAGAAAAAGCACATAGAGAGAGAAAGAGCGCAGAGAGAGAGAGAAAGAGCGCAGAGAGAAAGAGAGAGCGCAGAGAGAAAGAGAGAGCGCAGACAGAGAGAGAGCGCTGAGAGAGAGAGTGCAGAGAGAAAGAGAGAGAGCGCAGAGAGAGAGAAAGAAAGAGCGCAGAGAGAGAGAGAGCATAGAGAAAAAAAGAGCGCAGAGAGAGAGGAAGAAAGAGCGCAGAGAGAGAAAGAAAGAGCGCAGAGAGAGAAAGAGCGCAGAGAGAGAAAGAGCACAGAGAGAGAGAAAGAGCGCAGAGAGAGAGAGAGCGCAGAGAGAGAAAGAAAGAGCGCAGAGAGAGAAAGAAAGAGCGCAGAGAGAGAGAAAGAAAGAGCGCAGAGAGAGAGCGCAGAGAGAGAGAGCGCAGAGAGAGAAATAAAGAGCGCAGAGAAAGAAAGAGCGCAGAGAGAGAGAAAGAAAGAGCGCAGAGAGAGAAAGAAAGAGCGCAAAGAGAGAAAAAAAGAGCGCAGATAGAAAGAAAGAGCGCAGATAGAAAGAAAGAGCGCAGAGAGAGAGAGCGCAGAGAGAGAAAGAGAGAAAGAGCGCAGAGAGAGAAAGAGAAAGAAAGAGCGCGGAGAGAGAGAGAGAAAGAGCGCAGAGAGAGAGAGAAAGAGCGCAGAGAGAGAGAGAGAAAGAGCGCAGAGAGAGAAAGAGCGCAGAGAAAGAAAGAACGCAGAGAGAGAGCGCAGAGAGAAAGAAAGAGCGCAGAGAGAGAGAGAGAAAGAGCGCAGAGAGAGAGAGAGCGCAGAGAGAGAGAGAAAGAGCGCAGAGAGAGAAAAAAAGAGTGCAGAGAGAGAGAAAGAAAAAGCGCAGAGAGAGAAAGAAAGAGCGCAGAGAGAGAAAGAAAGAGCGCAGAGAGAGAGAAAGAAAGAGCGCAGAGAGAAAGAAAGAGCACATAGAGAGAGAAAGAGCACAGAGAGAGAGAGAAAGAGCGCAGAGAGAAAGAGAGAGCGCAGAGAGAGAGAGCGCAGAGAGAGAGAGCGCAGAGAGAGAGCGCAGAGAGAAAAAGAGAGAGCGCAGAGAGAGAGAAAGAGCATAGAGAAAAAAAGAGCGCAGAGAGAGAGAGAGGAAGAAAGAGCGCAGAGAGAGAAAGAAAGAGCGCAGAGAGAGAGAGAGAGCGCAGAGAGAGAAAGAAAGAGCGCAGAGAGAGAAAGAAAGAGCGCAGAGAGAGAGAAAGAAAGAGCGCAGAGAGAGAGCGCAGAGAGAGAGAGCGCAGAGAGAGAAATAAAGAGCGCAGAGAGAGAAAGAAAGAGCGCAGAGAGAGAGAAAGAAAGAGCGCAGAGAGAGAGCGCAGAGAGAGAGAGTGCAGAGAGAAAGAGCGCAGAGAGAGAGCGCAGAGAGAGAGAGCGCAGAGAGAGAGAGCGCAGAGAGAGAAAGAGCGCAGAGAGAGAAAGAGCGCAGAGAGAGAAAGAGCGCAGAGAGAGAAAGAGCGCAGAGAGAGAAAGAGCGCAGAGAGAAAGAAAGAGCGCAGAGAAAGAAAGAGCGCAGAGAGAGAGAGTGCAGAGAGAGAGAGCGCAGAGAGAAAGAGCGCAGAGAGAGAGAGCGCAGAGAGAGAGAGCGCAGAGAGAGAAAGAGCGCAGAGAGAGAAAGAGCGCAGAGAGAGAAAGAGCGCAGAGAGAGAAAGAGCGGAGAGAGAAAGAAAGAGCGCAGAGAGAAAGAAAGAGCGCAGAGAGAGAGAGCGCAGAGAGAAAGAAAGAGCGCAGAGAGAGAGAGAAAGAGCGCAGAGAGAGAAAGAAAAAGCGCAGAGAGAGACAAAGAGCGCAGAGAGAGAAAGAAAGAGCGCAGAGAGAGAAAGAAAGAGCACAGAGAGTGAGAGAGAAAGAGCGCAGAGAGAAAGAAAGAGCGCAGAGAGAGAAAGAAAGAGCACAGAGAGTGAGAGAGAAAGAGCGCAGAGAGAGAGAAAGAAAGAGCGCAGAGAGAAAGAGAGAGCGCAGACAGAGAGAGAGCGCAGAGAGAGCGCAGAGAGAGAGAGCGCAGAGAGAAAGAGAGAGAGCGCAGAGAGAGAGAAAGAAAGAGCGCAGAGAGAGAGAGAGCATAGAGAAAAAAAGAGCGCAGAGAGAGAGAGAGGAAGAAAGAGCGCAGATAGAGAAAGAAAGAGCGCAGAGAGAGAGAAAGAGCGCAGAGAGAGAAAGAGCGCAGAGAGAGAGAGAGCGCAGAGAGAGAAAGAGCGCAGAGAGAGAAAGAGCACAGAGAGAGAGAAAGAGCACAGAAAGAGAGAAAGAAAGAGCGCAGAGAGAGAAAGAAAGAGCGCAGAGAGAGAGAAAGAGCGCAGAGAGAGAAAGAAAGAGCGCAGAGAGAGAGAAAGAAAGAGAGCAGAGAGAGCACAGAGAGAGAAATAAAGAGCGCAGAGAAAGAAAGAGCGCAGAGAGAGAGAAAGAAAGAGCGCAGAGAGAGAGAAAGAAAGAGCGCAGAGAGAGAGCTCAGAGAGAGAGAGAGAGCGCAGAGAGAGAAATAAAGAGCGCAGAGAGAGAAAGAAAGAGCGCAGAGAGAGAGAAAGAAAGAGCGCAGAGAGAGAGCGCAGAGAGAAAGAGAGCGCAGAGAGAGAAATAAAGAGCGCAGAGAGAGAAAGAAAGAGCGCAGAGAGAGAAAGAGAGCGCAGAGAAAGAAAGAGCGCCGAGAGAGAAAGAAAGAGCGCAGAGAGAGAAAGAAAGAGCGCAAAGAGAGAAAAGAAGAGCGCAGAGAGAGAGCGCAGAGAGAGAGAAAGAAAGAGCGCAGAGAGAGAGAAAGTCAGAGTGCAGAGAGAAAGAAAGAGCGCAGAGAGAAAGAAAGAAAGAGCGCAGAGAGAGAGATAGAAAGAGGACAGAGAGAGAAAGCGCGCAGAGAGAGAAAGAGCACAGAGAGAGAGAATGAGCGCAGAGAGAGAGAATGAGCGCAGAGAGAGAGAAAGAGCGCAGAGAGAGAGAGAAAGAGCGTAGAGAGAGAAAGAAAGAGCGCAGAGAGAGAAAGAAAGAGCGCAGAGAGAGAAAGAAAAAGAGCGCAGAGAGAAAGAGAAAGAGCGCAGAGAGAGAGAGAGAGCGCAGAGAGAGAGAGAAAGAGCGCAGAGAGAGAAAGAGAAAGAAAGAGCGCAGAGAGAGAAAGAAAGAGCGCAGAGAGAGATAAAGAGCGCAGAGAGAGAGAAAGAAAGTGCGCAGAGAGAGAGAAAGAAAGAGCGCAGAGAGAGAGAAAGAAAGAGCGCAGAGAGAGAGAAAGAAAGAGCGCAGAGAGAGAGCGCAGAGAGAGAGAGAAAGAGCGCAGAGAGAGAAAGAAAGAGCGCAGAGAGAGAAATAAAGAGCGCAGAGAGAGAAATAAAGAGCGCAGAGAAAGAAAGAGCGCAGAGAGAGAGAAAGAAAGAGCGCAGAGAGAGAAAGAAAGAGCGCAGAGAGAGAAAGAAAGAGCGCAGAGAGAGAGAGCGCAGAGAGAAAGAGAAAGAAAGAGCGCAGAGAGAAAGAAAGAGCGCAGAGAGAGAGAGAGAATGAGCGCAGAGAGAGAGAAAGAGCGCAGAGAGAGAGAGAAAGAGCGTAGAGAGAGAAAGAAAGAGCGCAGAGAGAGAAAGAAAGAGCGCAGAGAGAGAAAGAAAAAGAGCGCAGAGAGAAAGAGAAAGAGCGCAGAGAGAGAGAGAGCGCAGAGAGAGAGAGAAAGAGCGCAGAGAGAGAAAGAGAAAGAAAGAGCGCAGAGAGAGAAAGAGAAAGAAAGAGCGCAGAGAGAGAAAGAAAGAGCGCAGAGAGAGAGAAAGAGCGCAGAGAGAGAGAAAGAAAGTGCGCAGAGAGAGAGAAAGAAAGAGCGCAGAGAGAGAGAAAGAAAGAGCGCAGAGAGAGAGAAAGAAAGAGCGCAGAGAGAGAGCGCAGAGAGAGAGAGAAAGAGCGCAGAGAGAGAAATAAAGAGCGCAGAGAGAGAAATAAAGAGCGCAGAGAGAGAAATAAAGAGCGCAGAGAAAGAAAGAGCGCAGAGAGAGAAAGAAAGAGCGCAGAGAGAGAAAGAAAGAGCGCAGAGAGAGAAAGAAAGAGCGCAGAGAGAGAGAGCGCAGAGAGAAAGAGAAAGAAAGAGCGCAGAGAGAGAGAGAGAAAGAGCGCAGAGAGAGAGAAAGAGCGCAGAGAGAGAGAAAGAGAAAGAAAGAGCGCAGAGAGAGAAAGTGCGCAGAGAGAAAAAGAGCGCAGAGAGAAAGAAAGAGCGCAGAGAGAGAGAGAGAAAGAGCGCAGAGAGAGAGAAAGAAAGAGCGCAGAGAGAGAAAGAAAGAGCGCAGAGAGAGAAAGAAAGAGCGCAGAGAGAGAGAGAGAGCGCAGAGAGAAAGAGAAAGAAAGAGCGCAGAGAGAGAGAGAAAGAGCGCCGAGAGAGAGAAAGAGCGCAGAGAGAGAGAAAGAGAAAGAAAGAGCGCAGAGAGAAAAAGAGCGCAGAGAGAAAAAGAGCGCAGAGAGAAAGAAAGAGCGCAGAGAGAGAGAGAGAAAGAGCGCAGAGAGAGAGAGAAAGAGCGCAGAGAGAGAGCGCAGAGAGAGAAAGAGAAAGAAAGAGCGCAGAGAGAGAAAGAGCGCAGAGAGAGAAAGAGCGCAGAGAGAGAAAGAGCGCAGAGAGAGAAAGAGCGCAGAGAGAAAGAGCGCAGAGAGAGAAAGAGCGCAGAGAGAGAAAGAGCGCAGAGAGAGAAAGAGCGCAGAGAGAGAAAGAGCGCAGAGAGAGAAAGAGCGCAGAGAAAGAAAGAGCGCAGAGAGAGAGCGCAGAGAAAGAAAGAGCGCAGAGAGAGAGAGAAAGAGCGCAGAGAGAGAGAGAGAGCGCAGAGAGAGAGAGAAAGAGCGCAGAGAGAGAGAAAGAAAGAGCGCAGAGAGAAAGAAAGAGCACATAGAGAGAGAGAGAGCGCAGAGAGAGAGAGCGCAGAGAGAGAGAGCACAGAGAGAAAAAGAGAGAGCGCAGAGAGAGAGAAAGAAAGAGCGCAGAGAGAGAGAAAAAGCATAGAGAAAAAAAGAGCGCAGAGAGAGAGAGAGGAAGAAAGAGCGCAGAGAGAGAAAGAAAGAGCGCAGAGAGAGAAAGAAAGAGCGCAGAGAGAGAGAAAGAGCGCAGAGAGAGAGAAAGAGCACAGAGAGAGAGAAAGAGCGCAGAGAGAGAAAGAAAGAGCGCAGAGAGAGAGAAAGAAAGAGCGCAGAGAGAGAGAAAGAAAGAGCGCAGAGAGAGAGCGCAGAGAGAGAGAAAGAAAGAGCGCAGAGAGAGAGAAAGAAAGAGCGCAGAGAGAGAGCGCAGAGAGAGAGAGAAAGAGCGCAGAGAGAGAGAGAAAGAGCGCAGAGAGAGAAATAAAGAGCGCAGAGAGAGAAATAAAGAGCGCAGAGAGAGAAATAAAGAGCGCAGAGAAAGAAAGAAAGAGCGCAGAGAGAGAAAGAAAGAGCGCAAAGAGAGAAAAAAGAGCGCAAAGAGAGAAAAAAAGAGCGCAGAGAGAGAAAGAAAGAGCGCAGAGAGAGAAAGAGCGCAGAGAGAGAGAAAGAGCACAGAGAGAGAGAAAGAGCGCAGAGAGAGAAAGAAAGAGCGCAGAGAGAGAGAAAGAAAGAGCGCAGAGAGAGAGAAAGAAAGAGCGCAGAGAGAGAGCGCAGAGAGAGAGAAAGAAAGAGCGCAGAGAGAGAGAAAGAAAGAGCGCAGAGAGAGAGCGCAGAGAGAGAGAGAAAGAGCGCAGAGAGAGAGAGAAAGAGCGCAGAGAGAGAAATAAAGAGCGCAGAGAGAGAAATAAAGAGCGCAGAGAGAGAAATAAAGAGCGCAGAGAAAGAAAGAAAGAGCGCAGAGAGAGAAAGAAAGAGCGCAAAGAGAGAAAAAAGAGCGCAAAGAGAGAAAAAAAGAGCGCAGAGAGAGAAAGAAAGAGCGCAGAGAGAGAGAAAGAGCGCAGAGAGAGAGAAAGAGCACAGAGAGAGAGAAAGAGCGCAGAGAGAGAAAGAAAGAGCGCAGAGAGAGAGAAAGAAAGAGCGCAGAGAGAGAGAAAGAAAGAGCGCAGAGAGAGAGCGCAGAGAGAGAGAAAGAAAGAGCGCAGAGAGAGAGAAAGAAAGAGCGCAGAGAGAGAGCGCAGAGAGAGAGAGAAAGAGCGCAGAGAGAGAGAGAAAGAGCGCAGAGAGAGAAATAAAGAGCGCAGAGAGAGAAATAAAGAGCGCAGAGAGAGAAATAAAGAGCGCAGAGAAAGAAAGAAAGAGCGCAGAGAGAGAAAGAAAGAGCGCAAAGAGAGAAAAAAGAGCGCAAAGAGAGAAAAAAAGAGCGCAGAGAGAGAAAGAAAGAGCGCAGAGAGAGAGAAAGAAAGAGCGCAGAGAGAAAGAAAGAGCACATAGAGAGAGAAAGAGCACAGAGAGAGAGAGAAAGAGCGCAGAGAGAAAGAGAGAGCGCAGAGAGAGAGAGCGCAGAGAGAGAGAGCGCAGAGAGAGAGCGCAGAGAGAAAAAGAGAGAGCGCAGAGAGAGAGAAAGAGCATAGAGAAAAAAAGAGCGCAGAGAGAGAGAGAGGAAGAAAGAGCGCAGAGAGAGAAAGAAAGAGCGCAGAGAGAGAGAGAGAGCGCAGAGAGAGAAAGAAAGAGCGCAGAGAGAGAAAGAAAGAGCGCAGAGAGAGAAAGAAAGAGCGCAGAGAGAGAGAAAGAAAGAGCGCAGAGAGAGAGCGCAGAGAGAGAGAGCGCAGAGAGAGAAATAAAGAGCGCAGAGAGAGAAAGAAAGAGCGCAGAGAGAGAGAAAGAAAGAGCGCAGAGAGAGAGCGCAGAGAGAGAGAGCGCAGAGAGAAAGAGCGCAGAGAGAGAGAGCGCAGAGAGAGAGAGCGCAGAGAGAGAGAGCGCAGAGAGAGAAAGAGCGCAGAGAGAGAAAGAGCGCAGAGAGAGAAAGAGCGCAGAGAGAGAAAGAGCGCAGAGAGAGAAAGAGCGCAGAGAGAAAGAAAGAGCGCAGAGAAAGAAAGAGCGCAGAGAGAGAGAGTGCAGAGAGAGAGAGCGCAGAGAGAGAAAGAGCGCAGAGAGAGAGAGCGCAGAGAGAGAGAGCGCAGAGAGAAAGAGCGCAGAGAGAGAGCGCAGAGAGAGAGCGCAGAGAGAGAGAGCGCAGAGAGAGAAAGAGCGCAGAGAGAGAAAGAGCGCAGAGAGAGAAAGAGCGCAGAGAGAGAAAGAGCGCAGAGAGAAAGAAAGAGCGCAGAGAGAAAGAAAGAGCGCAGAGAGAGAGAGCGCAGAGAGAAAGAAAGAGCGCAGAGAGAGAGAGAAAGAGCGCAGAGAGAGAAAGAAAAAGCGCAGAGAGAGACAAAGAGCGCAGAGAGAGAGAAAGAAAGAGCGCAGAGAGAGAAAGAAAGAGCGCAGAGAGAGAAAGAAAGAGCACAGAGAGTGAGAGAGAAAGAGCGCAGAGAGAAAGAAAGAGCGCAGAGAGAGAAAGAAAGAGCACAGAGAGTGAGAGAGAAAGAGCGCAGAGAGAGAGAAAGAAAGAGCGCAGAGAGAAAGAAAGAGCGCAGAGAGAGAGAGAAAGAGCGCAGAGAGAAAGAGAGAGCGCAGACAGAGAGAGAGCGCAGAGAGAGCGCAGAGAGAGAGAGCGCAGAGAGAAAGAGAGAGAGCGCAGAGAGAGAGAAAGAAAGAGCGCAGAGAGAGAGCATAGAGAAAAAAAGAGCGCAGAGAGAGAGAGAGGAAGAAAGAGCGCAGAGAGAGAAAGAAAGAGCGCAGAGAGAGAGAAAGAGCGCAGAGAGAGAAAGAGCGCAGAGAGAGAGAGCGCAGAGAGAGAAAGAGCGCAGAGAGAGAAAGAGCACAGAGAGAGAGAAAGAGCACAGAAAGAGAGAAAGAAAGAGCGCAGAGAGAGAAAGAAAGAGCGCAGAGAGAGAGAAAGAGCGCAGAGAGAGAAAGAAAGAGCGCAGAGAGAGAGAAAGAAAGAGAGCAGAGAGAGCACAGAGAGAGAAATAAAGAGCGCAGAGAAAGAAAGAGCGCAGAGAGAGAGAAAGAAAGAGCGCAGAGAGAGAGAAAGAAAGAGCGCAGAGAGAGAGCTCAGAGAGAGAGAGAGAGAGCGCAGAGAGAGAAATAAAGAGCGCAGAGAGAGAAAGAAAGAGCGCAGAGAGAGAGAAAGAAAGAGCGCAGAGAGAGAGAGCGCAGAGAGAAAGAGAGCGCAGAGAGAGAAATAAAGAGCGCAGAGAGAGAAAGAAAGAGCGCAGAGAGAGAAAGAGAGCGCAGAGAAAGAAAGAGCGCCGAGAGAGAAAGAAAGAGCGCAGAGAGAGAAAGAAAGAGCGCAAAGATAGAAAAGAAGAGCGCAGAGAGAGAGCGCAGAGAGAGAGAAAGAAAGAGCGCAGAGAGAGAGAAAGTCAGAGTGCAGAGAGAAAGAAAGAGCGCAGAGAGAAAGAAAGAAAGAGCGCAGAGAGAGAGATAGAAAGAGGACAGAGAGAGAAAGCGCGCAGAGAGAGAAAGAGCACAGAGAGAGAGAATGAGCGCAGAGAGAGAGAATGAGCGCAGAGAGAGAGAAAGAGCGCAGAGAGAGAAAGAAAGAGCGCAGAGAGAGAGAAAGAGCGCAGAGAGAGAGAAAGAAAGTGCGCAGAGAGAGAGAAAGAAAGAGCGCAGAGAGAGAGAAAGAAAGAGCGCAGAGAGAGAGAAAGAAAGAGCGCAGAGAGAGAGCGCAGAGAGAGAGAGAAAGAGCGCAGAGAGAGAAAGAAAGAGCGCAGAGAGAGAAATAAAGAGCGCAGAGAGAGAAATAAAGAGCGCAGAGAAAGAAAGAGCGCAGAGAGAGAAAGAAAGAGCGCAGAGAGAGAAAGAAAGAGCGCAGAGAGAGAAAGAAAGAGCGCAGAGAGAGAGAGCGCAGAGAGAAAGAGAAAGAAAGAGCGCAGAGAGAGAGAGAGAAAGAGCGCAGAGAGAAAGAAAGAGCGCAGAGAAAGAGAAAGAAAGAGCGCAGAGAGAGAAAGTGCGCAGAGAGAAAAAGAGCGCAGAGAGAAAGAAAGAGCGCAGAGAGAGAGAGAAAGAGCGCAGAGAGAGAGAAAGAAAGAGCGCAGAGAGAGAAAGAAAGAGCGCAGAGAGAGAAAGAAAGAGCGCAGAGAGAGAGAGCGCAGAGAGAAAGAGAAAGAAAGAGCGCAGAGAGAGAGAGAAAGAGCGCCGAGAGAGAGAAAGAGCGCAGAGAGAGAGAAAGAGAAAGAAAGAGCGCAGAGAGAGAAAGTGCGCAGAGAGAAAAAGAGCGCAGAGAGAAAGAAAGAGCGCAGAGAGAGAGAGAGAAAGAGCGCAGAGAGAGAGAGAAAGAGCGCAGAGAGAGAGAGAGCGCAGAGAGAGAGAGAGAAAGAAAGAGCGCAGAGAGAGAAAGAGCGCAGAGAGAGAAAGAGCGCAGAGAGAGAAAGAGCGCAGAGAGAGAGAGCGCAGAGAGAAAGAGCGCAGAGAGAGAAAGAGCGCAGAGAGAGAAAGAGCGCAGAGAGAGAAAGAGCGCAGAGAGAGAAAGAGCGCAGAGAGAGAAAGAGCGCAGAGAAAGAAAGAGCGCAGAGAGAGAGCGCAGAGAAAGAAAGAGCGCAGAGAGAGAGAGAAAGAGCGCAGAGAGAGAGAGAGAGCGCAGAGAGAGAGAGAAAGAGCGCAGAGAGAGAAAAAAAGAGTGCAGAGAGAGAGAAAGAAAAAGCACAGAGAGAGAAAGAAAGAGCGCAGAGAGAGAAAGAAAGAGCGCAGAGAGAAAGAAAGAGCGCAGAGAGAAAGAAAGAGCACATAGAGAGAGAGAGAGCGCAGAGAGAGAGAGCGCAGAGAGAGAGAGCGCAGAGAGAAAAAGAGAGAGCGCAGAGAGAGAGAAAGAAAGAGCGCAGAGAGAGAGAAAAAGCATAGAGAAAAAAAGAGCGCAGAGAGAGAGAGAGAGGAAGAAAGAGCGCAGAGAGAGAAAGAAAGAGCGCAGAGAGAGAAAGAAAGAGCGCAGAGAGAGAGAAAGAGCGCAGAGAGAGAGAAAGAGCACAGAGAGAGAGAAAGAGCGCAGAGAGAGAAAGAAAGAGCGCAGAGAGAGAGAAAGAAAGAGCGCAGAGAGAGAGAAAGAAAGAGCGCAGAGAGAGAGCGCAGAGAGAGAGAAAGAAAGAGCGCAGAGAGAGAGAAAGAAAGAGCGCAGAGAGAGAGCGCAGAGAGAGAGAGAAAGAGCGCAGAGAGAGAAATAAAGAGCGCAGAGAGAGAAATAAAGAGCGCAGAGAGAGAAATAAAGAGCGCAGAGAAAGAAAGAGCGCAGAGAGAGAGAAAGAAAGAGCGCAGAGAGAGAAAGAAAGAGCGCAAAGAGAGAAAAAAGAGCGCAAAGAGAGAAAAAAAGAGCGCAGAGAGAAAGAAAGAAAGAGCGCAGAGGGAAAGAAAGAGCGCAGAGAGAGAGCGCAGAGAGAGAAAGAGAAAGAAAGAGCGCAGAGAGAGAGAGAGAAAGAGCGCCGAGAGAGAGAGAAAGAGCGCAGAGAGAGAGAAAGAGAAAGAAAGAGCGCAGAGAGAAAGTGCGCAGAGAGAGAAAGAGCGCAGAGAGAAAGAAAGAGCGCAGAGAGAGAGAGAGAAAGAGCTCAGAGAGAAAGAAAGAGCACAGAGAGAGACAGAGAAAGAGCGCAGAGAGAGAGAGAAAGAGCGCAGAGAGAGAGAAAGAGCGCAGAGAGAGAAAGAGCGCAGAGAGAGAAAGAGCGCAGAGAGAGAAAGAGCGCAGAGAGAGAAAGAGCGCAGAGAGAGAGAGCGCAGAGAGAGAGAGCGCAGAGAGAGAGAGCGCAGAGAGAGAAAGAGCGCAGAGAGAGAAAGAGCGCAGAGAGAGAAAGAGCGCAGAGAGAGAAAGAGCGCAGAGAGAGAAAGAGCGCAGAGAGAGAAAGAGCGCAGAGAGAAAGAGCGCAGAGAGAGAAAGAGCGCAGAGAGAGAAAGAGCGCAGAGAGAGAAAGAGCGCAGAGAGAGAGAGCGCAGAGAGAGAGAGCGCAGAGAGAGAGAGCGCAGAGAGAGAAAGAGCGCAGAGAGAGAAAGAGCGCAGAGAGAGAAAGATCGCAGAGAGAGAAAGAGCGCAGAGAGAGAAAGAGCGCAGAGAGAGAAAGAGCGCAGAGAGAAAGAGCGCAGAGAGAAAGAGCGCAGAGAGAGAAAGAGCGCAGAGAGAGAAAGAGCGCAGAGAGAGAAAGAGCGCAGAGAAAGAAAGAGCGCAGAGAGAGAGCGCAGAGAAAGAAAGAGCGCAGAGAGAGAGAGAAAGAGCGCAGAGAGAGAGAGAGCGCATAGAGAGAGAGAAAGAGCGCAGAGAGAGAAAAAAAGAGTGCAGAGAGAGAGAAAGAAAAAGCGCAGAGAGAGAAAGAAAGAGCGCAGAGAGAGAAAGAAAGAGCGCAGAGAGAGAGAAAGAAAGAGCGCAGAGAGAAAGAAAGAGCACATAGAGAGAGAGAGAGCGCAGAGAGAGAGAGCGCAGAGAGAGAGCGCAGAGAGAAAAAGAGAGAGCGCAGAGAGAGAGAAAGAAAGAGCGCAGAGAGAGAGAAAGAGCATAGAGAAAAAAAGAGCGCAGAGAGAGAGAGAGGAAGAAAGAGCGCAGAGAGAGAAAGAAAGAGCGCAGAGAGAGAAAGAAAGAGCGCAGAGAGAGAAAGAAAGAGCACAGAGAGAGAGAAAGAGCACAGAGAGAGAGAAAGAGCGCAGAGAGAGAAAGAAAGAGCGCAGAGAGAGAGAAAGAAAGAGCGCAGAGAGAGAGAAAGAAAGAGCGCAGAGAGAGAGCGCAGAGAGAGAGAAAGAAAGAGCGCAGAGAGAGAGAAAGAAAGAGCGCAGAGAGAGAGCGCAGAGAGAGAGAGAGAAAGAGCGCAGAGAGAGAAATAAAGAGTGCAGAGAGAGAAATAAAGAGCGCAGAGAGAGAAATAAAGAGCGCAGAGAAAGAAAGAGCGCAGAGAGAGAGAAAGAAAGAGCGCAGAGAGAGAAAGAAAGAGCGCAAAGAGAGAAAAAAGAGCGCAAAGAGAGATAAAAAGAGCGCAGAGAGAAAGAAAGAAAGAGCGCAGAGGGAAAGAAAGAGCGCAGAGAGAGAAAGAGAAAGAAAGAGCGCAGAGAGAGAGAAAGAGCGCCGAGAGAGAGAGAAAGAGCGCAGAGAGAGAGAAAGAGAAAGAAAGAGCGCAGAGAGAGAAAGTGCGCAGAGAGAGAAAGAGCGCAGAGAGAAAGAAAGAGCGCAGAGAGAGAGAGAGAAAGAGCTCAGAGAGAAAGAAAGAGCACAGAGAGAGACAGAGAAAGAGCGCAGAGAGAGAGAGAAAGAGCGCAGAGAGAGAAAGAGAAAGAAAGAGCGCAGAGAGAGAAAGAGAAAGAAAGAGCGCAGAGAGAGAAAGAGCGCAGAGAGAGAAAGAGCGCAGAGAGAGAAAGAGCGCAGAGAGAGAAAGAGCGCAGAGAGAGAAAGAGCGCAGAGAGAGAGAGCGCAGAGAGAGAGAGCGCAGAGAGAGAAAGAGCACAGAGAGTGAAAGAGCGCAGAGAGAGAAAGAGCGCAGAGAGAGAAAGAGCGCAGAGAGAGAAAGAGCGCAGAGAGAAAGAAAGAGCGCAGAGAGAGAGAGCGCAGAGAGAGAGAGCGCAGAGAGAAAGAAAGAGCGCAGAGAGAAAGAAAGAGCGCAGAGAGAGAGAAAGAGCGCAGAGAGAGAGAGAAAGAGCGCAGAGAGAGAAAGAAAGAGCGCAGAGAGAGAAAGAAAGAGCACAGAGAGTGAGAGAGAAAGAGCGCAGAGAGAAAGAAAAAGCGCAGAGAGAGAGAAAGAGCGCAGAGAGAAAGAGAGAGCGCAGAGAGAGAGAGCGCAGAGAGAGAAAGAGCACAGAGAGTGAAAGAGCGCAGAGAGAGAAAGAGCGCAGAGAGAGAAAGAGCGCAGAGAGAGAAAGAGCGCAGAGAGAAAGAAAGAGCGCAGAGAGAGAGAGCGCAGAGAGAAAGAAAGAGCGCAGAGAGAGAGAAAGAGCGCAGAGAGAGAGAGAAAGAGCGCAGAGAGAGAAAGAAAGAGCGCAGAGAGAGAAAGAAAGAGCACAGAGAGTGAGAGAGAAAGAGCGCAGAGAGAAAGAAAGAGCGCAGAGAGAGAGAGAAAGAGCGCAGAGAGAAAGAGGAAGAAAGAGTGCAGAGAGAGAGAAAGAAAGAGCGCAGAGAGAGAGAAAGAAAGAGCGCAGAGAGAGAGAAAGAAAGAGCGCAAAGAGAGAAAAAAGAGCGCAAAGAGAGAAAAAAAGAGCGCAGAGAGAAAGAAAGAAAGAGCGCAGAGGGAAAGAAAGAGCGCAGAGAGAGAGCGCAGAGAGAGAAAGAGAAAGAAAGAGCGCAGAGAGAGAGAAAGAGCGCCGAGAGAGAGAGAAAGAGCGCAGAGAGAGAGAAAGAGAAAGAAAGAGCGCAGAGAGAAAGTGCGCAGAGAGATAAAGAGCGCAGAGAGAAAGAAAGAGCGCAGAGAGAGAGAGAGAAAGAGCTCAGAGAGAAAGAAAGAGCACAGAGAGAGACAGAGAAAGAGCGCAGAGAGAGAGAGAAAGAGCGCAGAGAGAGAGAAAGAGCGCAGAGAGAGAAAGAGCGCAGAGAGAGAAAGAGCGCAGAGAGAGAAAGAGCGCAGAGAGAGAAAGAGCGCAGAGAGAGAAAGAGCGCAGAGAGAGAGAGCGCAGAGAGAGAGAGCGCAGAGAGAGAAAGAGCGCAGAGAGAGAGAGCGCAGAGAGAGAGAGCGCAGAGAGAAAAAGAGAGAGCGCAGAGAGAGAGAAAGAAAGAGCGCAGAGAGAGAGAAAGAGCATAGAGAAAAAAAGAGCGCAGAGAGAGAGAGAGGAAGAAAGAGCGCAGAGAGAGAAAGAAAGAGCGCAGAGAGAGAAAGAAAGAGCGCAGAGAGAGAAAGAAAGAGCGCAGAGAGAGAGAAAGAGCACAGAGAGAGAGAAAGAGCGCAGAGAGAGAAAGAAAGAGCGCAGAGAGAGAGAAAGAAAGAGCGCAGAGAGAGAGAAAGAAAGAGCGCAGAGAGAGAGCGCAGAGAGAGAGAAAGAAAGAGCGCAGAGAGAGAGAAAGAAAGAGCGCAGAGAGAGAGCGCAGAGAGAGAGAGAGAAAGAGCGCAGAGAGAGAAATAAAGAGTGCAGAGAGAGAAATAAAGAGCGCAGAGAGAGAAATAAAGAGCGCAGAGAAAGAAAGAGCGCAGAGAGAGAGAAAGAAAGAGCGCAGAGGGAGAAAAAAAGAGCGCAAAGAGAGAAAAAAGAGCGCAAAGAGAGAAAAAAAGAGCGCAGAGAAAAAGAAAGAAAGAGCGCAGAGGGAAAGAAAGAGCGCAGAGAGAGAAAGAGAAAGAAAGAGCGCAGAGAGAGAGAGAGAAAGAGCGCCGAGAGAGAGAGAAAGAGCGCAGAGAGAGAGAAAGAGAAAGAAAGAGCGCAGAGAGAGAAAGTGCGCAGAGAGAGAAAGAGCGCAGAGAGAAAGAAAGAGCGCAGAGAGAGAGAGAGAGAAAGAGCTCAGAGAGAAAGAAAGAGCACAGAGAGAGACAGAGAAAGAGCGCAGAGAGAGAGAGAAAGAGCGCAGAGAGAGAAAGAGAAAGAAAGAGCGCAGAGAGAGAAAGAGAAAGAAAGAGCGCAGAGAGAGAAAGAGCGCAGAGAGAGAAAGAGCGCAGAGAGAGAAAGAGCGCAGAGAGAGAAAGAGCGCAGAGAGAGAGAGCGCAGAGAGAGAGAGCGCAGAGAGAGAGAGCGCAGAGAGAGAGAGCGCAGAGAGAGAAAGAGCACAGAGTGAAAGAGCGCAGAGAGAGAAAGAGCGCAGAGAGAGAAAGAGCGCAGAGAGAAAGAAAGAGCGCAGAGAGAGAGAGCGCAGAGAGAAAGAAAGAGCGCAGAGAGAGAGAAAGAGCGCAGAGAGAGAGAGAAAGAGCGCAGAGAGAGAAAGAAAGAGCGCAGAGAGAGAAAGAAAGAGCACAGAGAGTGAGAGAGAAAGAGCGCAGAGAGAAAGAAAGAGCGCAGAGAGAGAGAGAAAGAAAGAGCGCAGAGAGAAAGAGGAAGAAAGAGTGCAGAGAGAGAAAGAAAGAGCGCAGAGAGAGAAAGAAAGAGCGCAGAGAGAGCGCAGAGAGAAAGAGAAAGAAAGAGCGCAGAGAGAGAGAGAAAGAGCGCCGAGAGAGAGAAAGAGCGCAGAGAGAGAGAAAGAGAAAGAAAGAGCGCAGAGAGAGAAAGTGCGCAGAGAGAAAAAGAGCGCAGAGAGAAAGAAAGAGCGCAGAGAGAGAGAGAGAGAAAGAGCTCAGAGAGAAAGAAAGAGCACAGAGAGAGACAGAGAAAGAGCGCAGAGAGAGAGAGAAAGAGCGCAGAGAGAGAGAAAGAGCGCAGAGAGAGAAAGAGCGCAGAGAGAGAAAGAGCGCAGAGAGAGAAAGAGCGCAGAGAGAGAGAGCGCAGAGAGAGAGAGCACAGAGAGAGAAAGAGCACAGAGAGAGAAAGAGCGCAGAGAGAGAAAGAGCGCAGAGAGAGAGAGCGCAGAGAGAGAAAGAGCGCAGAGAGAGAAAGAGCGCAGAGAGAGAAAGAGCGCAGAGAGAGAAAGAGCGCAGAGAGAGAAAGAGCGCAGAGAAAGAAAGAGCGCAGAGAGAGAGAGAAAGAGCGCAGAGAGAGAGAGAGAGCGCAGAGAGAGAGAGAAAGAGCGCAGAGAGAGAAAAAAGAGTGCAGAGAGAGAGAAAGAAAAAGCGCAGAGAGAAAAAGAAAGAGCGCAGAGAGAGAAAGAAAGAGCGCAGAGAGAGAGAAAGAAAGAGCGCAGAGAGAAAGAAAGAGCACATAGAGAGAGAGAGAGCGCAGAGAGAGAGAGCGCAGAGAGAGAGAGCGCAGAGAGAAAAAGAGAGATCGCAGAGAGAGAGAAAGAAAGAGCGCAGAGAGAGAGAAAGAGCATAGAGAAAAAAAGAGCGCAGAGAGAGAGAGAGGAAGAAAGAGCGCAGAGAGAGAGAAAGAGCGCAGAGAGAGAGAAAGAGCGCAGAGAGAGAGAGAGCGCAGAGAGAGAGCGCAGAGAGAGAAAGAGCGCAGAGAGAGAAAGAGCGCAGAGAGAGAGAAAGAGCGCAGAGAGAGAGAGAGCGCAGAGAGAGAAAGAAAGAGCGCAGAGAGAGAAAGAGCGCAGAGAGAGAAAGAAAGAGCGCAGAGAGAGAGAAAGAAAGAGCGCAGAGAGAGAGCGCAGAGAGAGAGAGCGCAGAGAGAGAAATAAAGAGCGCAGAGAAAGAAAGAGCGCAAAGAGAGAAACAAAGAGCGCAGAGAGAAAGAAAGAGCGCAGATAGAAAGAAAGAGCGCAGAGAGAGAGAGCGCAGAGAGAGAAAGAGAGAAAGAGCGCAGAGAGAGAAAGAGAAAGAAAGAGCGCGGAGAGAGAGAGAGAGAGAAAGAGCGCAGAGAGAGAGAGAGAAAGAGCGCAGAGAGAGAGAGAGAAAGAGCGCAGAGAGAGAGAGAGAAAGAGCGCAGAGAGAGAGAGAGAGAGCGCAGAGAGAGAGAAAGAAAGAGCGCAGAGAGAAAGAAAGAGCGCAGAGAGAGAGAGCGCAGAGAGAAAGAAAGAGCACAGAGAGAGAGAAAGAGCGCAGAGAGAGAAAGAAAGTGCGCAGAGAAAGAAAGTGCGCAGAGAAAGAAAGAGCGCAGAGAGAGAAAGAGAAAGAAAGAGCGCAGAGAGAGAAAGAGAAAGAAAGAGCGCAGAGAGAGAGAGAGAGAGCGCAGAGAGAGAGAGAGAAAGAGCGCAGAGAGAGAAAGAAAGAGCGCAGAGAGAGAAAGAGAGCGCAGAGAGAGAGAGCGCAGAGAGAAAGAAAGAGCGCAGAGAGAGAAAGAGCGCAGAGAGAGAGAAAGAAAGTGCGCAGAGAGAAAGAAAGAGCGCAGAGAGAGAGCGCAGAGAGAAAGAGAAAGAAAGAGCGCAGAGAGAGAGAGAGAGCGCAGAGAGAGAGAGAGAAAGAGCGCAGAGAGAGAGAAAGAGAAAGAAAGAGCGCGGAGAGAGAGAGAGAGAGAAAGAGCGCAGAGAGAGAGAGAGAAAGAGCGCAGAGAGAGAGAGAGAAAGAGCGCAGAGAGAGAGAGAGAAAGAGCGCAGAGAGAGAGAGAGAGAGCGCAGAGAGAGAGAAAGAAAGAGCGCAGAGAGAAAGAAAGAGCGCAGAGAGAGAGAGCGCAGAGAGAAAGAAAGAGCACAGAGAGAGAGAAAGAGCGCAGAGAGAGAAAGAAAGTGCGCAGAGAAAGAAAGTGCGCAGAGAAAGAAAGAGCGCAGAGAGAGAAAGAGAAAGAAAGAGCGCAGAGAGAGAAAGAGAAAGAAAGAGCGCAGAGAGAGAGAGAGAGAGCGCAGAGAGAGAGAGAGAAAGAGCGCAGAGAGAGAAAGAAAGAGCGCAGAGAGAGAAAGAGAGCGCAGAGAGAGAGAGCGCAGAGAGAAAGAAAGAGCGCAGAGAGAGAAAGAGCGCAGAGAGAGAGAAAGAAAGTGCGCAGAGAGAAAGAAAGAGCGCAGAGAGAGAGCGCAGAGAGAAAGAGAAAGAAAGAGCGCAGAGAGAGAGAGAGAGCGCAGAGAGAGAGAGAGAAAGAGCGCAGAGAGAGAGAAAGAGAAAGAAAGAGCGCAGAGAGAGAGAAAGAGCGCAGAGAAAAAGAGCGCAGAGAGAAAGAAAGAGCGCAGAGAGAGAGAAACTAAGAGCGCAGAGAGAAAGAAAGAAAGAGCGCAGAGAGAGAGAGCGCAGAGAGAGAAAGAGCACAGAGAGAGAAAGAGCGCAGAGAGAGAGAGAGAGAGCGCAGAGAGAGAGAGAGAAAGAGCGCAGAGAGAGAAAGAAAGAGCGCAGAGAGAGAAAGAGAGCGCAGAGAGAGAGAGCGCAGAGAGAAAGAAAGAGCGCAGAGAGAGAAAGAGCGCAGAGAGAGAGAAAGAAAGTGCGCAGAGAGAAAGAAAGAGCGCAGAGAGAGAGCGCAGAGAGAAAGAGAAAGAAAGAGCGCAGAGAGAGAGAGAGAGCGCAGAGAGAGAGAGAGAAAGAGCGCAGAGAGAGAGAAAGAGAAAGAAAGAGCGCAGAGAGAGAGAAAGAGCGCAGAGAAAAAGAGCGCAGAGAGAAAGAAAGAGCGCAGAGAGAGAGAAACTAAGAGCGCAGAGAGAAAGAAAGAAAGAGCGCAGAGAGAGAGAGCGCAGAGAGAGAAAGAGCACAGAGAGAGAAAGAGCGCAGAGAGAGAAAGAGCACAGAGAGAGAGAAAGAGCGCAGAGAGAGAAAGAAAGAGCGCAGAGAGAGAAAGAAAGAGCGCAGAGAGAGAGAAAGAGCGCAGAGAGAGAGCGCAGAGAGAGAGCGCAGAGAGAGAGAGAGAGCGCAGAGAGAGAAATAAAGAGCGCAGAGAGAGAAAGAAAGAGCGCAGAGAAAGAGAGCTCAGAGAGAGAGAAAGAAAGAGCGCAGAGAGAGAAAGAATGAGCGCAAAGAGAGAAAAAAAGAGCGCAAAGAGAGAAAAAAAGAGCGCAGAGAGAAAGAAAGAGCGCAGAGAGAAAGAGCGCAGAGAGAAAGAGAAAGAAAGAGCGCAGAGAGAGAAAGAGAAAGAAAGAGCGCAGAGAGAGAGAGAGAGAGCGCAGAGAGAGAGAGAGAAAGAGCGCAGAGAGAGAGAAAGAAAGAGCGCAGAGAGAGAAAGAAAGAGCGCAGAGAGAGAGCGCAGAGAGAAAGAAAGAGCGCAGAGAGAGAGAAAGAGCGCAGAGAGAGAGAAAGAAAGTGCGCAGAGAGAAAGAGCGCAGAGAGAGAAAGAGAAAGAAAGAGCGCAGAGAGAGAAAGAGAAAGAAAGAGCGCAGAGAGAGAGAGAGAAAGAGCGCAGAGAGAGAGAAAGAAAGAGCGCAGAGAGAGAAAGAAAGAGCGCAGAGAGAGAGCGCAGAGAGAAAGAAAGAGCGCAGAGAGAGAGAAAGAGCGCAGAGAGAGAGAAAGGAAGTGCGCAGAGAGAAAGAGCGCAGAGAGAGAAAGAGAAAGAAAGAGCGCAGAGAGAGAAAGAGGAAGAAAGAGCGCAGAGAGAGAGAGAGAAAGAGCGCAGAGAGAGAGAAAGAAAGAGCACAGAGAGAGAAAGAAAGAGCGCAGAGAGAGAGAGCGCAGAGAGAAAGAAAGAGCGCAGAGAGAGAGAAAGTACGCAGAGAGAGAGAAAGAAAGTGCGCAGAGAGAAAGAAAGAGCGCAGAGAGAAAGAGCGCAGAGAGAGAAAGAGAAAGAAAGAGCGCAGAGAGAGAGAGAAAGAGCGCAGAGAGAGAGAGAGAAAGAGCGCAGAGAGAGAGAGAGAAAGAGCGCAGAGAGAGAGAAAGAGCGCAGAGAGAGAGAAAGAGATAGAAAGAGCGCGCAGAGAGAGAGAGAGAGCGCAGAGAGAGAGAGAGAGAAAGAGCGCAGAGAGAGAGAAAGAAAGAGCGCAGAGAGAGAGAAAGTAAGAGTGCAGAGAGAAAGAAAGAGCGCAGAGAGAAAGAAAGAAAGAGCGCAGAGAGAGAGAGAGAGAAAGAAAAAGCGCAGAGAAAGAAAGAGCGCAGAGAGAGTAAGAAAGAGCGCAGAGAGAGAGCGCAGAGAGAGAAAGAAAGAGCGCAGAGAGAGAAAGAGCGCAGAGGGAGAAAGAGCGCAGAGAGAGAAAGAGCGCAGAGAGAAAGAAAGAGCGCAGAGAGAAAGAAAGAGCGCAGAGAGAAAGAAAGAGCGCAGAGAGAGAGAAAGAGCGCAGAGAGACAGAAAGAAAGTGCGCAGAGAGAAAGAAAGAGCGCAGAGAGAGAGCGCAGAGAGAGAAAGAGAAAGAAAGAGCGCAGAGAGAGAGCGCAGAGAGAGAGAGAGAGAGCGCAGAGAGAGAGAGAGAGCGAGAAAGAGCGCAGAGAGAAAGAGCGCAGAGAGAGAGAAAGAGTGCAGAGAGAGAGAAAGAGCGCAGAGAGAGAAAGAAAGAGCGCAGAGAGAGAGAAAGTAAGAGTGCGCAGAGAGAGAGAAAGAGCGCAGAGAGAGAAAGAGCACAGAGAGAGAGAAAGAGCGCAGAGAGAGAGAGAGCGCAGAGAGAGAAAGAAAGAGCGCAGAGAGAGAAAGAGCGCAGAGAGAGAAAGAAAGAGCGCAGAGAGAGAGAAAGAAAGAGCGCAGAGAGAGAGCGCAGAGAGAGAGAGAGCGCAGAGAGAGAAATAAAGAGCGCAGAGAAAGAAAGAGCGCAAAGAGAGAAAAAAAGAGCGCAGAGAGAAAGAAAGAGCGCAGATAGAAAGAAAGAGCGCAGAGAGAGAGAGCGCAGAGAGAGAAAGAGAGAAAGAGCGCAGAGAGAGAAAGAGAAAGAAAGAGCGCAGAGAGAGAGAGAGAAAGAAAGAGCGCAGAGAGAGAAAGAGAAAGAAAGAGCGCAGAGAGAGAAAGAAAGAGCGCAGAGAGAGAGAGAAAGAGCGCAGAGAGGGAGAAAGAGCGCAAAGAGAGAAAGAGAAAGAAAGAGCGCAGAGAGAGAAAGAGCGCAGAGAGAGAAAGAGAAAGAAAGAGCGCAGAGAGAGAGAGAGAAAGAAAGAGCGCAGAGAGAGAAAGAGAAAGAAAGAGCGCAGAGAGAGAAAGAGCGCAGAGAGGGAGAAAGAGCGCAAAGAGAGAAAGAGAAAGAAAGAGCGCAGAGAGAGAAAGAGCGCAGAGGGAGAAAGAGCGCAGAGAGAGAAAGAGCGCAGAGAGAAAGAAAGAGCGCAGAGAGAAAGAAAGAGCGCAGAGAGAAAGAAAGAGCGCAGAGAGAGAGAAAGAGCGCAGAGAGACAGAAAGAAAGTGCGCAGAGAGAAAGAAAGAGCGCAGAGAGAGAGCGCAGAGAGAGAAAGAGAAAGAAAGAGCGCAGAGAGAGAGCGCAGAGAGAGAGAGAGAGAGCGCAGAGAGAGAGAGAGAGCGAGAAAGAGCGCAGAGAGAAAGAGCGCAGAGAGAAAGAGCGCAGAGAGAGAGAAAGAGTGCAGAGAGAGAGAAAGAGCGCAGAGAGAGAAAGAAAGAGCGCAGAGAGAGAGAAAGTAAGAGTACGCAGAGAGAGAGAAAGAGCGCAGAGAGAGAAAGAGCACAGAGAGAGAGAAAGAGCGCAGAGAGAGAGAGAGCACAGAGAGAGAAAGAAAGAGCGCAGAGAGAGAAAGAGCGCAGAGAGAGAAAGAAAGAGCGCAGAGAGAGAGAAAGAAAGAGCGCAGAGAGAGAGCGCAGAGAGAGAGCGCAGAGAGAGAAAGAGCGCAGAGAGAGAGCGCAGAGAGAAAGAGAAAGAAAGAGCGCAGAGAGAGAGAGAGCGCAGAGAGAGAGAGAGAAAGAGCGCAGAGAGAGAGAAAGAGAAAGAAAGAGCGCAGAGAGAGAGAAAGAGCGCAGAGAGAGAAAAAGAGCGCAGAGAGAAAGAAAGAGCGCAGAGAGAGAGAAACTAAGAGCGCAGAGAGAAAGAAAGAAAGAGCGCAGAGAGAGAGAAAGAGCGCAGAGAGAGAGAGCGCAGAGAGAGAAAGAGCACAGAGAGAGAAAGAGCGCAGAGAGAGAAAGAGCACAGAGAGAGAGAAAGAGCTCAGAGAGAGAAATAAAGAGCGCAGAGAGAGAAAGAAAGAGCGCAGAGAAAGAGAGCTCAGAGAGAGAGAAAGAAAGAGCGCAGAGAGAGAAAGAATGAGCCCAAAGAGAGAAAAAAAGAGCGCAAAGAGAGAAAAAAAGAGCGCAGAGAGAAAGAAAGAGCGCAGAGAGAAAGAGTGCAGAGAGAAAGAGAAAGAAAGAGCGCAGAGAGAGAAAGAGAAAGAAAGAGCGCAGAGAGAGAGAGAGAGAGCGCAGAGAGAGAGAGAGAAAGAGCGCAGAGAGAGAGAAAGAAAGAGCGCAGAGAGAGAAAGAAAGAGCGCAGAGAGAGAGCGCAGAGAGAAAGAAAGAGCGCAGAGAGAGAGAAAGAGCGCAGAGAGAGAGAAAGAAAGTGCGCAGAGAGAAAGAGCGCAGCGAGAGAAAGAGAAAGAAAGAGCGCAGAGAGAGAAAGAGAAAGAAAGAGCGCAGAGAGAGAGAGAGAAAGAGCGCAGAGAGAGAGAAAGAAAGAGCGCAGAGAGAGAAAGAAAGAGCGCAGAGAGAGAGCACAGAGAGAAAGAAAGAGCGCAGAGAGAGAGAAAGAGCGCAGAGAGAGAGAAAGGAAGTGCGCAGAGAGAAAGAGCGCAGAGAGAGAAAGAGAAAGAAAGAGCGCAGAGAGAGAAAGAGAAAGAAAGAGCGCAGAGAGAGAGAGAGAAAGAGCGCAGAGAGAGAGAAAGAAAGAGCACAGAGAGAGAAAGAAAGAGCGCAGAGAGAGAGAGCGCAGAGAGAAAGAAAGAGCGCAGAGAGAGAGAAAGTACGCAGAGAGAGAGAAAGAAAGTGCGCAGAGAGAAAGAAAGAGCGCAGAGAGAAAGAGCGCAGAGAGAGAAAGAGAAAGAAAGAGCGCAGAGAGAGAGAGAAAGAGCGCAGAGAGAGAGAGAGAAAGAGCGCAGAGAGAGAGAGAAAGAGCGCAGAGAGAGAGAAAGAGCGCAGAGAGAGAGAGCACAGAGAGAGAAAGAGCACAGAGAGAGAAAGAGCGCAGAGAGAGAAAGAGCACAGAGAGAGAGAAAGAGCGCAGAGAGAGAAAGAAAGAGCGCAGAGAGAGAAAGAAAGAGCGCAGAGAGAGAGAAAGAGCGCAGAGAGAGAGCGCAGAGAGAGAGCGCAGAGAGAGAGAGAGAGCGCAGAGAGAGAAAGAAAGAGCGCAGAGAGAGAGAGCGCAGAGAGAAAGAAAGAGCGCAGAGAGAGAGAAAGTACGCAGAGAGAGAGAAAGAAAGTGCGCAGAGAGAAAGAAAGAGCGCAGAGAGAAAGAGCGCAGAGAGAGAAAGAGAAAGAAAGAGCGCAGAGAGAGAGAGAAAGAGCGCAGAGAGAGAGAGAGAAAGAGCGCAGAGAGAGAGAGAGAAAGAGCGCAGAGAGAGAGAGAGAAAGAGCGCAGAGAGAGAGAAAGAGCGCAGAGAGAGAGAAAGAGAAAGAAAGAGCGCAGAGAGAGAGAGCGCAGAGAGAGAGAGAGAAAGAGCGCAGAGAGAGAGAAAGAAAGAGCGCAGAGAGAGAGAAAGTAAGAGTGCAGAGAGAAAGAAAGAGCGCAGAGAGAAAGAAAGAAAGAGCGCAGAGAGAGAGAGAGAGAAAGAAAAAGCGCAGAGAAAGAAAGAGCGCAGAGAGAGTAAGAAAGAGCGCAGAGAGAGAGCGCAGAGAGAGAAAGAAAGAGCGCAGAGAGAGAGAAAGAAAGAGCGCAGAGAGAGAGAGCGCAGAGAGAGAGAGAGCGCAGAGAGAGAGAGAGCGCAGAGAGAGAGAGCGCAGAGAGAGCGCAGAGAGAGAGAGCGCAGAGAGAGAGAGCGCAGAGAGAGAGAGCGCAGAGAGAGAGAGCGCAGAGAGAGAGAGTGCAGAAAGAGAGAGAGCGCAGAGAGAGAGAGAGCGCAGAGAGAGAGAGCGCAGAGAGAGAGAGAGCGCAGAGAGAGAGAGAGCGCAAAGAGAGAGAAAGAGCGCAGAGAGAAAGAAAGAGCGCAGAGAGAGCGAAAGAGAGCAGAAAGAAAGAAAGTGCGCAGAGAGAAAGAAAGAGCGCAGAGAGAGAGAAAGAAAGAGCGCAGAGAGAGAGAAAGAAAGAGCGCAGAGAGAGAAAGAAAGAGCGCAGAGAGAGAAAGAGAAAGAAAGAGCGCAGAGAGAGAGAGAGAAAGAAAGAGCGCAGAGAGAGAAAGAGAGAGAAAGAGAAAGAAAGAGCGCAGAGAGAGAAAGAAAGAGCGCAGAGAGAGAGAGAGCGCAGAGAGAGAGGAAGAAAGAGCGCAGAGAGAGAGAGAAAGAGCGCAGAGAGGGAGAAAGAGCGCAAAGAGAGAAAGAGAAAGAAAGAGCGCAGAGAGAGAAAGAGCGCAGAGGGAGAAAGAGCGCAGAGAGAGAAAGAGCGCAGAGAGAAAGAAAGAGCGCAGAGAGAAAGAAAGAGCGCAGAGAGAAAGAAAGAGCGCAGAGAGAGAGAAAGAGCGCAGAGAGACAGAAAGAAAGTGCGCAGAGAGAAAGAAAGAGCGCAGAGAGAGAGCGCAGAGAGAGAAAGAGAAAGAAAGAGCGCAGAGAGAGAGCGCAGAGAGAGAGAGAGCGCAGAGAGAGAGAGAGAGCGAGAAAGAGCGCAGAGAGAAAGAGCGCAGAGAGAGAGAAAGAGTGCAGAGAGAGAGAAAGAGCGCAGAGAGAGAAAGAAAGAGCGCAGAGAGAGAGAAAGTAAGAGTGCGCAGAGAGAGAGAAAGAGCGCAGAGAGAGAAAGAGCACAGAGAGAGAGAAAGAGCGCAGAGAGAGAGAGAGCGCAGAGAGAGAAAGAAAGAGCGCAGAGAGAGAAAGAGCGCAGAGAGAGAAAGAAAGAGCGCAGAGAGAGAGAAAGAAAGAGCGCAGAGAGAGAGCGCAGAGAGAGAGAGCGCAGAGAGAGAAATAAAGAGCGCAGAGAAAGAAAGAGCGCAAAGAGAGAAAAAAAGAGCGCAGAGAGAAAGAAAGAGCGCAGATAGAAAGAAAGAGCGCAGAGAGAGAGAGCGCAGAGAGAGAAAGAGAGAAAGAGCGCAGAGAGAGAAAGAGAAAGAAAGAGCGCGGAGAGAGAGAGAGAAAGAGCGCAGAGAGAGAGAGAGAAAGAGCGCAGAGAGAGAGAGAGAAAGAGCGCAGAGAGAGAAAGAGCGCAGAGAGAGAGAGAGAGAGCGCAGAGAGAGAGAGAGAAAGAGCGCAGAGAGAAAGAAAGAGCGCAGAGAGAGAGAGCGCAGAGTGAAAGAAAGAGCACAGAGAGAGAGAAAGAGCGCAGAGAGAGAAAGAAAGTGCGCAGAGAAAGAAAGAGCGCAGAGAGAAAGAGCGCAGAGAGAGAAAGAGAAAGAAAGAGCGCAGAGAGAGAAAGAGAAAGAAAGAGCGCAGAGAGAGAGAGAGAGAGCGCAGAGAGAGAGAGAGAAAGAGCGCAGAGAGAGAGAAAGAAAGAGCACAGAGAGAGAAAGAGAGCGCAGAGAGAGAGCGCAGAGAGAAAGAAAGAGCGCAGAGAGAGGGAAAGAGCGCAGAGAGAGAGAAAGAAAGTGCGCAGAGAGAAAGAAAGAGCGCAGAGAGAGAGCGCAGAGAGAAAGAGAAAGAAAGAGCGCAGAGAGAGAGAGAGCGCAGAGAGAGAGAGAGAAAGAGCGCAGAGAGAGAGAAAGAGAAAGAAAGAGCGCAGAGAGAGAGAAAGAGCGCAGAGAGAGAAAAAGAGCGCAGAGAGAAAGAAAGAGCGCAGAGAGAGAGAAACTAAGAGCGCAGAGAGAAAGAAAGAAAGAGCGCAGAGAGAGAGAAAGAGCGCAGAGAGAAAGAGCGCAGAGAGAAAGAGAAAGAAAGAGCGCAGAGAGAGAAAGAGAAAGAAAGAGCGCAGAGAGAGAGAGAGAGAGCGCAGAGAGAGAGAGAGAAAGAGCGCAGAGAGAGAGAAAGAAAGAGCGCAGAGAGAGAAAGAAAGAGCGCAGAGAGAGAGCGCAGAGAGAAAGAAAGAGCGCAGAGAGAGAGAAAGAGCGCAGAGAGAGAGAAAGAAAGAGCGCAGAGAGAGAGAGCGCAGAGAGAGAGAGAGCGCAGAGAGAGAGAGAGCGCAGAGAGAGAGAGCGCAGAGAGAGCGCAGAGAGAGAGAGCGCAGAGAGAGAGAGCGCAGAGAGAGAGAGCGCAGAAAGAGAGAGAGCGCAGAGAGAGAGAGAGCGCAGAAAGAGAGAGAGCGCAAAGAGAGAGAAAGAGCGCAGAGAGAAAGAAAGAGAGCAGAAAGAAAGAAAGTGCGCAGAGAGAAAGAAAGAGCGCAGAGAGAGAGAAAGAAAGAGCGCAGAGAGAGAGAAAGAAAGAGCGCAGAGAGAGAGAAAGAAAGAGCGCAGAGAGAGAAAGAAAGAGCGCAGAGAGAGAAAGAGAAAGAAAGAGCGCAGAGAGAGAGAGAGAAAGAAAGAGTGCAGAGAGAGAAAGAGAAAGAAAGAGCGCAGAGAGAGAAAGAAAGAGCGCAGAGAGAGAGAGAGCGCAGAGAGAGAGGAAGAAAGAGCGCAGAGAGAGAGAGAAAGAGCGCAGAGAGGGAGAAAGAGCGCAAAGAGAGAAAGAGAAAGAAAGAGCGCAGAGAGAGAAAGAGCGCAGAGGGAGAAAGAGCGCAGAGAGAGAAAGAGCGCAGAGAGAAAGAAAGAGCGCAGAGAGAAAGAAAGAGCGCAGAGAGAAAGAAAGAGCGCAGAGAGAAAGAAAGAGCGCAGAGAGAAAGAAAGAGCGCAGAGAGAAAGAAAGAGCGCAGAGAGAGAGAGAGAACGCAGAGAGAGAGAAAGAGCGCAGAGAGAGAAAAAAAGTGTGCAGAGAGAGAGAAAGAAAAAGCGCAGAGAGAGAAAGAAAGAGCGCAGAGAGAGAAAGAAAGAGCGCAGAGAGTAAGAGAGAAAGAGCGCAGTGAGTGAGAAAGAAAGAGCGCAGAGAGAAAGAAAGAGCGCAGAAAGAGAGAGAAAGAAAGAGCGCAGAGAGAGAAAGAAAGAGTGCAGAGAGAGGAAGAAAGAGCGCAGAGAGAGAGAGAAAGAGCGCAGAGAGAGAGAAAGAAAGAGCGCAGAGAGAGAGCGCAGAGACAGAGAGAGAGAGCGCAGAGAGAGAAATAAAGAGCGCAGAGAGTGAAATAAAGAACGCAGAGAGAGAAATAAAGAGCGCAGAGAAAGAAAGAGCGCAGAGAGAGAGAAAGAAAGAGCGCAGAGAGAGAAAGAAAGAGCGCAGAGAGAGAAAAAAAGAGCGCAAAGAGAGAAAAAAGAGCGCAGAGAGAAAGAGAGAAAGAAAGAGCGCAGAGAGAGAGAGCGCAGAGAGAGAGAAAGAGAAAGAAAGAGCGCAGAGAGAGAGAGAGAAAGAGCGCCGAGAGAGAGAGAAAGAGCGCAGAGAGAGAGAAAGAGAAAGAAAGAGCGCAGAGAGAGAAAGTGCGCAGAGAGAGAAAGAGCGCAGAGAGAAAGAAAGAGCGCTAAGAGAGAGAGAGAAAGAGCGCAGAGAGAGAGAAAGAGCGCAGAGAGAAAGAGAAAGAAAGAGCGCAGAGAGAGAGCACAGAGAGAGAGAGAGAAAGAGCGCAGAGAGAGAGAGAGCGCAGAGAGAGAAAGAGAAAGAAAGAGCAGAGAGAGAAAGAGCGCAGAGAGAGAAAGAGCGCAGAGAGAGAAAGAGCGCAGAGAGAGAGAGCGCAGAGAGAGAAAGAGCGCAGAGAGAAAGAAAGAGCGCAGAGAGAGAAAGAAAGAGCGCAGAGAGAGAGAGAGCACAGAGAGAGAAAGAGCGCAGAGAAAGAGAAAGAGTGCAGAGAGAGAGAAAAAAAGAGTGCAGAGAGAGAGAAAGAAAAAGCACAGAGAGAGACAAAGAGCGCAGAGAGAGAAAGAAAGAGCGCAGAGAGAGAATGAAAGAGCGCAGAGAGAGAGAGAAAGAGCGCAGAGAGAGAAAGAAAGAGCGCAGAGAGAGAAAGAAAGAGCGCAGAGAGAGAGAAAGAAAGAGCGCAGAGAGAGAGAAAGAGCGCAGAGAGAGAGAAAAAAAGAGTGCAGAGAGAGAGAAAGAAAAAGCGCAGAGAGAGACAAAGAGCGCAGAGAGAGAAAGAAAGAGCGCAGAGAGAGAATGAAAGAGCGCAGAGAGAGAAAGAAAGAGCGCAGAGAGAGAAAGAAAGAGCGCAGAGAGTGAGAGAGAAAGAGCGCAGAGAGAAAGAAAGAGCGCAGAGAGAGAAAGAAAGAGCGCAGAGAGAGAGAGGAAGAAAGAGCGCAGAGAGAGAGAGCGCAGAGAGAAAGAAAGAGCGCAGAGAGAGAGAGAAAGAGCGCAGAGAGAGAGAGAGCGCAGAGAGAGAGAGAAAGAGCGCAGAGAGAGAGAAAGAGCGCAGAGAGAGAGAAAAAAAGAGTGCAGAGAGACAGAAAGAAAAAGCGCAGAGAGAGAAAGAAAGAGCGCAGAGAGTGAGAGAGAAAGAGCGCAGAGAGAAAGAAAGAGCGCAGAGAGAGAGAGAAAGAAAGAGCGCAGAGAGAGAGAGGAAGAAAGAGCGCAGAGAGAGAGAGCGCAGAGAGAAAGAAAGAGCGCAGAGAGAGAGAGAAAGAGCGCAGAGAGAGAGAAAGAGCGCAGAGAGAGAGAGAAAGAGCGCAGAGAGAGAGAAAGAGCGCAGAGAGAGAGAAAAAAAGAGTGCAGAGAGAGAGAAAGAAAAAGCGCAGAGAGAGACAAAGAGCGCAGAGAGAAAGAGACAAAGAGCGCAGAGAGAGAGAGAGAAAGAGCGCAGAGAGAGAGAAAGAGCGCAGAGAGAGAGAAAGAGCGCTGAGAGAGAAAAAAAGAGTGCAGAGAGAGAGAAAGAAAAAGCGCAGAGAGAGACAAAGAGCGCAGAGAGAGAAAGAAAGAGCGCAGAGAGAGAAAGAAAGAGCGCAGAGAGAGAAAGAAAGAGCGCAGAGAGAGAAAGAAAGAGCGCAGAGAGTGAGAGAGAAAGAGCGCAGAGAAAGAAAGAGTGCAGAGAGAGAGAGAGGAAGAAAGAGCGCAGAGAGAGAGAAAGAAAGAGCGCAGAGAGAGAAAGAGCGCAGAGAGAAAGAAAGAGCGCAGAGAGAGCGAGAGAAAGAGCGCAGAGAGAGAGAAAGATCACAGAGAGAGAGAAAAAAAGAGTGCAGAGAGAACGAAAGAAAAAGCGCAGAGAGAGACAAAGTGCGCAGAGAGAAAGAGCGCAGAGAGAAAGAAAGAGCGCAGAGAGAGAGAGAAAGAGCGCAGAGAGAGAAAGAAAGAGCGCAAAGAGAGAAAAAAAGAGCGCAGAAAGAAAGAAAGAAAGAGCGCAGAGAGAAAGAAAGAAAAAGCGCAGAGAGAGAGAAAGAGCGCAGAGAGAGAGAGAGAGCACAGAGAGAGAAAGAAAGAAAGAGCGCAGAGAGAAAGAGCGCAGAGAGAGAAAGAGCGCAGAGAGAGAAAGAGCGCAGAGAGAGAAAGAGCGCAGAGAGAGAAAGAGCGCAGAGAGAGAAAGAGCGCAGAGAGAGAAAGAGCACAGAGAGAGAGAAAGAGCGCAGAGAGAGAGAAAGAGCGCAGAGAGAGAAAGAAAGAGCGCAGAGAGAGAAAGAAAGAGCGCAGAGAGAGAGAAAGAAAGAGCGCAGAGAGAGAGCGCAGAGAGAGAGAGAGAGCGCAGAGAGAGAGAGAGCGCAGAGAGAGAGAAAGAAAGTGCGCAGAGAGAAAGAAAGAGCGCAGAGAGAGAGAGCGCAGAGAGAGAAAGAGAAAGAAAGAGAGCAGAGAGAGAGAGAGAAAGAGTGCAGAGAGAGAGAGAGAAAGAGCGCAGAGAGAGAGAAAGAGAAAGAAAGAGCGCAGAGAGAAAGAGCGCAGAGAGAGAAAGAGAAAGAAAGAGCGCAGAGAGAGAAAGAGAGAGAAAGAGCGCAGAGAGAGAAAGAGAGAGAAAGAGCGCAGAGAGAGAGAGAGAAAAAGCGCAGAGAGAGAGAAATAAAGAGCGCAGAGAGAGAAAGAAAGAGCGCAGAGAGAGAAAGAAAGAGCACAGAGAGAGAGAGCGCAGAGAGAAAGAAAGAGCGCAGAGAGAAAGAAAGAGCGCAGAGAGACAGAACGAAAGTGCGCAGAGAGAAAGAAAGAGCGCAGAGAGAAAGAGCGCAGAGAGAGAAAGAGAAAGAAAGAGAGCAGAGAGAGAGAGAGAAAGAGTGCAGAGAGAGAGAGAGAAAGAGCGCAGAGAGAGAGAAAGAGAAAGAAAGAGCGCAGAGAGAGAGAGAGCGCAGAGAGAGAGAAAGAGTGCAGAGAGAGAGAGAGCGCAGAGAGAGAAAGAGAAAGAAAGAGCGCAGAGAGAGAAAGAAAGAGCGCAGAGAAAGAAAGAGCGCCGAGAGAGAAAGAAAGAGTGCCGAGAGAGAAAGAAAGAGCGCAGAGAGAGAAAGAAAGAGCGCAAAGAGAGAAAAAAAGAGCGCAAAGAGAGAAAAAAAGAGCGCAGAGAGAAAGAAAGAGTGCAGAGAGAAAGAAAGAGCGCAGAGAGAGAGAGCGCAGAGAGAGAAAGAGAAAGAAAGAGCGCAGAGAGAGAAAGAGCGCAGAGAGAGAGAGAGAGAGCGCGCAGAGAGAGAGAGAAAGAGCTCAGAGAGAGAGAAAGAAAGAGCGCAGAGAGAGAAAGAAAGAGCGCAGAGAGAGAAAGAAAGAGCGCAGAGAGGGAGAGCGCAGAGAGAAAGAAAGAGCGCAGAGAGAGAGAAAGATCCCAGAGAGAGAGAAAGAAAGTGCGCAGAGAGAAAGAAAGAGCGCAGAGAGTAAGAGAAAGAAAGAATGCAGAGAGAAAGAGAAAGAAAGAGCGCAGAGAGAGAAAGAAAGAGCGCAGAGAGAGAGAAAGTCAGAGTGCAGAGAGAATGAAAGAGCGCAGAGAGAGAAAGAAAGAGCGCAGAGAGAGAAAGAAAGAGCGCAGAGAGTGAGAGAGAAAGAGCGCAGAGAGAAAGAAAGAGCGCAGAGAGAGAAAGAAAGAGCGCAGAGAGAGAGAGGAAGAAAGAGCGCAGAGAGAGAGAGCGCAGAGAGAAAGAAAGAGCGCAGAGAGAGAGAGAAAGAGCGCAGAGAGAGAGAGAGCGCAGAGAGAGAGAGAAAGAGCGCAGAGAGAGAGAAAGAGCGCAGAGAGAGAGAAAAAAAGAGTGCAGAGAGACAGAAAGAAAAAGCGCAGAGAGAGAAAGAAAGAGCGCAGAGAGTGAGAGAGAAAGAGCGCAGAGAGAAAGAAAGAGCTCAGAGAGAGAGAGAAAGAAAGAGCGCAGAGAGAGAGAGGAAGAAAGAGCGCAGAGAGAGAGAGCGCAGAGAGAAAGAAAGAGCGCAGAGAGAGAGAGAAAGAGCGCAGAGAGAGAGAAAGAGCGCAGAGAGAGAGAGAAAGAGCGCAGAGAGAGAGAAAGAGCGCAGAGAGAGAGAAAAAAAGAGTGCAGAGAGAGAGAAAGAAAAAGCGCAGAGAGAGACAAAGAGCGCAGAGAGAAAGAGACAAAGAGCGCAGAGAGAGAGAGAGAAAGAGCGCAGAGAGAGAGAAAGAGCGCAGAGAGAGAGAAAGAGCGCAGAGAGAGAGAAAAAAAGAGCGCAGAGAGAGAGAAAGAAAAAGCGCAGAGAGAGACAAAGAGCGCAGAGAGAGAAAGAAAGAGCGCAGAGAGAGAAAGAAAGAGCGCAGAGAGAGAAAGAAAGAGCGCAGAGAGAGAAAGAAAGAGCGCAGAGAGTGAGAGAGAAAGAGCGCAGAGAAAGAAAGAGTGCAGAGAGAGAGAGAGGAAGAAAGAGCGCAGAGAGAGAGAAAGAAAGAGCGCAGAGAGAGAAAGAGCGCAGAGAGAAAGAAAGAGCGCAGAGAGAGCGAGAGAAAGAGCGCAGAGAGAGAGAAAGATCACAGAGAGAGAGAAAAAAAGAGTGCAGAGAGAACGAAAGAAAAAGCGCAGAGAGAGACAAAGTGCGCAGAGAGAAAGAGCGCAGAGAGAAAGAAAGAGCGCAGAGAGAGAGAGAAAGAGCGCAGAGAGAGAAAGAAAGAGCGCAAAGAGAGAAAAAAAGAGCGCAGAAAGAAAGAAAGAAAGAGCGCAGAGAGAAAGAAAGAAAAAGCGCAGAGAGAGAGAAAGAGCGCAGAGAGAGAGAGAGAGCACAGAGAGAGAAAGAAAGAAAGAGCGCAGAGAGAAAGAGCGCAGAGAGAGAAAGAGCGCAGAGAGAGAAAGAGCGCAGAGAGAGAAAGAGCGCAGAGAGAGAAAGAGCGCAGAGAGAGAAAGAGCGCAGAGAGAGAAAGAGCACAGAGAGAGAGAAAGAGCGCAGAGAGAGAGAAAGAGCGCAGAGAGAGAAAGAAAGAGCGCAGAGAGAGAAAGAAAGAGCGCAGAGAGAGAGAAAGAAAGAGCGCAGAGAGAGAGCGCAGAGAGAGAGAGAGAGCGCAGAGAGAGAGAGAGCGCAGAGAGAGAGAAAGAAAGTGCGCAGAGAGAAAGAAAGAGCGCAGAGAGAAAGAGCGCAGAGAGAGAAAGAGAAAGAAAGAGCGCAGAGAGAGAAAGAGAGAGAAAGAGCGCAGAGAGAGAAAGAGAGAGAAAGAGCGCAGAGAGAGAGAGAGAAAAAGCGCAGAGAGAGAGAAATAAAGAGCGCAGAGAGAGAAAGAAAGAGCGCAGAGAGAGAAAGAAAGAGCGCAGAGAGAGAGAGCGCAGAGAGAAAGAAAGAGCGCAGAGAGAAAGAAAGAGCGCAGAGAGACAGAACGAAAGTGCGCAGAGAGAAAGAAAGAGCGCAGAGAGAAAGAGCGCAGAGAGAGAAAGAGAAAGAAAGAGAGCAGAGAGAGAGAGAGAAAGAGTGCAGAGAGAGAGAGAGAAAGAGCGCAGAGAGAGAGAAAGAGAAAGAAAGAGCGCAGAGAGAGAGAGAGCGCAGAGAGAGAGAAAGAGTGCAGAGAGAGAGAGAGCGCAGAGAGAGAAAGAGAAAGAAAGAGCGCAGAGAGAGAAAGAAAGAGCGCAGAGAAAGAAAGAGCGCCGAGAGAGAAAGAAAGAGTGCCGAGAGAGAAAGAAAGAGCGCAGAGAGAGAAAGAAAGAGCGCAAAGAGAGAAAAAAAGAGCGCAAAGAGAGAAAAAAAGAGCGCAGAGAGAAAGAAAGAGTGCAGAGAGAAAGAAAGAGCGCAGAGAGAGAGAGCGCAGAGAGAGAAAGAGAAAGAAAGAGCGCAGAGAGAGAAAGAGCGCAGAGAGAGAGAGAGAGAGCGCGCAGAGAGAGAGAGAAAGAGCTCAGAGAGAGAGAAAGAAAGAGCGCAGAGAGAGAAAGAAAGAGCGCAGAGAGAGAAAGAAAGAGCGCAGAGAGAGAGAGCGCAGAGAGAAAGAAAGAGCGCAGAGAGAGAGAAAGATCCCAGAGAGAGAGAAAGAAAGTGCGCAGAGAGAAAGAAAGAGCGCAGAGAGTAAGAGAAAGAAAGAACGCAGAGAGAAAGAGAAAGAAAGAGCGCAGAGAGAGAAAGAAAGAGCGCAGAGAGAGAGAAAGTCAGAGTGCAGAGAGAAAGAAAGAGCGCAGAGAGAAAGAAAGAAAGAGCGCAGAGAGAGAAAGAAAGAGCGCAGAGAGAGAAAGAGCGCAGAGAGAGAAAGAGCGCAGAGAGAGAAAGAGCACAGAGAGAGAGAAAGAGCGCAGAGAGAGAGAATGAGCGCAGAGAGAGAGAAAGAGCGCAGAGAGAGAGAGAAAGAGCGCAGAGAGAGAAATAAAGAGCGCAGAGAGAGAAATAAAGAGCGCAGAGAGAGAAAGAAAGAGCGCAGAGAAAGAAAGAGCGCCGAGAGAGAAAGAAAGAGCGCAGAGAGAGAAAGAAAGAGCGCAAAGAGAGAAAAAAAGAGCGCAAAGAGAGAAAAAAAGAGCGCAGAGAGAAAGAAAGAGTGCAGAGAGAAAGATAGAGCGCAGAGAGAGAGTGCAGAGAGAGAAAGAGAAAGAAAGAGCGCAGAGAGAGAAAGAGAAAGAAAGAGCGCAGAGAGAGAGAGAGAGAGCACAGAGAGAGAGAGAGAGAGCTCAGAGAGAGAAAGAAAGAGCGCAGAGAGAAAGAAAGAGCGCAGAGAGAAAGAGAGAGAGAGCGCAGAGAGAGAAAGAGAAAGAAAGAGCGCAGAGAGAGAAAGAGAAAGAAAGAGCGCAGAGAGAGAGAGAGAGAGAGAGCGCAGAGAGAGAGAGAAAGAGCTCAGAGAGAGAAAGAGAAAGAAAGAGCGCAGAGAGAGAAAGAGAAAGAAAGAGCGCAGAGAGAGAGAGAGAGAGAGAGAGCGCAGAGAGAGAGAGAAAGAGCTCAGAGAGAGAGAAAGAAAGAGCGCAGAGAGAGAAAGAAAGAGCGCAGAGAGAGAGCGCAGAGAGAGAGAGAGCGCAGAGAGAGAGAAAGAAAGTGCGCAGAGAGAAAGAAAGAGCGCAGAGAGAAAGAGCGCAGAGAGAGAAAGAGAAAGAAAGAGCGCAGAGAGAGAAAGAGAGAGAAAGAGCGCAGAGAGAGAGAGAGAAAAAGCGCAGAGAGAGAGAAATAAAGAGCGCAGAGAGAGAAAGAAAGAGCGCAGAGAGAGAGAGCGCAGAGAGAAAGAAAGAGCGCAGAGAGAAAGAAAGAGCGCAGAGAGAGAGAAAGAGCGCAGAGAGACAGAACGAAAGTGCGCAGAGAGAAAGAAAGAGCGCAGAGAGAAAGAGCGCAGAGAGAGAAAGAGAAAGAAAGAGAGCAGAGAGAGAGAGAGAAAGAGTGCAGAGAGAGAGAGAGAAAGAGCGCAGAGAGAGAGAAAGAGAAAGAAAGAGCGCAGAGAGAGAGAGAGCGCAGAGAGAGAGAAAGAGCGCAGAGAGAGAGAGCGCAGAGAGAGAAAGAGTAAGAAAGAGCGCAGAGAGAGAAAGAAAGAGCGCAGAGAAAGAAAGAGCGCCGAGAGAGAAAGAAAGAGCGCAGAGAGAGAAAGAAAGAGCGCAAAGAGAGAAAAAAAGAGCGCAAAGAGAGAAAAAAAGAGCGCAGAGAGAAAGAAAGAGTGCAGAGAGAAAGAAAGAGCGCAGAGAGAGAGAGCGCAGAGAGAGAAAGAGAAAGAAAGAGCGCAGAGAGAGAAAGAGCGCAGAGAGAGAGAGAGAGAGAGCGCGCAGAGAGAGAGAGAGAAAGAGCTCAGAGAGAGAGAAAGAAAGAGCGCAGAGAGAGAAAGAAAGAGCGCAGAGAGAGAAAGAAAGAGCGCAGAGAGAGAGAAAGATCCCAGAGAGAGAGAAAGAAAGTGCGCAGAGAGAAAGAAAGAGCGCAGAGAGTAAGAGAAAGAAAGAACGCAGAGAGAAAGAGAAAGAAAGAGCGCAGAGAGAGAAAGAAAGAGCGCAGAGAGAGAGAAAGTCAGAGTGCAGAGAGAAAGAAAGAGCGCAGAGAGAGAAAGAAAGAGCGCAGAGAGAGAAAGAGCGCAGAGAGAGAAAGAGCGCAGAGAGAGAAAGAGCACAGAGAGAGAGAAAGAGCGCAGAGAGAGAGAATGAGCGCAGAGAGAGAGAAAGAGCGCAGAGAGAGAGAGAAAGAGCGCAGAGAGAGAAATAAAGAGCGCAGAGAGAGAAATAAAGAGCGCAGAGAGAGAAAGAAAGAGCGCAGAGAAAGAAAGAGCGCCGAGAGAGAAAGAAAGAGCGCAGAGAGAGAAAGAAAGAGCGCAAAGAGAGAAAAAAAGAGCGCAAAGAGAGAAAAAAAGAGCGCAGAGAGAAAGAAAGAGTGCAGAGAGAGAAAGAGAAAGAAAGAGCGCAGAGAGAGAAAGAGAAAGAAAGAGCGCAGAGAGAGAGAGAGCACAGAGAGAGAGAGAGAGAGCTCAGAGAGAGAAAGAAAGAGCGCAGAGAGAAAGAAAGAGCGCAGAGAGAAAGAGCGCAGAGAGAGAAAGAGAAAGAAAGAGCGCAGAGAGAGAGAGAGAGAGAGCGCAGAGAGAGAGAGAGAAAGAGCGCAGAGAGAGAGAAAGAGAAAGAAAGAGCGCAGAGAGAGAGAAAGAGCGCAGAGAGAGAGAAAGAAAGAGCGCAGAGAGAGAGAAAGTCAGAGTGCAGAGAGAGAGAAAGTCAGAGTGCAGAGAGAAAGAAAGAGCGCAGAGAGAAAGAAAGAAAGAGCGCAGAGAGAGAGAAAGAAAGAGCGCAGAGAGAGAAAGAGCGCAGAGAGAGAAAGAGCACAGAGAGAGAGAATGAGCGCAGAGAGAGAGAATGAGCGCAGAGAGAGAAAGAGCGCAGAGAGTGAGAGAAAGAGCGCAGAGAGAGAAAGAAAGAGCGCAGAGAGAGAAAGAAAGAGCGCAGAGAGAGAAAGAAAGAGCGCAGAGAGAGAAATAAAGAGCGCAGAGAGAGACAGAAAGAGCGCAGAGAGAGAGAAAGAAAGAGCGCAGAGAGAGAGAAAGAGCGCAGAGAGAGAGAAAAAAAGAGTGCAGAGAGAGAGAAAGAAAAAGCGCAGAGAGAGACAAAGAGCGCAGAGAGAGAAAGAAAGAGCGCAGAGAGAGAATGAAAGAGCGCAGAGAGAGAAAGAAAGAGCGCAGAGAGAGAAAGAAAGAGCGCAGAGAGTGAGAGAGAAAGAGCGCAGAGAGAAAGAAAGAGCGCAGAGAGAGAAAGAAAGAGCGCAGAGAGAGAGAGGAAGAAAGAGCGCAGAGAGAGAGAGCGCAGAGAGAAAGAAAGAGCGCAGAGAGAGAGAGAAAGAGCGCAGAGAGAGAGAGAGCGCAGAGAGAGAGAGAAAGAGCGCAGAGAGAGAGAAAGAGCGCAGAGAGAGAGAAAAAAAGAGTGCAGAGAGACAGAAAGAAAAAGCGCAGAGAGAGAAAGAAAGAGCGCAGAGAGTGAGAGAGAAAGAGCGCAGAGAGAAAGAAAGAGCGCAGAGAGAGAGAGAAAGAAAGAGCGC
Source organism: Ascaphus truei (assembly GCF_040206685.1). Classification (NCBI taxonomy): domain Eukaryota; kingdom Metazoa; phylum Chordata; class Amphibia; order Anura; family Ascaphidae; genus Ascaphus; species Ascaphus truei. The sequence goes on along the minus strand of NW_027455995.1, from coordinate 162,233 downwards.
AGAGAGAGAGAGGAAGAAAGAGCGCAGAGAGAGAGAGCGCAGAGAGAAAGAAAGAGCGCAGAGAGAGAGAGAAAGAGCGCAGAGAGAGAGAAAGAGCGCAGAGAGAGAGAGAAAGAGCGCAGAGAGAGAGAAAGAGCGCAGAGAGAGAGAAAAAAAGAGTGCAGAGAGAGAGAAAGAAAAAGCGCAGAGAGAGACAAAGAGCGCAGAGAGAAAGAGACAAAGAGCGCAGAGAGAGAGAGAGAAAGAGCGCAGAGAGAGAGAAAGAGCGCAGAGAGAGAGAAAGAGCGCAGAGAGAGAGAAAAAAAGAGTGCAGAGAGAGAGAAAGAAAAAGCGCAGAGAGAGACAAAGAGCGCAGAGAGAGAAAGAAAGAGCGCAGAGAGAGAAAGAAAGAGCGCAGAGAGAGAAAGAAAGAGCGCAGAGAGAGAAAGAAAGAGCGCAGAGAGAGAAAGAAAGAGCGCAGAGAGTGAGAGAGAAAGAGCGCAGAGAAAGAAAGAGTGCAGAGAGAGAGAGAGGAAGAAAGAGCGCAGAGAGAGAGAAAGAAAGAGCGCAGAGAGAGAAAGAGCGCAGAGAGAAAGAAAGAGCACAGAGAGAGCGAGAGAAAGAGCGCAGAGAGAGAGAAAGATCACAGAGAGAGAGAAAAAAAGAGTGCAGAGAGAACGAAAGAAAAAGCGCAGAGAGAGACAAAGTGCGCAGAGAGAAAGAGCGCAGAGAGAAAGAAAGAGCGCAGAGAGAGAGAGAAAGAGCGCAGAGAGAGAAAGAAAGAGCGCAAAGAGAGAAAAAAAGAGCGCAGAAAGAAAGAAAGAAAGAGCGCAGAGAGAAAGAAAGAAAAAGCGCAGAGAGAGAGAAAGAGCGCAGAGAGAGAGAGAGAGCACAGAGAGAGAAAGAAAGAAAGAGCGCAGAGAGAAAGAGCGCAGAGAGAGAAAGAGCGCAGAGAGAGAAAGAGCGCAGAGAGAGAAAGAGCGCAGAGAGAGAAAGAGCGCAGAGAGAGAAAGAGCGCAGAGAGAGAAAGAGCACAGAGAGAGAGAAAGAGCGCAGAGAGAGAGAAAGAGCGCAGAGAGAGAAAGAAAGAGCGCAGAGAGAGAAAGAAAGAGCGCAGAGAGAGAGAAAGAAAGAGCGCAGAGAGAGAGCGCAGAGAGAGAGAGAGAGCGCAGAGAGAGAGAGAGCGCAGAGAGAGAGAAAGAAAGTGCGCAGAGAGAAAGAAAGAGCGCAGAGAGAAAGAGCGCAGAGAGAGAAAGAGAAAGAAAGAGCGCAGAGAGAGAAAGAGAGAGAAAGAGCGCAGAGAGAGAAAGAGAGAGAAAGAGCGCAGAGAGAGAGAGAAAAAGCGCAGAGAGAGAGAAATAAAGAGCGCAGAGAGAGAAAGAAAGAGCGCAGAGAGAGAAAGAAAGAGCGCAGAGAGAGAGAGCGCAGAGAGAAAGAAAGAGCGCAGAGAGAAAGAAAGAGCGCAGAGAGACAGAACGAAAGTGCGCAGAGAGAAAGAAAGAGCGCAGAGAGAAAGAGCGCAGAGAGAGAAAGAGAAAGAAAGAGAGCAGAGAGAGAGAGAGAAAGAGTGCAGAGAGAGAGAGAGAAAGAGCGCAGAGAGAGAGAAAGAGAAAGAAAGAGCGCAGAGAGAGAGAGAGCGCAGAGAGAGAGAAAGAGTGCAGAGAGAGAGAGAGCGCAGAGAGAGAAAGAGAAAGAAAGTGCGCAGAGAGAGAAAGAAAGAGCGCAGAGAAAGAAAGAGCGCCGAGAGAGAAAGAAAGAGTGCCGAGAGAGAAAGAAAGAGCGCAGAGAGAGAAAGAAAGAGCGCAAAGAGAGAAAAAAAGAGCGCAGAGAGAAAGAAAGAGTGCAGAGAGAAAGAAAGAGCGCAGAGAGAGAGAGCGCAGAGAGAGAAAGAGAAAGAAAGAGCGCAGAGAGAGAAAGAGCGCAGAGAGAGAGAGAGAGAGCGCGCAGAGAGAGAGAGAAAGAGCTCAGAGAGAGAGAAAGAAAGAGCGCAGAGAGAGAAAGAAAGAGCGCAGAGAGAGAAAGAAAGAGCGCAGAGAGAGAGAGCGCAGAGAGAAAGAAAGAGCGCAGAGAGAGAGAAAGATCCCAGAGAGAGAGAAAGAAAGTGCACAGAGAGAAAGAAAGAGCGCAGAGAGTAAGAGAAAGAAAGAACGCAGAGAGAAAGAGAAAGAAAGAGCGCAGAGAGAGAAAGAAAGAGCGCAGAGAGAGAGAAAGAGCGCAGAGAGACAGAAAGAAAGTGCGCAGAGAGAAAGAAAGAGCGCAGAGAGAGAAAGAGCGCAGAGAGAAAGAAAGAGCGCAGAGAGAGCGAGAGAAAGAGCGCAGAGAGAGAGAAAGATCACAGAGAGAGAGAAAAAAAGAGTGCAGAGAGAACGAAAGAAAAAGCGCAGAGAGAGACAAAGTGCGCAGAGAGAAAGAGCGCAGAGAGAAAGAAAGAGCGCAGAGAGAGAGAGAAAGAGCGCAGAGAGAGAAAGAAAGAGCGCAAAGAGAGAAAAAAAGAGCGCAGAAAGAAAGAAAGAAAGAGCGCAGAGAGAAAGAAAGAAAAAGCGCAGAGAGAGAGAAAGAGCGCAGAGAGAGAGAGAGAGCACAGAGAGAGAAAGAAAGAAAGAGCGCAGAGAGAAAGAGCGCAGAGAGAGAAAGAGCGCAGAGAGAGAAAGAGCGCAGAGAGAGAAAGAGCGCAGAGAGAGAAAGAGCGCAGAGAGAGAAAGAGCGCAGAGAGAGAAAGAGCACAGAGAGAGAGAAAGAGCGCAGAGAGAGAGAAAGAGCGCAGAGAGAGAAAGAAAGAGCGCAGAGAGAGAAAGAAAGAGCGCAGAGAGAGAGAAAGAAAGAGCGCAGAGAGAGAGCGCAGAGAGAGAGAGCGCAGAGAGAGAGAGAGCGCAGAGAGAGAGAAAGAAAGTGCGCAGAGAGAAAGAAAGAGCGCAGAGAGAAAGAGCGCAGAGAGAGAAAGAGAAAGAAAGAGCGCAGAGAGAGAAAGAGAGAGAAAGAGCGCAGAGAGAGAAAGAGAGAGAAAGAGCGCAGAGAGAGAGAGAGAAAAAGCGCAGAGAGAGAGAAATAAAGAGCGCAGAGAGAGAAAGAAAGAGCGCAGAGAGAGAAAGAAAGAGCGCAGAGAGAGAGAGCGCAGAGAGAAAGAAAGAGCGCAGAGAGAAAGAAAGAGCGCAGAGAGACAGAACGAAAGTGCGCAGAGAGAAAGAAAGAGCGCAGAGAGAAAGAGCGCAGAGAGAGAAAGAGAAAGAAAGAGAGCAGAGAGAGAGAGAAAGAGTGCAGAGAGAGAGAGAGAAAGAGCGCAGAGAGAGAGAAAGAGAAAGAAAGAGCGCAGAGAGAGAGAGAGCGCAGAGAGAAAGAAAGAGCGCAGAGAGAGAAAGAAAGAGCGCAGAGAGAGAGAGCGCAGAGAGAAAGAAAGAGCGCAGAGAGAAAGAAAGAGCGCAGAGAGACAGAACGAAAGTGCGCAGAGAGAAAGAAAGAGCGCAGAGAGAAAGAGCGCAGAGAGAGAAAGAGAAAGAAAGAGAGCAGAGAGAGAGAGAGAAAGAGTGCAGAGAGAGAGAGAGAAAGAGCGCAGAGAGAGAGAAAGAGAAAGAAAGAGCGCAGAGAGAAAGAGCGCAGAGAGAGAAAGAGAAAGAAAGAGCGCAGAGAGAGAAAGAGAGAGAAAGAGCGCAGAGAGAGAAAGAGAGAGAAAGAGCGCAGAGAGAGAGAGAGAAAAAGCGCAGAGAGAGAGAAATAAAGAGCGCAGAGAGAGAAAGAAAGAGCGCAGAGAGAGAAAGAAAGAGCGCAGAGAGAGAGAGCGCAGAGAGAAAGAAAGAGCGCAGAGAGAAAGAAAGAGCGCAGAGAGACAGAACGAAAGTGCGCAGAGAGAAAGAAAGAGCGCAGAGAGAAAGAGCGCAGAGAGAGAAAGAGAAAGAAAGAGAGAAGAGAGAGAGAGAGAAAGAGTGCAGAGAGAGAGAGAGAAAGAGCGCAGAGAGAGAGAAAGAGAAAGAAAGAGCGCAGAGAGAGAGAGAGCGCAGAGAGAGAGAAAGAGTGCAGAGAGAGAGAGCGCAGAGAGATAAAGAGAAAGAAAGAGCGCAGAGAGAGAAAGAAAGAGCGCAGAGAAAGAAAGAGCGCCGAGAGAGAAAGAAAGAGTGCCGAGAGAGAAAGAAAGAGCGCAGAGAGAGAAAGAAAGAGCGCAAAGAGAGAAAAAAAGAGCGCAAAGAGAGAAAAAAAGAGCGCAGAGAGAAAGAAAGAGTGCAGAGAGAAAGAAAGAGCGCAGAGAGAGAGAGCGCAGAGAGAGAAAGAGAAAGAAAGAGCGCAGAGAGAGAAAGAGCGCAGAGAGAGAGAGAGAGAGCGCGCAGAGAGAGAGAGAAAGAGCTCAGAGAGAGAGAAAGAAAGAGCGCAGAGAGAGAAAGAAAGAGCGCAGAGAGAGAAAGAAAGAGCGCAGAGAGAGAGAGCGCAGAGAGAAAGAAAGAGCGCAGAGAGAGAGAAAGATCCCAGAGAGAGAGAAAGAAAGTGCGCAGAGAGAAAGAAAGAGCGCAGAGAGTAAGAGAAAGAAAGAACGCAGAGAGAAAGAGAAAGAAAGAGCGCCGAGAGAGAAAGAAAGAGCGCAGAGAGAGAGAAAGTCAGAGTGCAGAGAGAAAGAAAGAGCGCAGAGAGAAAGAAAGAAAGAGCGCAGAGAGAGAAAGAAAGAGCGCAGAGAGAGAAAGAGCGCAGAGAGAGAAAGAGCGCAGAGAGAGAAAGAGCACAGAGAGAGAGAAAGAGCGCAGAGAGAGAGAATGAGCGCAGAGAGAGAGAAAGAGCGCAGAGAGAGAGAGAAAGAGCGCAGAGAGAGAAATAAAGAGCGCAGAGAGAGAAATAAAGAGCGCAGAGAGAGAAAGAAAGAGCGCAGAGAAAGAAAGAGCGCCGAGAGAGAAAGAAAGAGCGCAGAGAGAGAAAGAAAGAGCGCAAAGAGAGAAAAAAAGAGCGCAAAGAGAGAAAAAAAGAGCGCAGAGAGAAAGAAAGAGTGCAGAGAGAAAGATAGAGCGCAGAGAGAGAGTGCAGAGAGAGAAAGAGAAAGAAAGAGCACAGAGAGAGAAAGAGAAAGAAAGAGCGCAGAGAGAGCGAGAGAGAGCACAGAGAGAGAGAGAGAGAGCTCAGAGAGAGAAAGAAAGAGCGCAGAGAGAAAGAAAGAGCGCAGAGAGAAAGAGAGAGAGCGCGCAGAGAGAGAAAGAGAAAGAAAGAGCGCAGAGAGAGAAAGAGAAAGAAAGAGCGCAGAGAGAGAGAGAGAGAGAGAGCGCAGAGAGAGAGAGAAAGAGCTCAGAGAGAGAAAGAGAAAGAAAGAGCGCAGAGAGAGAAAGAGAAAGAAAGAGCGCAGAGAGAGAGAGAGAGAGAGAGAGCGCAGAGAGAGAGAGAAAGAGCTCAGAGAGAGAGAAAGAAAGAGCGCAGAGAGAGAAAGAAAGAGCGCAGAGAGAGAGCGCAGAGAGAGAGAGAGCGCAGAGAGAGAGAAAGAAAGTGCGCAGAGAGAAAGAAAGAGCGCAGAGAGAAAGAGCGCAGAGAGAGAAAGAGAAAGAAAGAGCGCAGAGAGAGAAAGAGAGAGAAAGAGCGCAGAGAGAGAGAGAGAAAAAGCGCAGAGAGAGAGAAATAAAGAGCGCAGAGAGAGAAAGAAAGAGCGCAGAGAGAGAGAGCGCAGAGAGAAAGAAAGAGCGCAGAGAGAAAGAAAGAGCGCAGAGAGAGAGAAAGAGCGCAGAGAGACAGAACGAAAGTGCGCAGAGAGAAAGAAAGAGCGCAGAGAGAAAGAGCGCAGAGAGAGAAAGAGAAAGAAAGAGAGCAGAGAGAGAGAGAGAAAGAGTGCAGAGAGAGAGAGAGAAAGAGCGCAGAGAGAGAGAAAGAGAAAGAAAGAGCGCAGAGAGAGAGAGAGCACAGAGAGAGAGAAAGAGCGCAGAGAGAGAGAGCGCAGAGAGAGAAAGAGTAAGAAAGAGCGCAGAGAGAGAAAGAAAGAGCGCAGAGAAAGAAAGAGCGCCGAGAGAGAAAGAAAGAGCGCAGAGAGAGAAAGAAAGAGCGCAAAGAGAGAAAAAAAGAGCGCAAAGAGAGAAAAAAAGAGCACAGAGAGAAAGAAAGAGTGCAGAGAGAAAGAAAGAGCGCAGAGAGAGAGAGCGCAGAGAGAGAAAGAGAAAGAAAGAGCGCAGAGAGAGAAAGAGCGCAGAGAGAGAGAGAGAGAGAGCGCGCAGAGAGAGAGAGAGAAAGAGCTCAGAGAGAGAGAAAGAAAGAGCGCAGAGAGAGAAAGAAAGAGCGCAGAGAGAGAAAGAAAGAGCGCAGAGAGAGAGAGCGCAGAGAGAAAGAAAGAGCGCAGAGAGAGAGAAAGATCCCAGAGAGAGAGAAAGAAAGTGCGCAGAGAGAAAGAAAGAGCGCAGAGAGTAAGAGAAAGAAAGAACGCAGAGAGAAAGAGAAAGAAAGAGCGCAGAGAGAGAAAGAAAGAGCGCAGAGAGAGAGAAAGTCAGAGTGCAGAGAGAAAGAAAGAGCGCAGAGAGAAAGAAAGAAAGAGCGCAGAGAGAGAAAGAAAGAGCGCAGAGAGAGAAAGAGCGCAGAGAGAGAAAGAGCGCAGAGAGAGAAAGAGCACAGAGAGAGAGAAAGAGCGCAGAGAGAGAAATAAAGAGCGCAGAGAGAGAAATAAAGAGCGCAGAGAGAGAAAGAAAGAGCGCAGAGAAAGAAAGAGCGCCGAGAGAGAAAGAAAGAGCGCAGAGAGAGAAAGAAAGAGCGCAAAGAGAGAAAAAAAGAGCGCAAAGAGAGAAAAAAAGAGCGCAGAGAGAAAGAAAGAGTGCAGAGAGAAAGATAGAGCGCAGAGAGAGAGTGCAGAGAGAGAAAGAGAAAGAAAGAGCGCAGAGAGAGAAAGAGAAAGAAAGAGCGCAGAGAGAGCGAGAGAGAGCACAGAGAGAGAGAGAGAGAGCTCAGAGAGAGAAAGAAAGAGCGCAGAGAGAAAGAAAGAGCGCAGAGAGAAAGAGAGAGAGAGCGCAGAGAGAGAAAGAGAAAGAAAGAGCGCAGAGAGAGAAAGAGAAAGAAAGAGCGCAGAGAGAGAGAGAGAGAGAGAGCGCAGAGAGAGAGAGAAAGAGCTCAGAGAGAGAAAGAGAAAGAAAGAGCGCAGAGAGAGAAAGAGAAAGAAAGAGCGCAGAGAGAGAGAGAGAGAGCGCAGAGAGAGAGAGAAAGAGCTCAGAGAGAGAGAAAGAAAGAGCGCAGAGAGAGAAAGAAAGAGCGCAGAGAGAGAAAGAAAGAGCGCAGAGAGAGAGCGCAGAGAGAGAGAGAGCGCAGAGAGAGAGAAAGAAAGTGCGCAGAGAGAAAGAAAGAGCGCAGAGAGAAAGAGCGCAGAGAGAGAAAGAGAAAGAAAGAGCGCAGAGAGAGAAAGAGAGAGAAAGAGCGCAGAGAGAGAGAGAGAAAAAGCGCAGAGAGAGAGAAATAAAGAGCGCAGAGAGAGAAAGAAAGAGCGCAGAGAGAGAGAGCGCAGAGAGAAAGAAAGAGCGCAGAGAGAAAGAAAGAGCGCAGAGAGAGAGAAAGAGCGCAGAGAGACAGAACGAAAGTGCGCAGAGAGAAAGAAAGAGCGCAGAGAGAAAGAGCGCAGAGAGAGAAAGAGAAAGAAAGAGAGCAGAGAGAGAGAGAGAAAGAGTGCAGAGAGAGAGAGAGAAAGAGCGCAGAGAGAGAGAAAGAGAAAGAAAGAGCGCAGAGAGAGAGAGAGCACAGAGAGAGAGAAAGAGCGCAGAGAGAGAGAGCGCAGAGAGAGAAAGAGTAAGAAAGAGCGCAGAGAGAGAAAGAAAGAGCGCAGAGAAAGAAAGAGCGCCGAGAGAGAAAGAAAGAGCGCAGAGAGAGAAAGAAAGAGCGCAAAGAGAGAAAAAAAGAGCGCAAAGAGAGAAAAAAAGAGCGCAGAGAGAAAGAAAGAGTGCAGAGAGAAAGAAAGAGCGCAGAGAGAGAGAGCGCAGAGAGAGAAAGAGAAAGAAAGAGCGCAGAGAGAGAAAGAGCGCAGAGAGAGAGAGAGAGAGCGCGCAGAGAGAGAGAGAGAAAGAGCTCAGAGAGAGAGAAAGAAAGAGCGCAGAGAGAGAAAGAAAGAGCGCAGAGAGAGAAAGAAAGAGCGCAGAGAGAGAGAGCGCAGAGAGAAAGAAAGAGCGCAGAGAGAGAGAAAGATCCCAGAGAGAGAGAAAGAAAGTGCGCAGAGAGAAAGAAAGAGCGCAGAGAGTAAGAGAAAGAAAGAACGCAGAGAGAAAGAGAAAGAAAGAGCGCAGAGAGAGAAAGAAAGAGCGCAGAGAGAGAGAAAGTCAGAGTGCAGAGAGAAAGAAAGAGCGCAGAGAGAAAGAAAGAAAGAGCGCAGAGAGAGAAAGAAAGAGCGCAGAGAGAGAAAGAGCGCAGAGAGAGAAAGAGCGCAGAGAGAGAAAGAGCACAGAGAGAGAGAAAGAGCGCAGAGAGAGAGAATGAGCGCAGAGAGAGAGAATGAGCGCAGAGAGAGAGAAAGAGCGCAGAGAGAGAGAGAAAGAGCGCAGAGAGAGAAATAAAGAGCGCAGAGAGAGAAATAAAGAGCGCAGAGAGAGACAGAAAGAGCGCAGAGAAAGAAATAGCGCCGAGAGAGAAAGAAAGAGCGCAGAGAGAGAAAGAAAGAGCGCAAAGAGAGAAAAAAAGAGCGCAAAGAGAGAAAAAAAGAGCGCAGAGAGAAAGAAAGAGTGCAGAGAGAAAGAAAGAGCGCAGAGAGAGAGTGCAGAGAGAGAAAGAGAAAGAAAGAGCGCAGAGAGAGAAAGAGAAAGAAAGAGCGCAGAGAGAGAGAGAGCACAGAGAGAGAGAGAGAGAGAGCTCAGAGAGAGAAAGAAAGAGCGCAGAGAGAAAGAAAGAGCGCAGAGAGAAAGAGCGCAGAGAGAGAAAGAGAAAGAAAGAGCGCAGAGAGAGAGAGAGAGAGAGCGCAGAGAGAGAGAGAGAAAGAGCGCAGAGAGAGAGAAAGAGAAAGAAAGAGCGCAGAGAGAGAGAAAGAGCGCAGAGAGAGAGAAAGAAAGAGCGCAGAGAGAGAGAAAGTCAGAGTGCAGAGAGAAAGAAAGAGCGCAGAGAGAAAGAAAGAAAGAGCGCAGAGAGAGAGAAAGAAAGAGCGCAGAGAGAGAAAGAGCGCAGAGAGAGAAAGAGCACAGAGAGAGAGAATGAGCGCAGAGAGAGAGAATGAGCGCAGAGAGAGAAAGAGCGCAGAGAGTGAGAGAAAGAGCGCAGAGAGAGAAAGAAAGAGCGCAGAGAGAGAAAGAAAGAGCGCAGAGAGAGAAAGAAAGAGCGCAGAGAGAGAAAGAAAGAGCGCAGAGAGAGAGAAAGAAAGAGCGCAGAGAGAGAGCGCAGAAAGAGAAATAAAGAGCGCAGAGAGAGAAATAAAGAGCGCAGAGAGAAAGAAAGAGTGCAGAGAGAAAGAAAGAGCGCAGAGAGAGAGAGCGCAGAGAGAGAAAGAGAAAGAAAGAGCGCAGAGAGAGAAAGAGAAAGAAAGAGCGCAGAGAGAGAGAGAGAGAGAGAGAGAGCGCAGAGAGAGAGAGAAAGAGCTCAGAGAGAGAGAAAGAAAGAGCGCAGAGAGAGAAAGAAAGAGCGCAGAGAGAGAGCGCAGAGAGAGAGAGAGCGCAGAGAGAGAGAAAGAAAGTGCGCAGAGAGAAAGAAAGAGCGCAGAGAGAAAGAGCGCAGAGAGAGAAAGAGAAAGAAAGAGCGCAGAGAGAGAAAGAGAGAGAAAGAGCGCAGAGAGAGAGAGAGAAAAAGCGCAGAGAGAGAGAAATAAAGAGCGCAGAGAGAGAAAGAAAGAGCGCAGAGAGAGAGAGCGCAGAGAGAAAGAAAGAGCGCAGAGAGAAAGAGAGAGAGAGCGCAGAGAGAGAAAGAGAAAGAAAGAGCGCAGAGAGAGAAAGAGAAAGAAAGAGCGCAGAGAGAGAGAGAGAGAGAGAGAGCGCAGAGAGAGAGAGAAAGAGCTCAGAGAGAGAAAGAGAAAGAAAGAGCGCAGAGAGAGAAAGAGAAAGAAAGAGCGTAGAGAGAGAGAGAGAGCGCAGAGAGAGAGAGAAAGAGCTCAGAGAGAGAGAAAGAAAGAGCGCAGAGAGAGAAAGAAAGAGCGCAGAGAGAGAGCGCAGAGAGAGAGAGAGCGCAGAGAGAGAGAAAGAAAGTGCGCAGAGAGAAAGAAAGAGCGCAGAGAGAAAGAGCGCAGAGAGAGAAAGAGAAAGAAAGAGCGCAGAGAGAGAAAGAGAGAGAAAGAGCGCAGAGAGAGAGAGAGAAAAAGCGCAGAGAGAGAGAAATAAAGAGCGCAGAGAGAGAAAGAAAGAGCGCAGAGAGAGAGCGCAGAGAGAAAGAAAGAGCGCAGAGAGAAAGAAAGAGCGCAGAGAGAGAGAAAGAGCGCAGAGAGACAGAACGAAAGTGCGCAGAGAGAAAGAAAGAGCGCAGAGAGAAAGAGCGCAGAGAGAGAAAGAGAAAGAAAGAGAGCAGAGAGAGAGAGAGAAAGAGTGCAGAGAGAGAGAGAGAAAGAGCGCAGAGAGAGAGAAAGAGAAAGAAAGAGCGCAGAGAGAGAGAGAGCGCAGAGAGAGAGAAAGAGCGCAGAGAGAGAGAGCGCAGAGAGAGAAAGAGAAAGAAAGAGCGCAAAGAGAGAAAAAAAGAGCGCAAAGAGAGAAAAAAAGAGCGCAGAGAGAAAGAAAGAGTGCAGAGAGAAAGAAAGAGCGCAGAGAGAGAGAGCGCAGAGAGAGAAAGAGAAAGAAAGAGCGCAGAGAGAGAAAGAGCGCAGAGAGAGAGAGAGAGAGCGCGCAGAGAGAGAGAGAGAAAGAGCTCAGAGAGAGAGAAAGAAAGAGCGCAGAGAGAGAAAGAAAGAGCGCAGAGAGAGAAAGAAAGAGCGCAGAGAGAGAGAGCGCAGAGAGAAAGAAAGAGCGCAGAGAGAGAGAAAGATCCCAGAGAGAGAGAAAGAAAGTGCGCAGAGAGAAAGAAAGAGCGCAGAGAGAAAGAGAAAGAAAGAACGCAGAGAGAAAGAGAAAGAAAGAGCGCAGAGAGAGAAAGAAAGAGCGCAGAGAGAGAGAAAGTCAGAGTGCAGAGAGAAAGAAAGAGCGCAGAGAGAAAGAAAGAAAGAGCGCAGAGAGAGAAAGAAAGAGCGCAGAGAGAGAAAGAGCGCAGAGAGAGAAAGAGCGCAGAGAGAGAAAGAGCACAGAGAGAGAGAAAGAGCGCAGAGAGAGAGAATGAGCGCAGAGAGAGAGAAAGAGCGCAGAGAGAGAGAGAAAGAGCACAGAGAGAGAAATAAAGAGCGCAGAGAGAGAAATAAAGAGCGCAGAGAGAGACAGAAAGAGCGCAGAGAAAGAAATAGCGCCGAGAGAGAAAGAAAGAGCGCAGAGAGAGAAAGAAAGAGCGCAAAGAGAGAAAAAAAGAGCGCAAAGAGAGAAAAAAAGAGCGCAGAGAGAAAGAAAGAGTGCAGAGAGAAAGAAAGAGCGCAGAGAGAGAGTGCAGAGAGAGAAAGAGAAAGAAAGAGCGCAGAGAGAGAAAGAGAAAGAAAGAGCGCAGAGAGAGAGAGAGCACAGAGAGAGAGAGAGAGAGCTCAGAGAGAGAAAGAAAGAGCGCAGAGAGAAAGAAAGAGCGCAGAGAGAAAGAGCGCAGAGAGAGAAAGAGAAAGAAAGAGCGCAGAGAGAGAGAGAGAGAGCGCAGAGAGAGAGAGAGAAAGAGCGCAGAGAGAGAGAAAGAGAAAGAAAGAGCGCAGAGAGAGAGAAAGAGCGCAGAGAGAGAGAAAGAAAGAGCGCAGAGAGAGAGAAAGTCAGAGTGCAGAGAGAAAGAAAGAGCGCAGAGAGAAAGAAAGAAAGAGCGCAGAGAGAGAGAAAGAAAGAGCGCAGAGAGAGAAAGAGCGCAGAGAGAGAAAGAGCACAGAGAGAGAGAATGAGCGCAGAGAGAGAGAATGAGCGCAGAGAGAGAAAGAGCGCAGAGAGTGAGAGAAAGAGCGCAGAGAGAGAAAGAAAGAGCACAGAGAGAGAAAGAAAGAGCGCAGAGAGAGAAAGAAAGAGCGCAGAGAGAGAAAGAAAGAGCGCAGAGAGAGAGAAAGAAAGAGTGCAGAGAGAGAGCGCAGAGAGAGAAAGAGAAAGAAAGAGCGCAGAGAGAGAAAGAGAAAGAAAGAGCGCAGAGAGAGAGAGAGAGAGAGAGCGCAGAGAGAGAGAGAAAGAGCTCAGAGAGAGAGAAAGAAAGAGCGTTGAGAGAGAAAGAAAGAGCGCAGAGAGAGAGCGCAGAGAGAAAGAGAGCGCAGAGAGAGAGAAAGAAAGTGCGCAGAGAGAAAGAAAGAGCGCAGAGAGAAAGAGCGCAGAGAGAGAAAGAGAAAGAAAGAGCGCAGAGAGAGAAAGAGAGAGAAAGAGCGCAGAGAGAGAGAGAGAAAAAGCGCAGAGAGAGAGAAATAAAGAGCTCAGAGAGAGAAAGAAAGAGCGCAGAGAGAGAGAGCGCAGAGAGAAAGAAAGAGCGCAGAGAGAAAGAAAGAGCGCAGAGAGAGAGAAAGAGCGCAGAGAGACAGAACGAAAGTGCGCAGAGAGAAAGAAAGAGCGCAGAGAGAAAGAGCGCAGAGAGAGAAAGAGAAAGAAAGAGAGCAGAGAGAGAGAAAGAGTGCAGAGAGAGAGAGAGAAAGAGCGCAGAGAGAGAGAAAGAGAAAGAAAGAGCGCAGAGAGAGAGAGAGCGCAGAGAGAGAGAAAGAGCGCAGAGAGAGAGAAAGAAAGAGCGCAGAGAGAGAGAAAGTAAGAGTGCAGAGAGAGAAAGAAAGAGCGCAGAGAGAGAGAAAAGCGCAGAGAGAGAGAAAGAGCGCAGAGAGAGAGAAAGAAAGAGCGCAGAGAGAGAGAAAGAAAGAGCGCAGAGAGAGAGAAAGAAAGAGCGCAGAGAGAGAGAAAGAAAGAGCGCAGAGAGAGAAAAAGAAAGAGCGCAGAGAGAGAGAAAGAAAGAGCGCAGAGAGAGAAAGAAAGAGCGCAGAGAGAGAGAGAGCGCAGAGAGAGAGAGAGCGCAGAGAGAGAGCGCAGAGAGAGAGAGAGCGCAGAGAGAGAGAGAGCGCAGAGAGAGAGAGAGCGCAGAGAGAGAGAGAGCGCAGAGAGAGAGAGAGCGCAGAGAGAGAGAGAGCGCAGAGAGAGAGAGAGCGCAGAGAGAGAGAGAGCGCAGAGAGAGAGAGAGCGCATAGAGAGAGAGAGCGCAGAGAGAGAGAGCGCAGAGAGAGAGAGCGCAGAGAGAGAGAGAGCGCAGAGAGAAAGAAAGAGCGCAGAGAGAAAGAAAGAGCGCAGAGAGAAAGAATGTGCGCAGAGAGAAAGAAAGAGCGCAGAGAGAGAAAGAGCGCAGAGAGAGAGAGAAGCAGCGCAGAGAGAGAGAAAAAAAGAGTGCAGAGAGAGAGAAAGAAAAAGCGCAGAGAGAGACAAAGAGCGCAGAGAGAGAGAAAGAAAGAGCGCAGAGAGAAAGAAAGAGCGCAGAGAGTGAGAGAGAAAGAGCGCAGAGAGAAAGAAAGAGCGCAGAGAGAGAGAGAAAGAAAGAGCGCAGAGAGAGAGAGGAAGAAAGAGCGCAGAGAGAGAAAGAAAGAGCGCAGAGAGAGAAAGAAAGAGCGCAGAGAGAGAAAGAAAAAGCGCAGAGAGAGAAAGAAAGAGCGCAGAGAGAGAAAGAAAGAGCGCAGAGAGTGAGAGAGAAAGAGCGCAGAGAGAAAGAAAGAGCGCAGAGAGAAAGAAAGAGCGCAGAGAGAAAGAAAGAGCGCAGAGAGAGAGAAAGAGCGCAGAGAGAGAAAGAGAGCAGAGAGAAAGAATGTGCGCAGAGAGAAAGAAAGAGCGCAGAGAGAGAAAGAGCGCAGAGAGAGAGAGAAGGAGCGCAGAGAGAGAGAGAGCGCAGAGAGAGAGAGAGCGCAGAGAGAGAGCGCAGAGAGAGAGAGAGCGCAGAGAGAGAGCGCAGAGAGAGAGAGAGTGCAGAGAGAGAGAGAGCGCAGAGAGAGAGCGCAGAGAGAGAGAGAGCGCAGAGAGAGAGAGAGCGCAGAGAGAGAGAGAGCGCAGAGAGAGAGAGAGAGCGCAGAGAGAAAGAAAGAGCGCAGAGAGAAAGAAAGAGCGCAGAGAGAGAGAGCGCAGAGAGAGAGAAAGAGAGCAGAGAGAAAGAATGTGCGCAGAGAGAAAGAAAGAGCGCAGAGAGAGAAAGAGCGCAGAGAGAGAGAGAAGGAGCGCAGAGAGAGAGAAAAAAGAGTGCAGAGAGAGAGAAAGAAAAAGCGCAGAGAGAGACAAAGAGCGCAGAGAGAGAGAAAGAAAGAGCGCAGAGAGAAAGAAAGAGCGCAGAGAGTGAGAGAGAAAAAGCGCAGAGAGAAAGAAAGAGGGCAGAGAGAGAGAGAAAGAAAGAGCGCAGAGAGAGAGAGGAAGAAAGAGCGCAGAGAGAGAAAGAAAGAGCGCAGAGAGAGAAAGAAAAAGCGCAGAGAGAGAAAGAAAGAGCGCAGAGAGAGAAAGAAAGAGCGCAGAGAGTGAGAGAGAAAGAGCGCAGAGAGAAAGAAAGAGCGCAGAGAGAAAGAAAGAGCGCAGAGAGAAAGAAAGAGCGCAGAGAGAGAGAAAGAGCGCAGAGAGAGAAAGAGAGCAGAGAGAAAGAATGTGCACAGAGAGAAAGAAAGAGCGCAGAGAGAGAGAGAAGGAGCGCAGAGAGAGAGAGAAGGAGCGCAGAGAGAAAGAAAGAGCGCAGAGAGAGAAAGAAAGAGCGCAGAGAGAGAAAGAAAGAGCGCAGAGAGAGAAAGAAAGAGCGCAGAGAGAGAAAGAAAGAGCGCAGAGAGAGAAAGAAAGAGCGCAGAGAGAGAAAGAAAGAGCGCAGAGAGAGAAAGAAAGAGCGCAAAGAGAGAGAAAAAGAGCGCAAAGAGAGAAAAAAAGAGCGCAGAGAGAAAGAAAGAGTGCAGAGAGAAAGAAAGAGCGCAGAGAGAGAGAGCGCAGAGAGAGAAAGAGAAAGAAAAAGCGCAGAGAGAGAAAGAGAAAGAAAGAGCGCAGAGAGAGAGAGAGAGCGCAGAGAGAGAGAGAAAGAGCTCAGAGAGAGAGAGAAAGAAAGAGCGCAGAGAGAAAGAAAGAGCGCAGAGAGAGAGAGCGCAGAGAGAAAGAAAGAGCGCAGAGAGAGAGATAGATCCCAGAGAGAGAGAAAGAAAGTGCGCAGAGAGAAAGAAAGAGCGCAGAGAGAAAGAGCGCAGAGAGAAAGAGAAAGAAAGAGCGCAGAGAGAAAGAGAAAGAAAGAGCGCAGAGAGAGAAAGAGAAAGAAAGAGCGCAGAGAGAGAGCGCAGAGAGAGAGAGAGAGAAAGAGCGCAGAGAGAGAGAAAGAAAGAGCGCAGAGAGAGAAAGAAAGAGCGCAGAGAGAGAGAGCGCAGAGAGAAAGAAAGAGCGCAGAGAGAGAGAAAGAAAGTGCGCAGAGAGAAAGAAAGAGCGCAGAGAGAAAGAGCGCAGAGAGAGAAAGAGAAAGAAAGAGCGCAGAGAGAGAGAGAGAAAGAGCGCAGAGAGAGAGAAAGAGAAAGAAAGAGCGCAGAGAGAGAGAAAGAGCGCAGAGAGAGAGAAAGAAAGAGCGCAGAGAGAGAGAAAGTCAGAGTGCAGAGAGAAAGAAAGAGCGCAGAGAGAAAGAAAGAAAGAGCGCAGAGAAAGAAAGAGCGCAGAGAGAGAAAGAGCGCAGAGAGAGAAAGAGCACAGAGAGAGAGAATGAGCGCAGAGAGAGAGAATGAGCGCAGAGAGAGAGAATGAGCGCAGAGAGAGAGAATGAGCGCAGAGAGAGAGAAAGAGCGCAGAGAGAGAAAGAGCGCAGAGAGAGAAAGAAAGAGCGCAGAGAGAGAAAGAAAGAGCGCAGAGAGAGAAAGAAAGAGCGCAGAGAGAGAAAGAAAGAGCGCAGAGAGAAAGAGCGCAGAGAGAGAAAGAAAGAGCGCAGAGAGAGAGAAAGAAAGAGCGCAGAGAGAGAGCGCAGAGAGAGAGAGAGAGCGCAGAGAGAGAGAGAGAGCGCAGAGAGAGAAAGAAAGAGCGCAGAGAGAGAAAGAAAGAGCGCAGAGAAAGAAAGAGCGCAGAGAGAGAAAGAAAAAGCGCAAAGAGAGAAAAAAAGAGCGCAGAGAGAAAGAAAGAGCGCAGAGAGAAAGAAAGAGCGCAGAGAGAGAGAGCGCAGAGAGAGAGAAAGAGCGCAGAGAGAGAGAGAAAGAGCGCAGAGAGAGAAAGAAAAAGCGCAGAGAGAGAAAGAAAGAGCGCAGAGAGAGAAAGAAAGAGCGCAGAGAGAGAGAAAGAAAGAGCACAGAGAGAGAGCGCAGAGAGAGAGAGAGAGAGCGCAGAGAGAGAGAGAGAGCGCAGAGAGAGAAAGAAAGAGCGCAGAGAGAGAAAGAAAGAGCGCAGAGAAAGAAAGAGCGCAGAGAGAGAGAAAGAAAGAGCGCAGAGAGAGAAAGAAAGAGCGCAAAGAGAGAAAAAAAGAGCGCAGAGAGAAAGAAAGAGCGCAGAGAGAAAGAAAGAGCGCAGAGAGAGAGCGCAGAGAGAGAAAGAGAATGAAAGAGCGCAGAGAGAGAAAGAGAAAGAAAGAGCGCAGAGAGAGAAAGAGAAAGAAAGAGCGCAGAGAGAGGGAGAGAAAGAGCGCAGAGAGAGAGAAATAAAGAGCGCAGAGAGAGAGAAAGAAAGAGCGCAGAGAGAGAAAGAAAGAGCGCAGAGAGAAAGAGCGCAGAGAGAGAAAGAGAAAGAAAGAGCGCAAAGAGAGAAAGAGAAAGAAAGAGCGCAGAGAGAGAGAGAGAAAGAGCGCAGAGAGAGAGAGAGAAAGAGCGCAGAGAGAGAGAAAGAAAGAGCGCAGAGAGAGAAAGAAAGAGCGCAGAGAGAGAGCGCAGAGAGAAAGAAAGAGCGCAGAGAGAAAGAAAGAGCGCAGAGAGAGAGAAAGAGCGCAGAGAGACAGAAAGAAAGTGCGCAGAGAGAAAGAAAGAGCGCAGAGAGAAAGAGCGCAGAGAGAGAAAGAGAAAGAAAGAGAGCAGAGAGAGAGAGAGAAAGAGCGCAGAGAGAGAGAGAGAAAGAGCGCAGAGAGAGAGAAAGAGAAAGAAAGAGCGCAGAGAGAGAGAGAGCGCAGAGAGAGAGAGAGCGCAGAGAGAGAGAAAGAGCGCAGAGAGAGAGAAAGAAAGAGCGCAGAGAGAGAGAAAGTAAGAGTGCAGAGAGAGAGAGAAAGAAAGAGCGCAGAGAGAGAGAAAGAGCGCAGAGAGAGAGAAAGAAAGAGCGCAGAGAGAGAAAGAAAGAGCGCAGAGGGAGAAAGAAAGAGCGCAGAGAGAGAAAGAAAGAGCGCAGAGAGAGAGAGAGCGCAGAGAGAGAGAGCGCAGAGAGAGAGAGAGCGCAGAGAGAGAGAGCGCAGAGAGAGAGAGAGCGCAGAGAGAGAAAGAGCGCAGAGAGAGAGCACAGAGAGAGAGCGCAGAGAGAAAGAGAGCGCAGAGAGAGAGAGAGCGCAGAGAGAGAGAGCGCAGAGAGAGAGAGCACAGAGAGAGAGAGAGCGCAGAGAGAAAGAAAGAGCGCAGAGAGAAAGAAAGAGCGCAGAGAGAAAGAAAGAGCGCAGAGAGAAAGAAAGAGCGCAGAGAGAAAGAAAGAGCGCAGAGAGAGAGAAAGAGCGCAGAGAGAGAAAGAGAGCAGAGAGAAAGAATGTGCGCAGAGAGAAAGAAAGAGCGCAGAGAGAGAGAGAAGGAGCGCAGAGAGAGAGAGAAGGAGCGCAGAGAGAGAAAGAGCGCAGAGAGAGAAAGAAAGAGCGCAGAGAGAGAAAGAAAGAGCGCAGAGAGAGAAAGAAAGAGCGCAGAGAGAGAAAGAAAGAGCGCAGAGAGAGAAAGAAAGAGCGCAGAGAGAGAAAGAAAGAGCGCAGAGAGAGAAAGAAAGAGCGCAGAGAGAGAAAGAAAGAGCGCAGAGAGAGAGAAAGAAAGAGCGCAGAGAGAGAGCGCAGAGAGAGAGAGAGCGCATAGAGAGAGAGAGAGCGCAGAGAGAGAAAGAAAGAGCGCAGAGAGAGAAAGAAAGAGCGCAGAGAAAGAAAGAGCGCAGAGAGAGAAAGAAAGAGCGCAAAGAGAGAGAAAAAGAGCGCAGAGAGAAAGAAAGAGCGCAGAGAGAAAGAAAGAGCGCAGAGAGAGAGAGCGCAGAGAGAGAGAAAGAGCGCAGAGAGAGAGAGAAAGAGCGCAGAGAGAGAAAGAAAGAGCGCAGAGAGAGAAAGAAAGAGCGCAGAGAGAGAAAGAAAGAGCGCAGAGAGAGAGAAAGAAAGAGCGCAGAGAGAGAGCGCAGAGAGAGAGAGAGAGCGCAGAGAGAGAGAGAAAGAGCGCAGAGAGAGAAAGAAAGAGCGCAGAGAGAGAAAGAAAGAGCGCAAAGAGAGAAAAAAAGAGCGCAGAGAGAAAGAAAGAGCGCAGAGAGAGAGAAAGAAAGAGCGCAGAGAGAGAGCGCAGAGAGAGAGCGCAGAGAGAGAGAGAGAGAGCGCAGAGAGAGAGAGAGAGAGCGCAGAGAGAGAAAGAAAGAGCGCAGAGAGAGAAAGAAAGAGCGCAGAGAAAGAAAGAGCGCAGAGAGAGAGAAAGAAAGAGCGCAGAGAGAGAAAGAAAGAGCGCAGAGAGAAAGAAAGAGCGCAGAGAGAGAGCGCAGAGAGAGAAAGAGAATGAAAGAGCGCAGAGAGAGAAAGAGAAAGAAAGAGCGCAGAGAGAGAAAGAGAAAGAAAGAGCGCAGAGAGAGGGAGAGAAAGAGCGCAGAGAGAGAGAGAGAGAAAGAACGCAGAGAGAGAGAAAGAAAGAGCGCAGAGAGAGAAAGAATGAGCGCAGAGAGAAAGAGCGCAGAGAGAGAAAGAGAAAGAAAGAGCGCAGAGAGAGAAAGAGAAAGAAAGAGCCCAGAGAGAGAGAGAGAGAAAGAGCGCAGAGAGAGAGAGAGAAAGAGCGCAGAGAGAGAGAAAGAAAGAGCGCAGAGAGAGAAAGAAAGAGCACAGAGAGAGAGCGCAGAGAGAAAGAAAGAGCGCAGAGAGAAAGAAAGAGCGCAGAGAGAGAGAAAGAGCGCAGAGAGACAGAAAGAAAGTGCGCAGAGAGACAGAAAGAAAGTGCGCAGAGAGAAAGAAAGAGCGCAGAGAGAAAGAGCGCAGAGAGAGAAAGAGAAAGAAAGAGAGCAGAGAGAGAGAGAGAAAGAGCGCAGAGAGAGAGAGAGAAAGAGCGCAGAGAGAGAGAAAGAGAAAGAAAGAGCGCAGAGAGAGAGAGAGCGCAGAGAGAGAGAGAGCAGAGAGAGAGAAAGAGCGCAGAGAGAGAGAAAGAAAGAGCGCAGAGAGAGAGAAAGTAAGAGTGCAGAGAGAGAGAGAAAGAAAGAGCGCAGAGAGAGAGAAAGAGCGCAGAGAGAGAAAGAAAGAGCGCAGAGAGAGAAAGAAAGAGCGCAGAGAGAGAAAGAAAGAGCGCAGAGAGAGAAAGAAAGAGCGCAGAGAGAGAGAGAGCGCAGAGAGAGAGAGAGAGCGCAGAGAGAGAGAGAGCGCAGAGAGAGAGAGAGCGCAGAGAGAGAGAGAGTGCAGAGAGAGAGAGAGCGCAGAGAGAGAGAGCGCAGAGAGAGAGAGAGCGCAGAGAGAGAGAGAGCGCAGAGAGAGAGCGCAGAGAGAGAGAGAGCGCAGAGAGAGAGAGAGCGCAGAGAGAGAGAGAGCGCAGAGAGAGAGAGCGCAGAGAGAGAGAGAGCACAGAGAGAGAGAGCGCAGAGAGAAAGAAAGAGCGCAGAGAGAAAGAAAGAGCGCAGAGAGAAAGAAAGAGCGCAGAGAGAAAGAAAGAGCGCAGAGAGAAAGAAAGAGCGCAGAGAGAAAGAAAGAGCGCAGAGAGAGAGAAAGAGCGCAGAGAGAGAAAGAGAGCAGAGAGAAAGAATGTGCGCAGAGAGAAAGAAAGAGCGCAGAGAGAGAGAGAAGGAGCGCAGAGAGAGAGTAAAAAAGAGTGCAGAGAGAGAGAAAGAAAAAGCGCAGAGAGAGACAAAGAGCGCAGAGAGAGAGAAAGAAAGAGCGCAGAGAGAAAGAAAGAGCGCAGAGAGTGAGAGAGAAAGAGCGCAGAGAGAAAGAAAGAGCGCAGAGAAAGAGAGAAAGAAAGAGCGCAGAGAGAGAGGAAGAAAGAGCGCAGAGAGAGAGAAAGAAAGAGCGCAGAGAGAAAGAAAGAGCACATAGAGAGAGAAAGAGCGCAGAGAGAGAAAGAGCGCAGAGAGAAAGCGCAGAGAGAGAGAGCGCAGACAGAGAGAGAGCGCAGAGAGAGAGCGCAGAGAGAAAGAGAGAGAGCGCAGAGAGAGAGAAAGAAAGAGCGCAGAGAGAGAGAGAGCGTAGAGAAAAAACGAGCGCAGAGAGAGAGAGAGGAAGAAAGAGCGCAGACAGAGAAAGAAAGAGCGCAGAGAGAGAAAGAAAGAGCGCAGAGAGAGAGAGAGCGCAGAGAGAGAGCGCAGAGAGAGAAAGAGCGCAGAGAGAGAAAGAGCGCAGAGAGAGAGAAAGAAATAGCGCAGAGAGAGAGAAAGTCAGAGTGCAGAGAGAAAGAAAGAGCGCAGAGAGAAAGAAAGAAAGAGCGCAGAGAGAGAGAAAGAAAGAGCGCAGAGAGAGAAAGAGAGCAGAGAGAGAGAATGAGCGCAGAGAGAGAGAAAGAGCGCAGAGAGAGAGAAAGAGCGCAGGGAGAGAAAGAAAGAGCGCAGAGAGAGAAAGAAAGAGCGCAGAGAGAGAAAGAAAGAGCGCAGAGAGAGAAAGAAAGAGCGCAGAGAGAGAGAAAGAAAGAGCGCAGAGAGAGAGAAAGAAAGAGCGCAGAGAGAGAGCGCAGAGAGAGAGAGAGCGCAGAGAGAGAGAGAGCGCAGAGAGAGAAAGAAAGAGCGCAGAGAGAGAAAGAAAGAGCGCAGAGAAAGAAAGAGCGCAGAGAGAGAGAAAGAAAGAGCGCAGAGAGAGAAAGAAAGAGCGCAAAGAGAGAAAAAAAGAGCGCAGAGAGATAGAAAGAGCGCAGAGAGAAAGAAAGAGCGCAGAGAGAGAGAAAGAGCGCAGAGAGAGAGAGAAAGAGCGCAGAGAGAGAAAGAAAGAGCGCAGAGAGAGAAAGAAAGAGCGCAGAGAGAGAAAGAAAGAGCGCAGAGAGAGAGAAAGAAAGAGCGCAGAGAGAGAGCGCAGAGAGAGAGAGAGAGAGCAGAGAGAGAGAGAGAGCGCAGAGAGAGAAAGAAAGAGCGCAGAGAGAGAAAGAAAGAGCGCAGAGAAAGAAAGAGCGCAGAGAAAGAAAGAGCGCAGAGAGAGAAAGAAAGAGCGCAAAGAGAGAAAAAAAGAGCGCAGAGAGAAAGAAAGAGCGCAGAGAGAAAGAAAGAGCGCAGAGAGAGAGAGCGCAGAGAGAGAAAGAGAATGAAAGAGCGCAGAGAGAGAAAGAGAAAGAAAGAGCGCAGAGAGAGAAAGAGAAAGAAAGAGCGCAGAGAGAGAAAGAAAGAGCGCAAAGAGAGAAAAAAAGAGCGCAGAGAGAAAGAAAGAGCGCAGAGAGAAAGAAAGAGCGCAGAGAGAGAGAGCGCAGAGAGAGAAAGAGAATGAAAGAGCGCAGAGAGAGAAAGAGAAAGAAAGAGCGCAGAGAGAGAAAGAGAAAGAAAGAGCGCAGAGAGAGGGAGAGAAAGAGCGCAGAGAGAGAGAGAGAAAGAGTGCAGAGAGAGAGAAAGAAAGAGCGCAGAGAGAGAAAGAAAGAGCGCAGAGAGAGAAAGAAAGAGCGCAGAGAGAGAGAAAGAGCGCAGAGAGAGAGAAAGAAAGTGCGCAGAGAGAAAGAAAGAGCGCAGAGAGAAAGAGCGCAGAGAGAGAAAGAGAAAGAAAGAGCGCAGAGAGAGAAAGAAAGAGCGCAGAGAAAGAAAGAGCGCAGAGAGAGAGAAAGAAAGAGCGCAGAGAGAGAAAGAAAGAGCGCAAAGAGAGAAAAAAAGAGCGCAGAGAGATAGAAAGAGCGCAGAGAGAAAGAAAGAGCGCAGAGAGAGAGAAAGAGCGCAGAGAGAGAGAGAAAGAGCGCAGAGAGAGAAAGAAAGAGCGCAGAGAGAGAAAGAAAGAGCGCAGAGAGAGAAAGAAAGAGCGCAGAGAGAGAGAAAGAAAGAGCGCAGAGAGAGAGCGCAGAGAGAGAGAGAGAGCAGAGAGAGAGAGAGAGCGCAGAGAGAGAAAGAAAGAGCGCAGAGAGAGAAAGAAAGAGCGCAGAGAAAGAAAGAGCGCAGAGAAAGAAAGAGCGCAGAGAGAGAAAGAAAGAGCGCAAAGAGAGAAAAAAAGAGCGCAGAGAGAAAGAAAGAGCGCAGAGAGAAAGAAAGAGCGCAGAGAGAGAGAGCGCAGAGAGAGAAAGAGAATGAAAGAGCGCAGAGAGAGAAAGAGAAAGAAAGAGCGCAGAGAGAGAAAGAGAAAGAAAGAGCGCAGAGAGAGAAAGAAAGAGCGCAAAGAGAGAAAAAAAGAGTGCAGAGAGAAAGAAAGAGCGCAGAGAGAAAGAAAGAGCGCAGAGAGAGAGAGCGCAGAGAGAGAAAGAGAATGAAAGAGCGCAGAGAGAGAAAGAGAAAGAAAGAGCGCAGAGAGAGAAAGAGAAAGAAAGAGCGCAGAGAGAGGGAGAGAAAGAGCGCAGAGAGAGAGAGAGAAAGAGTGCAGAGAGAGAGAAAGAAAGAGCGCAGAGAGAGAAAGAAAGAGCGCAGAGAGAGAAAGAAAGAGCGCAGAGAGAGAGAAAGAGCGCAGAGAGAGAGAAAGAAAGTGCGCAGAGAGAAAGAAAGAGCGCAGAGAGAAAGAGCGCAGAGAGAGAAAGAGATAGAAAGAGCGCAGAGAGAGAAAGAGAAAGAATGAGCGCAGAGAGAGAGAGAAAGAGCGCAGAGAGAGAGAGAAAGAGCGCAGAGAGAGAGAAAGAAAGAGCGCAGAGAGAAAGAAAGAGCGCAGAGAGAAAGAAAGAGCGCAGAGAGAAAGAAAGAGCGCAGAGAGAGAGAAAGAGCGCAGAGAGAGAAAGAGAGCAGAGAGAAAGAATGTGCGCAGAGAGAAAGAAAGAGCGCAGAGAGAGAGAGAAGGAGCGCAGAGAGAGAGAGAAGGAGCGCAGAGAGAGAGTAAAAAAGAGTGCAGAGAGAGAGAAAGAAAAAGCGCAGAGAGAGACAAAGAGCGCAGAGAGAGAGAAAGAAAGAGCGCAGAGAGAAAGAAAGAGCGCAGAGAGTGAGAGAGAAAGAGCGCAGAGAGAAAGAAAGAGCGCAGAGAGAGAGAGAAAGAAAGAGCGCAGAGAGAGAGGAAGAAAGAGCGCAGAGAGAGAGAAAGAAAGAGCGCAGTTAGAAAGAAAGAGCACATAGAGAGAGAAAGAGCGCAGAGAGAGAAAGAGCGCAGAGAGAAAGCGCAGAGAGAGAGAGCGCAGACAGAGAGAGAGCGCAGAGAGAGAGCGCAGAGAGAAAGAGAGAGAGCGCAGAGAGAGAGAGAGCGTAGAGAAAAAAAGAGCGCAGAGAGAGAGAGAGGAAGAAAGAGCGCAGACAGAGAAAGAAAGAGCGCAGAGAGAGAAAGAAAGAGCGCAGAGAGAGAGAGAGCGCAGAGAGAGAGCGCAGAGAGAGAAAGAGCGCAGAGAGAGAAAGAGCGCAGAGAGAGAGAAAGAAATAGCGCAGAGAGAGAGAAAGTCAGAGTGCAGAGAGAAAGAAAGAGCGCAGAGAGAAAGAAAGAAAGAGCGCAGAGAGAGAGAAAGAAAGAGCGCAGAGAGAGAAAGAGAGCAGAGAGAGAGAATGAGCGCAGAGAGAGAGAAAGAGCGCAGAGAGACAGAAAGAGCGCAGGGAGAGAAAGAAAGAGCGCAGAGAGAGAAAGAAAGAGCGCAGAGAGAGAAAGAAAGAGCGCAGAGAGAGAAAGAAAGAGCGCAGAGAGAGAGAAAGAAAGAGCGCAGAGAGAGAGAAAGAAAGAGCGCAGAGAGAGAGCGCAGAGAGAGAGAGAGCGCAGAGAGAGAGAGAGCGCAGAGAGAGAAAGAAAGAGCGCAGAGAGAGAAAGAAAGAGCGCAGAGAAAGAAAGAGCGCAGAGAGAGAGAAAGAAAGAGCGCAGAGAGAGAAAGAAAGAGCGCAAAGAGAGAAAAAAAGAGCGCAGAGAGATAGAAAGAGCGCAGAGAGAAAGAAAGAGCGCAGAGAGAGAGAAAGAGCGCAGAGAGAGAGAGAAAGAGCGCAGAGAGAGAAAGAAAGAGCGCAGAGAGAGAAAGAAAGAGCGCAGAGAGAGAAAGAAAGAGCGCAGAGATAGAGAAAGAAAGAGCGCAGAGAGAGAGCGCAGAGAGAGAGAGAGAGAGCAGAGAGAGAGAGAGAGCGCAGAGAGAGAAAGAAAGAGCGCAGAGAGAGAAAGAAAGAGCGCAGAGAAAGAAAGAGCGCAGAGAAAGAAAGAGCGCAGAGAGAGAAAGAAAGAGCGCAAAGAGAGAAAAAAAGAGCGCAGAGAGAAAGAAAGAGCGCAGAGAGAAAGAAAGAGCGCAGAGAGAGAGAGCGCAGAGAGAGAAAGAGAATGAAAGAGCGCAGAGAGAGAAAGAGAAAGAAAGAGCGCAGAGAGAGAAAGAGAAAGAAAGAGCGCAGAGAGAGAAAGAAAGAGCGCAAAGAGAGAAAAAAAGAGTGCAGAGAGAAAGAAAGAGCGCAGAGAGAAAGAAAGAGCGCAGAGAGAGAGAGCGCAGAGAGAGAAAGAGAATGAAAGAGCGCAGAGAGAGAAAGAGAAAGAAAGAGCGCAGAGAGAGAAAGAGAAAGAAAGAGCGCAGAGAGAGGGAGAGAAAGAGCGCAGAGAGAGAGAGAGAAAGAGTGCAGAGAGAGAGAAAGAAAGAGCGCAGAGAGAGAAAGAAAGAGCGCAGAGAGAGAAAGAAAGAGCGCAGAGAGAGAAAGAAAGAGCGCAGAGAGAGAGAAAGAGCGCAGAGAGAGAGAAAGAAAGTGCGCAGAGAGAAAGAAAGAGCGCAGAGAGAAAGAGCGCAGAGAGAGAAAGAGATAGAAAGAGCGCAGAGAGAGAAAGAGAAAGAATGAGCGCAGAGAGAGAGAGAAAGAGCGCAGAGAGAGAGAGAAAGAGCGCAGAGAGAGAGAAAGAAAGAGCGCAGAGAGAAAGAAAGAGCGCAGAGAGAAAGAAAGAGCGCAGAGAGAAAGAAAGAGCGCAGAGAGAGAGAAAGAGCGCAGAGAGAGAAAGAGAGCAGAGAGAAAGAATGTGCGCAGAGAGAAAGAAAGAGCGCAGAGAGAGAGAGAAGGAGCGCAGAGAGAGAGAGAAGGAGCGCAGAGAGAGAGTAAAAAAGAGTGCAGAGAGAGAGAAAGAAAAAGCGCAGAGAGAGACAAAGAGCGCAGAGAGAGAGAAAGAAAGAGCGCAGAGAGAAAGAAAGAGCGCAGAGAGTGAGAGAGAAAGAGCGCAGAGAGAAAGAAAGAGCGCAGAGAGAGAGAGAAAGAAAGAGCGCAGAGAGAGAGGAAGAAAGAGCGCAGAGAGAGAGAAAGAAAGAGCGCAGTTAGAAAGAAAGAGCACATAGAGAGAGAAAGAGCGCAGAGAGAGAAAGAGCGCAGAGAGAAAGCGCAGAGAGAGAGAGCGCAGACAGAGAGAGAGCGCAGAGAGAGAGCGCAGAGAGAAAGAGAGAGAGCGCAGAGAGAGAGAGAGCGTAGAGAAAAAAAGAGCGCAGAGAGAGAGAGAGGAAGAAAGAGCGCAGAGAGAGAAAGAGAAAGAAAGAGCGCAGAGAGAGGGAGAGAAAGAGCACAGAGAGAGAGAGAGAAAGAGTGCAGAGAGAGAGAAAGAAAGAGCGCAGAGAGAGAAAGAAAGAGCGCAGAGAGAGAAAGAAAGAGCGCAGAGAGAGAGAAAGAGCGCAGAGAGAGAGAAAGAAAGTGCGCAGAGAGAAAGAAAGAGCGCAGAGAGAAAGAGCGCAGAGAGAGAAAGAGAAAGAAAGAGCGCAGAGAGAGAAAGAGAAAGAATGAGCGCAGAGAGAGAGAGAAAGAGCGCAGAGAGAGAGAGAAAGAGCGCAGAGAGAGAGAAAGAAAGAGCGCAGAGAGAGAAAGAAAGAGCGCAGAGAGAGAGAGCGCAGAGAGAAAGAAGGAGCGCAGAGAGAAAGAAAGAGCGCAGAGAGAGAGAAAGAGCGCAGAGAGACAGAAAGAAAGTGCGCAGAGAGAAAGAAAGAGCGCAGAGAGAAAGAGCGCAGAGAGAGAAAGAGAAAGAAAGAGCGCAGAGAGAGAGAGAGAAAGAGCGCAGAGAGAGAGAAAGAGAAAGAAAGAGCGCAGAGAGAGAGAGAGCGCAGAGAGAGAGAAAGAGCGCAGAGAGAGAGAAAGAAAGAGCGCAGAGAGAGAGAAAGTAAGAGTGCAGAGAGAGAGAGAAAGAAAGAGCGCAGAGAGAGAGAAAGAGCGCAGAGAGAGAGAAAGAAAGAGCGCAGAGAGAGAGAAAGAGAGAGCGCAGAGAGAGAGAGAAAGAAAGAGCGCAGAGAGAGAAAGAAAGAGCGCAGAGAGAGAAAGAAAGAGCGCAGAGAGAGAGCGCAGAGAGAGAGAGAGCGCAGAGAGAGAGAGAGCGCAGAGAGAGAGAGAGCGCAGAGAGAGAGCGCAGAGAGAGAGAGAGCGCAGAGAGAGAGAGCGCAGAGAGAGAGAGAGCGCAGAGAGAGAGAGCGCAGAGAGAGAGAGCGCAGAGAGAGAGAAAGAGCGCAGAGAGAGAGAAAGAGAGCAGAGAGAGAGAAAGAGAGCAGAGAGAGAGAATGTGCGCAGAGAGAAAGAAAGAGCGCAGAGAGAGAAAGAGCGCAGAGAGAGAGAAAAGGAGCGCAGAGAGAGAGAGAAGGAGCGCAGAGAGAGAGAAAAAAAGAGTGCAGAGAGAGAGAAAGAAAAAGCGCATAGAGAGACAAAGAGCGCAGAGAGAGAGAAAGAAAGAGCGCAGAGAGAAAGAAAGAGCGCAGAGAGTGAGAGAGAAAGAGCGCAGAGAGAGAGAAAGAGCGCAGAGAGAGAGAGAAAGAAAGAGCGCAGAGAGAGAGAGGAAGAAAGAGCGCAGAGAGAGAGAAAGAAAGAGCGCAGAGAGAGAGAAAGAAAGAGCGCAGAGAGAGAAAGAGCGCAGAGAGAAAGAAAAAGCGCAGAGAGAGACAAAGAGCGCAGAGAGAGAGAAAGAAAGAGCGCAGAGAGAGAAAGAAAAAGCGCAGAGAGAGAAAGAAAGAGCGCAGAGAGAGAAAGAAAGAGCGCAGAGAGTGAGAGAGAAAGAGCGCAGAGAGAAAGAAAGAGCGCAGAGAGAGAGAGAAAGAAAGAGCGCAGAGAGAGGAAGAAAGAGCGCAGAGAGAGAGAAAGAAAGAGCGCAGAGAGAAAGAAAGAGCACATAGAGAGAGAAAGAGCGCAGAGAGAGAAAGAGCGCAGAGAGAGAGAGAGCGCAGAGAGAGCGAGCGCAGACAGAGAGAGAGCGCAGAGAGAGAGAGCGCAGAGAGAAAGAGAGAGAGCGCAGAGAGAGAGAAAGAAAGAGCGCAGAGAGAGAGAGCGTAGAGAAAAAAAGAGCGCAGAGAGAGAGAGGAAGAAAGAGCGCAGACAGAGAAAGAAAGAGCGCAGAGAGAGAAAGAAAGAGAGCAGAGAGAGAGAGAGCGCAGAGAGAGAGCGCAGAGAGAGCGCAGAGAGAGAAAGAGCGCAGAGAGAGAAAGAGCACAGAGAGAGAAAGAGCACAGAGAGAGAGAAAGAGCGCAGAGAGAGAAAGAAAGAGCGCAGAGAGAGAAAGAAAGAGCGCAGAGAGAGAGAAAGAAAGAGCGCAGAGAGAGAGAAAGAAAGAGCGCAGAGAGAGAGCGCAGAGAGAGAGAGAGCACAGAGAGAGAAATAAAGAGCGCAGAGAGAAAGAAAGAGCGCAGAGAAAGAAAGAGCACAGAGAGAGAGAAAGAAATAGCGCAGAGAGAGAGAAAGAAAGAGCGCAGAGAGATAAAGAAAGAGCGCAGAGAGATAAAGAAAGAGCGCAAAGAGAGAAAAAAAGAGCGCAAAAAGAGAAAAAAAGAGCGCAGAGAGAAAGAAAGAGTGCAGAGTGAAAGAAAGAGCGCAGAGAGAGCACAGAGAGAGAAAGAGAAAGAAAGAGCGCAGAGAGAGAAAGAGAAAGAAAGAGCGCAGAGAGAAAGAGCGCAGAGAGAGAGAAAGAAAGAGCACAGAGAGAGAGCGCAGAGAGAGAGAGAGAGCGCAGAGAGAGAAAGAAAGAGCGCAGAGAAAGAAAGAGCGCAGAGAGAGAGAAAGATAGAGCGCAGAGAGAGAAAGAAAGAGCGCAAAGAGAGAAAAAAAGAGCGCAGAGAGAAAGAAAGAGCGCAGAGAGAAAGAAAGAGCGCAGAGAGAGAGCGCAGAGAGAGAAAGAGAAAGAAAGAGCGCAGAGAGAAAGAGAGAAAGAGAGAAAGAGCGCAGAGAGAGAGCGCAGAGAGAGAGAGAGAGAGAGAGAGCGCAGAGAGAGAGAAAGAAAGAGCGCAGAGAGAGAAAGAAAGAGCGCAGAGAGAGAGCGCATAGAGAAAGAAAGAGCGCAGAGAGAGAGAAAGAGCGCAGAGAGAGAGAAAGAAAGTGCGCAGAAAGAAAGAGCGCAGAGAGAGAGAGAAAGAAAGAGCGCAGAGAGAAAGAGAAAGAAAGAGCGCAGAGAGAGAGAGAGAAAGAGCGCAGAGAGAGAGAAAGAAAGAGCACAGAGAAAGAAAGAGCGCAGAGAGAGAGAGCGCAGAGAGAAAGAAAGAGCGCAGAGAGAAAGAAAGAGCGCAGAGAGAGACAAAGAGCGCAGAGAGAGAGAAAGAAAGTGCGCAGAGAGAAAGAAAGAGCGCAGAGAGAAAGAGCGCAGAGAGAGAAAGAGAAAGAAAGAGCGCAGAGAGAGAGAGAGAAAGAGCGCAGAGAGAGAAAGAAAGAGCGCAAAGAGAGAAAAAAAGAGCGCAAAGAGAGAAAAAAAGAGTGCAGAGAGAAAGAAAGAGTGCAGAGAGAAAGAAAGAAAGAGCGCAGAGAGAGAGAGAGAAAGAGCGCAGAGAGAGAGAAAGAGTTAGAAAGAGCGCAGAGAGAGAGAATGTGCGCAGAGAGAAAGAAAGAGTGCAGAGAGAGAAAGAGCGCAGAGAGAAAGAAAAAGCGCAGAGAGAAACAAAGAGCGCAGAGAGAGAGAAAGAAAGAGCGCAGAGAGAGAAAGAAAAAGCGCAGAGAGAGAAAGAAAGAGCGCAGAGAGAGAAAGAAAGAGCGCAGAGAGTGAGAGAGAAAGAGCGCAGAGAGTGAGAGAGAAAGAGCGCAGAGAGAAAGAAAGAGCGCAGAGAGAGAGAGAAAGAAAGAGCGCAGAGAGAGAGGAAGAAAGAGCGCAGAGAGAGAGAAAGAAAGAGCGCAGAGAGAAAGAAAGAGCACATAGAGAGAGAAAGAGCACAGAGAGAGAAAGAGCGCAGAGAGAGAGAGCGCAGAGAGAAAGAAAGAGCGCAGAGAGAAAGAAAGAGCGCAGAGAGAGACAAAGAGCGCAGAGAGAGAGAAAGAAAGTGCGCAGAGAGAAAGAAAGAGCGCAGAGAGAAAGAGCGCAGAGAGAGAAAGAGAAAGAAAGAGCGCAGAGAGAGAGAGAGAAAGAGCGCAGAGAGAGAAAGAAAGAGCGCAAAGAGAGAAAAAAAGAGCGCAAAGAGAGAAAAAAAGAGTGCAGAGAGAAAGAAAGAGTGCAGAGAGAAAGAAAGAAAGAGCGCAGAGAGAGAGAGAGAAAGAGCGCAGAGAGAGAGAAAGAGTTAGAAAGAGCGCTGAGAGAGAGAATGTGCGCAGAGAGAAAGAAAGAGTGCAGAGAGAGAAAGAGCGCAGAGAGAAAGAAAAAGCGCAGAGAGAGACAAAGAGCGCAGAGAGAGAGAAAGAAAGAGCGCAGAGAGAGAAAGAAAAAGCGCAGAGAGAGAAAGAAAGAGCGCAGAGAGAGAAAGAAAGAGCGCAGAGAGTGAGAGAGAAAGAGCGCAGAGAGTGAGAGAGAAAGAGCGCAGAGAGAAAGAAAGAGCGCAGAGAGAGAGAGAAAGAAAGAGCGCAGAGAGAGAGGAAGAAAGAGCGCAGAGAGAGAAAGAAAGAGCGCAGAGAGAAAGAAAGAGCACATAGAGAGAGAAAGAGCGCAGAGAGAGAAAGAGCGCAGAGAGAGAGAGAGCGCAGAGAGAGAGAGAGAAAGAGCGCAGAGAGAGAGAAAGAAAGAGCGCAGAGAGAGAGAAAGAAAGAGCGCAGACAGAGAGAGAGCGCAGAGAGAGAAAGAAAGAGCGCAGAGAGAGAGAGAGAAAAAGCGCAGAGAGAGAGAAAGAAAGAGCGCAGACAGAGAGAGAGCGCAGAGAGAGAGAGTGCAGAAAGAAAGAGAGAGAGCGCAGAGAGAGAGAAAGAAAGAGCGCAGAGAGAGAGAGCGTAGAGAAAAAAAGAGCGCAGAGAGAGAGAGAGGAAGAAAGAGCGCAGACAGAGAAAGAAAGAGCGCAGAGAGAGAAAGAAAGAGCGCAGAGAGAGAGAGCGCAGAGAGAGAGAGAGAGCGCAGAGAGAGAGAGAGAGCGCAGAGAGAGAAAGAGCGCAGAGAGAGAAAGAGCGCAGAGAGAGAAAGATCACAGAGAGAGAGAAAGAGCACAGAGAGAGAAAGAAAGAGCGCAGAGAGAGAGAAAGAAAGAGCGCAGAGAGAGAGAAAGAAAGAGCGCAGAGAGAGAGCGCAGAGAGAGAGAGAGCACAGAGAGAGAAATAAAGAGCGCAGAGAGAGAGAAAGAAAGAGCCCAGAGAGATAAAGAAAGAGCGGAAAGAGAGAAAAAAAGAGCGCAAAAAGAGAAATAAAGAGCGCAGAGAGAAAGAAATATTGCAGAGAGAAAGAAAGAACGCAGAGAGAGCACAGAGAGAGAAAGAGAAAGAAAGAGCGCAGAGAGAGAAAGAAAGAGCGCAGAGAGAGAGAAAGAGCGCAGAGAGAGAGAAAGAGCGCAGAGAGAGAAAGAAAGAGCGCAGAGAGAGAGCGCAGAGAGAGAGAGAGAGCGTAGAGAGAAAGAAAGAGCGCAGAGAAAGAAAGAGCGCAGAGAGAGAGAAAGATAGAGCGCAGAGAGAGAAAGAAAGAGCGCAAAGAGAGAAAAAAAGAGCGCAGAGAGAAAGAAAGAGCGCAGAGAAAGAAAGAGCGCAGAGAGAGAGCGCAGAGAGAGAGAGCGCAGAGAGAGAAAGAGAAAGAAAGAGCGCAGAGAGAGAGAGCGCAGAGAGAGAGAGAGAGAGCGCAGAGAGAGAGAAAGAAAGAGCGCAGAGAGAGAAAGAGAAAGAGCGCAGAGAGAGAGAGCGCAGAGAGAGAGAGAGCGCAGAGAGAGAGAAAGAAAGAGCGCAGAGAGAGAAAGAAAGAGCGCAGAGAGAGAGCGCAGAGAGAAAGAAAGAGCGCAGAGAGAGAGAAAGAGCGCAGAGAGAGAGAAAGAAAGTGCGCAGAAAGAAAGAGCGCAGAGAGAGAAAGAGAAAGAAAGAGCGCAGAGAGAAAGAGAAAGAAAGAGCGCAGAGAGAGAGAGAGAAAGAGCGCAGAGAGAGAGAAAGAAAGAGCGCAGAGAAAGAAAGAGCGCAGAGAGAGAGAGCGCAGAGAGAAAGAAAGAGCGCAGAGAGAGACAAAGAGCGCAGAGAGAGAGAAAGAAAGTGCGCAGAGAGAAAGAAAGAGCGCAGAGAGAAAGAGCGCAGAGAGAAAGAGCGCAGAGAGAGAAAGAAAGAAAGAGCGCAGAGAGAGAGAGAAAGAGCGCAGAGAGAGAGAGAGAAAGAGCGCAGAGAGAGAAAGAAAGAGCGCAAAGAGAGAAAAAAAGAGCGCAAAGAGAGAAAAAAAGAGCGCAGAGAGAAAGAAAGAGTGCAGAGAGAAAGAAAGAAAGAGCGCAGAGAGAGAGAGAGAAAGAGCGCAGAGAGAGAGAAAGAGTTAGAAAGAGCGCAGAGAGAGAGAAAGAGCGCAGAGAGAGAGAAAGACAGAGCGCAGAGAGAGAGAAAGTCAGAGTGCAGAGAGAAAGAAAGAGCGCAGAGAGAAAGAAAGAGAGCACAGAGAGAGAGAAAGAAAGAGCGCAGAGAGAGAAAGAGCGCAGAGAGAGAAAGAGCACAGAGAGAGAAAGAGCGCAGAGAGAGAGAAAGAGCGCAGAGAGAGAGCGCAGAGAGAGAGAGAGCGCACAGAGAGAGAAAGAAAGAGCACAGAGAGAGAAAGAAAGAGCGCAGAGAAAGAAAGAACGCAGAGAGAGAGAAAGAAAGAGCGCAGAGAGAGAAAGAAAGAGCGCAAAGAGAGAAAAAAAGAGCGCAGAGAGAGAGCGCAGAGAGAGAAAGAGAAAGAAAGAGCGCAGAGAGAGAAAGAGAAAGAAAGAGCGCAGAGAGAGAAAGAGAAAGAAAGAGCGCAGAGAGAGAAAGAGAAAGAAAAAGCGCAGAGAGAGGGAGAGAAAGAGCGCAGAGAGAGAGAGAGAGAAAGAGCGCAGAGAAAGAGAAAGAAAGAGCGCAGAGAGAGAAAGAAAGAGCACAGAGAGAGCGCAGAGAGAGAGAGCGCAGAGAGAGAGAAAGAAAGTGCGCAGAGAGAAAGAAAGAGCGCAGAGAGAAAGAGCGCAGAGAGAGAAAGAGAAAGAAAGAGCGCAGAGAGAGAAAGAGAAAGAAAGAGCGCAGAGAGAGAGAGAGAAAGAGCGCAGAGAGAGAGAGAGAGCGCAAAGAGAGAGAAAGAAAGAGCGCAGAGAGAGAGAAAGAAAGAGCGCAGAGAGAGAAAGAAAGAGCGCAGAGAGAGAGAGCGCAGAGAGAGAGCGCAGAGAGATAGAAAGAGTGCAGAGAGAAAGAAAGAGCGCAGAGAGAAAGAAAGAGCGCAGAGAGAGAGAGCGCAGAGAGACAGAAAGAAAGTGCGCAGAGAGAAAGAAAGAGCGCAGAGAGAAAGAGCGCAGTGAGAGAAAGAGAAAGAAAGAGCGCAGAGAGAGAGAGAAAGAGCACAGAGAGAGAGAGAGAAAGAGCGCAGAGAGAGAAAGAGAAAGAAAGAGCGCAGAGAGAGAGAGAAAGAGCGCAGAGAGAGAGAAAGAAAGAGCGCAGAGAGAGAGAAAGTAAGAGTGCGCAGAGAGAGAGAAAGAGCGCAGAGAGAGAGAAAGAGCGCAGAGAGAGAAAGAAAGAGCGCAGAGAGAGCGCAGAGAGAGAGAGCGCAGAGAGAGAGAGAGCGCAGAGAGAGCGCAGAGAGAGAGAGCGCAGAGAGAGAGAGAGCGCAGAGAGAGAGAGAGCACAGAGAGAGAGAGAGCGCAGAGAGAGAGAGAGCGCAGAGAGAGAGAGAGAGCGCAGAGAGAGAGAGAGCGCAGAGAGAAAGAAAGAGCGCAGAGAGAAAGAAAGAGCGCAGAGAGAGAGAAAGAGAGCAGAGAGAAAGAAAGTGCGCAGAGAGAGAAAGAAAGAGCGCAGAGAGAGAAAGAGCGCAGAGAGAGAGAGAAGGAGCGCAGAGAGAGAAGGAGCGCAGAGAGAGAGAAAAAAAGAGTGCAGAGAGAGAGAAAGAAAAAGCGCAGAGAGAGACAAAGAGCGCAGAGAGAGAGAAAGAAAGAGCGCAGAGAGAAAGAAAGAGCGCAGAGAGTGAGAGAGAAAGAGCGCAGAGAGAAAGAAAGAGCGCAGAGAGAGAGAGAAAGAAAGAGCGCAGAGAGAGAGAGGAAGAAAGAGCGCAGAGAGAGAGAAAGAAAGAGCGCAGAGAGAGAAAGAGCGCAGAGAGAAAGAAAAAGCGCAGAGAGAGACAAAGAGCGCAGAGAGAGAGAAAGAAAGAGCGCAGAGAGAGAAAGAAAAAGCGCAGAGAGAGAAAGAAAGAGCGCAGAGAGAGAAAGAAAGAGCGCAGAGAGTGAGAGAGAAAGAGCGCAGAGAGAAAGAAAGAGCGCAGAGAGAGAGAAAGAGCGCAGAGAGAGAGAAAGAGCGCAGAGAGAGAGAAAGAAAGAGCGCAGAGAGAAAGAAAGAGCGCAGAGAGAGAGCGCAGAGAGAGAAAGAGAAAGAAAGAGCGCAGAGAGAGAAAGAGAAAGAAAGAGCGCAGAGAGAAAGAGAGAAAGAGAGAAAGAGCGCAGAGAGAGAGCGCAGAGAGAGAGAGAGAGAGAGAGAGCGCAGAGAGAGAGAAAGAAAGAGCGCAGAGAGAGAAAGAAAGAGCGCAGAGAGAGAGCGCATAGAGAAAGAAAGAGCGCAGAGAGAGAGAAAGAGCGCAGAGAGAGAGAAAGAAAGTGCGCAGAAAGAAAGAGCGCTGAGAGAGAGAGAAAGAAAGAGCGCAGAGAGAAAGAGAAAGAAAGAGCGCAGAGAGAGAGAGAGAAAGAGCGCAGAGAGAGAGAAAGAAAGAGCACAGAGAAAGAAAGAGCGCAGAGAGAGAGAGCGCAGAGAGAAAGAAAGAGCGCAGAGAGAAAGAAAGAGCGCAGAGAGAGACAAAGAGCGCAGAGAGAGAGAAAGAAAGTGCGCAGAGAGAAAGAAAGAGCGCAGAGAGAAAGAGCGCAGAGAGAGAAAGAGAAAGAAAGAGCGCAGAGAGAGAGAGAGAGAAAGAGCGCAGAGAGAGAAAGAAAGAGCGCAAAGAGAGAAAAAAAGAGCGCAAAGAGAGAAAAAAAGAGTGCAGAGAGAAAGAAAGAGTGCAGAGAGAAAGAAAGAAAGAGCGCAGAGAGAGAGAGAGAAAGAGCGCAGAGAGAGAGAAAGAGTTAGAAAGAGCGCAGAGAGAGAGAATGTGCGCAGAGAGAAAGAAAGAGTGCAGAGAGAGAAAGAGCGCAGAGAGAAAGAAAAAGCGCAGAGAGAGACAAAGAGCGCAGAGAGAGAGAAAGAAAGAGCGCAGAGAGAGAAAGAAAAAGCGCAGAGAGAGAAAGAAAGAGCGCAGAGAGAGAAAGAAAGAGCGCAGAGAGTGAGAGAGAAAGAGCGCAGAGAGTGAGAGAGAAAGAGCGCAGAGAGAAAGAAAGAGCGCAGAGAGAGAGAGAAAGAAAGAGCGCAGAGAGAGAGGAAGAAAGAGCGCAGAGAGAGAGAAAGAAAGAGCGCAGAGAGAAAGAAAGAGCACATAGAGAGAGAAAGAGCGCAGAGAGAGAAAGAGCGCAGAGAGAGAGAGCGCAGAGAGAAAGAAAGAGCGCAGAGAGAAAGAAAGAGCGCAGAGAGAGACAAAGAGCGCAGAGAGAGAGAAAGAAAGTGCGCAGAGAGAAAGAAAGAGCGCAGAGAGAAAGAGCGCAGAGAGAGAAAGAGAAAGAAAGAGCGCAGAGAGAGAGAGAGAAAGAGCGCAGAGAGAGAAAGAAAGAGCGCAAAGAGAGAAAAAAAGAGCGCAAAGAGAGAAAAAAAGAGTGCAGAGAGAAAGAAAGAGTGCAGAGAGAAAGAAAGAAAGAGCGCAGAGAGAGAGAGAGAAAGAGCGCAGAGAGAGAGAAATAGTTAGAAAGAGCGCAGAGAGAGAGAATGTGCGCAGAGAGAAAGAAAGAGTGCAGAGAGAGAAAGAGCGCAGAGAGAAAGAAAAAGCGCAGAGAGAGACAAAGAGCGCAGAGAGAGAGAAAGAAAGAGCGCAGAGAGAGAAAGAAAAAGCGCAGAGAGAGAAAGAAAGAGCGCAGAGAGAGAAAGAAAGAGCGCAGAGAGTGAGAGAGAAAGAGCGCAGAGAGTGAGAGAGAAAGAGCGCAGAGAGAAAGAAAGAGCGCAGAGAGAGAGAGAAAGAAAGAGCGCAGAGAGAGAGGAAGAAAGAGCGCAGAGAGAGAGAAAGAAAGAGCGCAGAGAGAAAGAAAGAGCACATAGAGAGAGAAAGAGCGCAGAGAGAGAAAGAGCGCAGAGAGAGAGAGAGCGCAGAGAGAGAGAGAGAAAGAGCGCAGAGAGAGAGAAAGAAAGAGCGCAGAGAGAGAGAAAGAAAGAGCGCAGACAGAGAGAGAGCGCAGAGAGAGAAAGAAAGAGCGCAGAGAGAGAGAGAGAAAAGCGCAGAGAGAGAGAAAGAAAGAGCGCAGACAGAGAGAGAGCGCAGAGAGAGAGAGTGCAGAAAGAAAGAGAGAGAGCGCAGAGAGAGAGAAAGAAAGAGCGCAGAGAGAGAGAGCGTAGAGAAAAAAAGAGCGCAGAGAGAGAGAGAGGAAGAAAGAGCGCAGACAGAGAAAGAAAGAGCGCAGAGAGAGAAAGAAAGAGCGCAGAGAGAGAGAGAGCGCAGAGAGAGAGAGAGAGCGCAGAGAGAGAAAGAGCGCAGAGAGAGAAAGAGCGCAGAGAGAGAAAGAGCACAGAGAGAGAGAAAGAGCACAGAGAGAGAAAGAAAGAGCGCAGAGAGAGAGAAAGAAAGAGCGCAGAGAGAGAGAAAGAAAGAGCGCAGAGAGAGAGCGCAGAGAGAGAGAGAGCACAGAGAGAGAGAGAGCACAGAGAGAGAAATAAAGAGCGCAGAGAGAGAGAAAGAAAGAGCGCAGAGAGATAAAGAAAGAGCGGAAAGAGAGAAAAAAAGAGCGCAAAAAGAGAAAAAAAGAGCGCAGAGAGAAAGAAAGAGTGCAGAGAGAAAGAAAGAGCGCAGAGAGAGCACAGAGAGAGAAAGAGAAAGAAAGAGCGCAGAGAGAGAAAGAAAGAGCGCAGAGAGAGAGAAAGAGCGCAGAGAGAGAGAAAGAGCGCAGAGAGAGAAAGAAAGAGCGCAGAGAGAGAGCGCAGAGAGAGAGAGAGAGCGTAGAGAGAAAGAAAGAGCGCAGAGAAAGAAAGAGCGCAGAGAGAGAGAAAGATAGAGCGCAGAGAGAGAAAAAAAGAGCGCAAAGAGAGAAAAAAAGAGCGCAGAGAGAAAGAAAGAGCGCAGAGAAAGAAAGAGCGCAGAGAGAGAGCGCAGAGAGAGAAAGAGAAAGAAAGAGCGCAGAGAGAGAGAGCGCAGAGAGAGAGAGAGAGAGCGCAGAGAGAGAGAAAGAAAGAGCGCAGAGAGAGAAAGAGAAAGAGCGCAGAGAGAGAGAGCGCAGAGAGAGAGAGAGAGCGCAGAGAGAGAGAAAGAAAGAGCGCAGAGAGAGAAAGAAAGAGCGCAGAGAGAGAGCGCAGAGAGAAAGAAAGAGCGCAGAGAGAGAGAAAGAGCGCAGAGAGAGAGAAAGAAAGTGCGCAGAAAGAAAGAGCGCAGAGAGAGAAAGAGAAAGAAAGAGCGCAGAGAGAAAGAGAAAGAAAGAGCGCAGAGAGAGAGAAAGAAAGAGCGCAGAGAAAGAAAGAGCGCAGAGAGAGAGAGCGCAGAGAGAAAGAAAGAGCGCAGAGAGAGACAAAGAGCGCAGAGAGAGAGAAAGAAAGTGCGCAGAGAGAAAGAAAGAGCGCAGAGAGAAAGAGCGCAGAGAGAAAGAGCGCAGAGAGAGAAAGAAAGAGCGCAGAGAGAGAGAGAAAGAGCGCAGAGAGAGAGAGAGAAAGAGCGCAGAGAGAGAAAGAAAGAGCGCAAAGAGAGAAAAAAAGAGCGCAAAGAGAGAAAAAAAGAGCGCAGAGAGAAAGAAAGAGTGCAGAGAGAAAGAAAGAAAGAGCGCAGAGAGAGAGAGAGAAAGAGCGCAGAGAGAGAGAAAGAGTTAGAAAGAGCGCAGAGAGAGAGAAAGAGCGCAGAGAGAGAGAAAGACAGAGCGCAGAGAGAGAGAAAGTCAGAGTGCAGAGAGAAAGAAAGAGCGCAGAGAGAAAGAAAGAGAGCACAGAGAGAGAGAAAGAAAGAGCGCAGAGAGAGAAAGAGCGCAGAGAGAGAAAGAGCACAGAGAGAGAAAGAGCGCAGAGAGAGAGAAAGAGCGCAGAGAGAGAGCGCAGAGAGAGAGAGAGAGCGCAGAGAGAGAAAGAAAGAGCACAGAGAGAGAAAGAAAGAGCGCAGAGAAAGAAAGAACGCAGAGAGAGAGAAAGAAAGAGCGCAGAGAGAGAAAGAAAGAGCGCAAAGAGAGAAAAAAAGAGCGCAGAGAGAAAGAAAGAGCGCAGAGAGAAAGAAAGAGCGCAGAGAGAGAGCGCAGAGAGAGAAAGAGAAAGAAAGAGCGCAGAGAGAGAAAGAGAAAGAAAGAGCGCAGAGAGAGAAAGAGAAAGAAAGAGCGCAGAGAGAGAAAGAGAAAGAAAGAGCGCAGAGAGAGGGAGAGAAAGAGCGCAGAGAGAGAGAGAGAAAGAGCGCAGAGAAAGAGAAAGAAAGAGCGCAGAGAGAGAAAGAAAGAGCACAGAGAGAGCGCAGAGAGAGAGAGCGCAGAGAGAGAAAGAGAAAGAAAGAGCGCAGAGAGAGAAAGAGAAAGAAAGAGCGCAGAGAGAGAGAGAGAAAGAGCGCAGAGAGAGAGAGAGAAAGAGCGCAGAGAAAGAGAAAGAAAGAGCGCAGAGAGAGAAAGAAAGAGCACAGAGAGAGCGCAGAGAGAGAGAGCGCAGAGAGAGAAAGAGAAAGAAAGAGCGCAGAGAGAGAAAGAGAAAGAAAGAGCGCAGAGAGAGAGAGAGAAAGAGCGCAGAGAGAGAGAGAGAGAGAGCGCAAAGAGAGAGAAAGAAAGAGCGCAGAGAGAGAGAAAGAAAGAGCGCAGAGAGAGAAAGAAAGAGCGCAGAGAGAGAGAGCGCAGAGAGAGAGCGCAGAGAGAAAGAAAGAGCGCAGAGAGAAAGAAAGAGCGCAGAGAGAAAGAAAGAGCGCAGAGAGAGAGAGCGCAGAGAGACAGAAAGAAAGTGCGCAGAGAGAAAGAAAGAGCGCAGAGAGAAAGAGCGCAGTGAGAGAAAGAGAAAGAAAGAGCGCAGAGAGAGAGAGAAAGAGCGCAGAGAGAGAGAGAAAGAGCGCAGAGAGAGAAAGAGAAAGAAAGAGCGCAGAGAGAGAGAGAAAGAGCGCAGAGAGAGAGAAAGAAAGAGCGCAGAGAGAGAGAAAGTAAGAGTGCGCAGAGAGAGAGAAAGAGCGCAGAGAGAGAGAAAGAGCGCAGAGAGAGAAAGAAAGAGCGCAGAGAGAGCGCAGAGAGAGAGAGCGCAGAGAGAGAGAGAGCGCAGAGAGAGCGCAGAGAGAGAGAGCGCAGAGAGAGAGAGAGCGCAGAGAGAGAGAGAGCACAGAGAGAGAGAGAGAGCGCAGAGAGAGAGAGAGCGCAGAGAGAGAGAGAGAGCGCAGAGAGAGAGAGAGCGCAGAGAGAAAGAAAGAGCGCAGAGAGAAAGAAAGAGCGCAGAGAGAGAGAAAGAGAGCAGAGAGAAAGAAAGTGCGCAGAGAGAGAAAGAAAGAGCGCAGAGAGAGAAAGAGCGCAGAGAGAGAGAGAAGGAGCGCAGAGAGAGAGAGAAGGAGCGCAGAGAGAGAGAAAAAAAGAGTGCAGAGAGAGAGAAAGAAAAAGCGCAGAGAGAGACAAAGAGCGCAGAGAGAGAGAAAGAAAGAGCGCAGAGAGAAAGAAAGAGCGCAGAGAGTGAGAGAGAAAGAGCGCAGAGAGAAAGAAAGAGCGCAGAGAGAGAGAGAAAGAAAGAGCGCAGAGAGAGAGAGGAAGAAAGAGCGCAGAGAGAGAGAAAGAAAGAGCGCAGAGAGAGAAAGAGCGCAGAGAGAAAGAAAAAGCGCAGAGAGAGACAAAGAGCGCAGAGAGAGAGAAAGAAAGAGCGCAGAGAGAGAAAGAAAAAGCGCAGAGAGAGAAAGAAAGAGCGCAGAGAGAGAAAGAAAGAGCGCAGAGAGTGAGAGAGAAAGAGCGCAGAGAGAAAGAAAGAGCGCAGAGAGAGAGAGAACGAAAGAGCGCAGAGAGAGAGGAAGAAAGAGCGCAGAGAGAGAGAAAGAAAGAGCGCAGAGAGAAAGAAAGAGCACATAGAGAGAGAGAGAGCGCAGAGAGAGAAAGAGCGCAGAGAGAGAGAAAGAAAGAGCGCAGAGAGAGAGAAAGAAAGAGCGCAGACAGAGAGAGAGCGCAGAGAGAGAAAGAAAGAGCGCAGAGAGAGAGAGAGAAAAAGCGCAGAGAGAGAGAAAGAAAGAGCGCAGACAGAGAGAGAGCGCAGAGAGAGAGAGCGCAGAGAGAAAAAGAGCGCAGAGAGCGAGAGAGGAAGAAAGAGCGCAGACAGAGAAAGAAAGAGCGCAGAGAGAGAAAGAAAGAGCGCAGAGAGAGAGAGAGCGCAGAGAGAGAGAGAGCGCAGAGAGAGAAAGAGCGCAGAGAGAGAAAGAGCGCAGAGAGAGAAAGAGCACAGAGAGAGAGAAAGAGCACAGAGAGAGAGAAAGAGCGCAGAGAGAGAGAAAGAGCGCAGAGAGAGAGAGAAAGAGCGCAGAGAGAGAGAAAGAAAGAGCGCAGAGAGAGAAAGAAAGAGCGCAGAGAGAGAAAGAAAGAGCGCAGAGAGAGAGCGCAGAGAGAGAGAGAGCACAGAGAGAGAAATAAAGAGCGCAGAGAGAGAAAGAAAGAGCGCAGAGAAAGAAAGAGCGCAGAGAGAGAGAAAGAAAGAGCGCAGAGAGAGAGAAAGAAAGAGCGCAGAGAGAGAACGAAAGAGCGCAAAGAGAGAAAAAAAGAGCGCAAAAAGAGAAAAAAAGAGCGCAGAGAGAAAGAAAGAGTGCAGAGAGAAAGAAAGAGCGCAGAGAGAGCACAGAGAGAGAAAGAGAAAGAAAGAGCGCAGAGAGAGAAAGAGAAAGAAAGAGCGCAGAGAGAGAGAAAGAGCGC
This sequence comes from Ascaphus truei, assembly GCF_040206685.1. Classification (NCBI taxonomy): domain Eukaryota; kingdom Metazoa; phylum Chordata; class Amphibia; order Anura; family Ascaphidae; genus Ascaphus; species Ascaphus truei. The sequence continues at coordinate 122,146 of NW_027455995.1, read as the reverse complement.
AGAGAGAGAAAGAAAGAGCGCAGAGAGAGAGCGCAGAGAGAGAGAGCGCAGAGAGAGAAAGAAAGAGCGCAGAGAAAGAAAGAGCGCAGAGAGAGAGAAAGATAGAGCGCAGAGAGAGAAAGAAAGAGCGCAAAGAGAGAAAAAAAGAGCGCAGAGAGAAAGAAAGAGCGCAGAGAGAAAGAAAGAGCGCAGAGAGAGAGCGCAGAGAGAGAGAGAGAGCGCAGAGAGAGAAAGAAAGAGCGCAGAGAGAGAAAGAAAGAGCGCAGAGAGAGAGCGCAGAGAGAAAGAAAGAGCGCAGAGAGTGAGAGAGAAAGAGCGCAGAGAGAAAGAAAGAGCGCAGAGAGAGAGAGAACGAAAGAGCGCAGAGAGAGAGGAAGAAAGAGCGCAGAGAGAGAGAAAGAAAGAGCGCAGAGAGAAAGAAAGAGCACATAGAGAGAGAGAGAGCGCAGAGAGAGAAAGAGCGCAGAGAGAGAGAAAGAAAGAGCGCAGAGAGAGAGAAAGAAAGAGCGCAGACAGAGAGAGAGCGCAGAGAGAGAAAGAAAGAGCGCAGAGAGAGAGAGAGAAAAAGCGCAGAGAGAGAGAAAGAAAGAGCGCAGACAGAGAGAGAGCGCAGAGAGAGAGAGCGCAGAGAGAAAAAGAGCGCAGAGAGCGAGAGAGGAAGAAAGAGCGCAGACAGAGAAAGAAAGAGCGCAGAGAGAGAAAGAAAGAGCGCAGAGAGAGAGAGAGCGCAGAGAGAGAGAGAGCGCAGAGAGAGAAAGAGCGCAGAGAGAGAAAGAGCGCAGAGAGAGAAAGAGCACAGAGAGAGAGAAAGAGCACAGAGAGAGAGAAAGAGCGCAGAGAGAGAGAAAGAGCGCAGAGAGAGAGAGAAAGAGCGCAGAGAGAGAGAAAGAAAGAGCGCAGAGAGAGAAAGAAAGAGCGCAGAGAGAGAAAGAAAGAGCGCAGAGAGAGAGCGCAGAGAGAGAGAGAGCACAGAGAGAGAAATAAAGAGCGCAGAGAGAGAAAGAAAGAGCGCAGAGAAAGAAAGAGCGCAGAGAGAGAGAAAGAAAGAGCGCAGAGAGAGAGAAAGAAAGAGCGCAGAGAGAGAACGAAAGAGCGCAAAGAGAGAAAAAAAGAGCGCAAAAAGAGAAAAAAAGAGCGCAGAGAGAAAGAAAGAGTGCAGAGAGAAAGAAAGAGCGCAGAGAGAGCACAGAGAGAGAAAGAGAAAGAAAGAGCGCAGAGAGAGAAAGAGAAAGAAAGAGCGCAGAGAGAGAGAAAGAGCGCAGAGAGAGAAAGAAAGAGCGCAGAGAGAGAGCGCAGAGAGAGAGAGCGCAGAGAGAGAAAGAAAGAGCGCAGAGAAAGAAAGAGCGCAGAGAGAGAGAAAGATAGAGCGCAGAGAGAGAAAGAAAGAGCGCAAAGAGAGAAAAAAAGAGCGCAGAGAGAAAGAAAGAGCGCAGAGAGAAAGAAAGAGCGCAGAGAGAGAGCGCAGAGAGAGAGAGAGAGCGCAGAGAGAGAAAGAAAGAGCGCAGAGAGAGAAAGAAAGAGCGCAGAGAGAGAGCGCAGAGAGAAAGAAAGAGCGCAGAGAGAGAGAAAGAGCGCAGAGAGAGAGAAAGAAAGTGCGCAGAAAGAAAGAGCGCAGAGAGAGAAAGAGAAAGAAAGAGCGCAGAGAGAAAGAGAAAGAAAGAGCGCAGAGAGAGAGAGAGAAAGAGCGCAGAGAGAGAGAAAGAAAGAGCGCAGAGAAAGAAAGAGCGCAGAGAGAGAGAGCGCAGAGAGAAAGAAAGAGCGCAGAGAGAGACAAAGAGCGCAGAGAGAAAGAAAGTGCGCAGAGAGAAAGAAAGAGCGCAGAGAGAAAGAGCGCAGAGAGAAAGAGCGCAGAGAGAGAAAGAGAAAGAAAGAGCGCAGAGAGAGAGAGAAAGAGCGCAGAGAGAGAGAGAGAAAGAGCGCAGAGAGAGAGAGAAAGAGCGCAGAGAGAGAAAGAAAGAGCGCAAAGAGAGAAAAAAAGAGCGCAAAGAGAGAAAAAAAGAGCGCAGAGAGAAAGAAAGAGTGCAGAGAGAAAGAAAGAAAGAGCGCAGAGAGAGAGAGAGAAAGAGCGCAGAGAGAGAGAAAGAGTTAGAAAGAGCGCAGAGAGAGAGAAAGAGCGCAGAGAGAGAGAAAGACAGAGCGCAGAGAGAGAGAAAGTCAGAGTGCAGAGAGAAAGAAAGAGCGCAGAGAGAGAAAGAGCGCAGAGAGAGAAAGAGCACAGAGAGAGAAAGAGCGCAGAGAGAGAGAAAGAGCGCAGAGAGAGAGAAAGAGCGCAGAGAGAGAGAAAGAGCGCAGAGAGAGAGAAAGAGCGCAGAGAGAGAAAGAGAGCGCAGAGAGAGAAAGAAAGAGCGCAGAGAGAGAGAAAGAAAGAGCGCAGAGAGAGAGCGCAGAGAGAGAGAGAGCGCAGAGAGAGAAAGAAAGAGCGCAGAGAGAGAAAGAAAGAGCGCAGAGAAAAAAGAACGCAGAGAGAGAGAAAGAAAGAGCGCAGAGAGAGAAAGAAAGAGCGCAAAGAGAGAAAAAAAGAGCGCAGAGAGAAAGAAAGAGCGCAGAGAGAGAGCGCAGAGAGAGAAAGAGAAAGAAAGAGCGCAGAGAGAGAAAGAGAAAGAAAGAGCGCAGAGAGAGGGAGAGAAAGAGCGCAGAGAGAGAGAGAGAAAGAGCGCAGAGAAAGAGAAAGAAAGAGCGCAGAGAGAGAAAGAGCGCAGAGAGAGAAAGAGCACAGAGAGAGAAAGAGCGCAGAGAGAGAAAGAGAGCGCAGAGAGAGAAAGAAAGAGCGCAGAGAGAGAGAAAGAAAGAGCGCAGAGAGAGAGCGCAGAGAGAGAGAGAGCGCAGAGAGAGAAAGAAAGAGCGCAGAGAGAGAAAGAAAGAGCGCAGAGAAAAAAGAACGCAGAGAGAGAGAAAGAAAGAGCGCAGAGAGAGAAAGAAAGAGCGCAAAGAGAGAAAAAAAGAGCGCAGAGAGAAAGAAAGAGCGCAGAGAGAGAGCGCAGAGAGAGAAAGAGAAAGAAAGAGCGCAGAGAGAGAAAGAGAAAGAAAGAGCGCAGAGAGAGGGAGAGAAAGAGCGCAGAGAGAGAGAGAGAAAGAGCGCAGAGAAAGAGAAAGAAAGAGCGCAGAGAGAGAAAGAAAGAGCGCAGAGAGAGCGCAGAGAGAGAGAGCGCAGAGAGAGAAAGAAAGTGCGCAGAGAGAAAGAAAGAGCGCAGAGAGAGAAAGAGAAAGAAAGAGCGCAGAGAGAGAAAGAGAAAGAAAGAGCGCAGAGAGAGAGAGAGAGAGAAAGAGCGCAGAGAGAGAGAGAGAAAGAGCGCAGAGAGAGAGAAAGAAAGAGCGCAGAGAGAGAAAGAAAGAGCGCAGAGAGAGAGAGCGCAGAGAGAGAGCGCAGAGAGAAATAAAGAGCGCAGAGAGAAAGAAAGAGCGCAGAGAGAAAGAAAGAGCGCAGAGAGAAAGAAAGAGCGCAGAGAGAGAGAGAGCGCAGAGAGACAGAAAGAAAGTGCGCAGAGAGAAAGAAAGAGCGCAGAGAGAAAGAGCGCAGAGAGAGAAAGAGAAAGAAAGAGCGCAGAGAGAGAGAGAAAGAGCGCAGAGAGAGAGAGAGAAAGAGCGCAGAGAGAGAAAGAGAAAGAAAGAGCGCAGAGAGAGAGAGAAAGAGCGCAGAGAGAGAGAAAGAAAGAGCGCAGAGAGAGAGAAAGTAAGAGTGCGCAGAGAGAGAGAAAGAGCGCAGAGAGAGAGAAAGAGCGCAGAGAGAGAAAGAAAGAGCGCAGAGAGAGCGCAGAGAGAGAGAGCGCAGAGAGAGAGAGAGCGCAGAGAGAGCGCAGAGAGAGAGAGCGCAGAGAGAGAGAGAGCACAGAGAGAGAGAGAGCACAGAGAGAGAGAGAGAGCGCAGAGAGAGAGAGCGCAGAGAGAGAGAGAGAGCGCAGAGAGAGAGAGAGCGCAGAGAGAAAGAAAGAGCGCAGAGAGAAAGAAAGAGCGCAGAGAGAGAGAAAGAGAGCAGAGAGAGAAAGAAAGAGCGCAGAGAGAGAAAGAGCGCAGAGAGAGAGAGAAGGAGCGCAGAGAGAGAGAGAAGGAGCGCAGAGAGAGAGAAAAAAAGAGTGCAGAGAGAGAGAAAGAAAAAGCGCAGAGAGAGACAAAGAGCGCAGAGAGAGAGAAAGAAAGAGCGCAGAGAGAAAGAAAGAGCGCAGAGAGTGAGAGAGAAAGAGCGCAGAGAGAAAGAAAGAGCGCAGAGAGAGAGAGAAAGAAAGAGCGCAGAGAGAGAGAGGAAGAAAGAGCGCAGAGAGAGAGAAAGAAAGAGCGCAGAGAGAGAAAGAGCGCAGAGAGAAAGAAAAAGCGCAGAGAGAGACAAAGAGCGCAGAGAGAGAGAAAGAAAGAGCGCAGAGAGAGAAAGAAAAAGCGCAGAGAGAGAAAGAAAGAGCGCAGAGAGAGAAAGAAAGAGCGCAGAGAGTGAGAGAGAAAGAGCGCAGAGAGAAAGAAAGAGCGCAGAGAGAGAGAGAACGAAAGAGCGCAGAGAGAGAGGAAGAAAGAGCGCAGAGAGAGAGAAAGAAAGAGCGCAGAGAGAAAGAAAGAGCACATAGAGAGAGAGAGAGCGCAGAGAGAGAAAGAGCGCAGAGAGAGAGAAAGAAAGAGCGCAGAGAGAGAGAAAGAAAGAGCGCAGACAGAGAGAGAGCGCAGAGAGAGAAAGAAAGAGCGCAGAGAGAGAGAGAGAAAAAGCGCAGAGAGAGAGAAAGAAAGAGCGCAGACAGAGAGAGAGCGCAGAGAGAGAGAGCGCAGAGAGAAAGAGAGAGAGCGCAGAGAGAGAGAAAGAAAGAGCGCAGAGAGAGAGAGCGTAGAGAAAAAAAGAGCGCAGAGAGAGAGAGAGGAAGAAAGAGCGCAGACAGAGAAAGAAAGAGCGCAGAGAGAGAAAGAAAGAGCGCAGAGAGAGAGCGCAGAGAGAGAGAGAGCGCAGAGAGAGAAAGAGCGCAGAGAGAGAAAGAGCGCAGAGAGAGAAAGAGCACAGAGAGAGAGAAAGAGCACAGAGAGAGAGAAAGAGCGCAGAGAGAGAGAAAGAGCGCAGAGAGAGAGAGAAAGAGCGCAGAGAGAGAGAAAGAAAGAGCGCAGAGAGAGAAAGAAAGAGCGCAGAGAGAGAAAGAAAGAGCGCAGAGAGAGAGCGCAGAGAGAGAGAGAGCACAGAGAGAGAAATAAAGAGCGCAGAGAGAGAAAGAAAGAGCGCAGAGAAAGAAAGAGCGCAGAGAGAGAGAAAGAAAGAGCGCAGAGAGAGAGAAAGAAAGAGCGCAGAGAGAGAACGAAAGAGCGCAAAGAGAGAAAAAAAGAGCGCAAAAAGAGAAAAAAAGAGCGCAGAGAGAAAGAAAGAGTGCAGAGAGAAAGAAAGAGCGCAGAGAGAGCACAGAGAGAGAAAGAGAAAGAAAGAGCGCAGAGAGAGAAAGAGAAAGAAAGAGCGCAGAGAGAGAGAAAGAGCGCAGAGAGAGAAAGAAAGAGCGCAGAGAGAGAGCGCAGAGAGAGAGAGAGAGCGCAGAGAGAGAAAGAAAGAGCGCAGAGAAAGAAAGAGCGCAGAGAGAGAGAAAGATAGAGCGCAGAGAGAGAAAGAAAGAGCGCAAAGAGAGAAAAAAAGAGCGCAGAGAGAAAGAAAGAGCGCAGAGAGAAAGAAAGAGCGCAGAGAGAGAGCGCAGAGAGAGAGAGAGAGCGCAGAGAGAGAAAGAAAGAGCGCAGAGAGAGAAAGAAAGAGCGCAGAGAGAGAGCGCAGAGAGAAAGAAAGAGCGCAGAGAGAGAGAAAGAGCGCAGAGAGAGAAAGAGAAAGAAAGAGCGCAGAGAGAAAGAGAAAGAAAGAGCGCAGAGAGAGAGAGAGAAAGAGCGCAGAGAGAGAGAAAGAAAGAGCGCAGAGAAAGAAAGAGCGCAGAGAGAGAGAGCGCAGAGAGAAAGAAAGAGCGCAGAGAGAGACAAAGAGCGCAGAGAGAAAGAAAGTGCGCAGAGAGAAAGAAAGAGCGCAGAGAGAAAGAGCGCAGAGAGAAAGAGCGCAGAGAGAGAAAGAGAAAGAAAGAGCGCAGAGAGAGAGAGAGAAAGAGCGCAGAGAGAGAGAGAGAAAGAGCGCAGAGAGAGAAAGAAAGAGCGCAAAGAGAGAAAAAAAGAGCGCAAAGAGAGAAAAAAAGAGCGCAGAGAGAAAGAAAGAGTGCAGAGAGAAAGAAAGAAAGAGCGCAGAGAGAGAGAGAGAAAGAGCGCAGAGAGAGAGAAAGAGTTAGAAAGAGCGCAGAGAGAGAGAAAGAGCGCAGAGAGAGAGAAAGACAGAGCGCAGAGAGAGAGAAAGTCAGAGTGCAGAGAGAAAGAAAGAGCGCAGAGAGAAAGAAAGAGAGCGCAGAGAGAGAGAAAGAAAGAGCGCAGAGAGAGAAAGAGCGCAGAGAGAGAAAGAGCACAGAGAGAGAAAGAGCGCAGAGAGAGAGAAAGAGCGCAGAGAGAGAGAAAGAGCGCAGAGAGAGAGAAAGAGCGCAGAGAGAGAGAAAGAGCGCAGAGAGAGAGAAAGAGCGCAGAGAGAGAAAGAGAGCGCAGAGAGAGAAAGAAAGAGCGCAGAGAGAGAGAAAGAAAGAGCGCAGAGAGAGAGCGCAGAGAGAGAGAGAGCGCAGAGAGAGAAAGAAAGAGCGCAGAGAGAGAAAGAAAGAGCGCAGAGAAAGAAAGAACGCAGAGAGAGAGAAAGAAAGAGCGCAGAGTGAGAAAGAAAGAGCGCAAAGAGAGAAAAAAAGAGCGCAGAGAGAAAGAAAGAGCGCAGAGAGAAAGAAAGAGCGCAGAGAGAGAGCGCAGAGAGAGAAAGAGAAAGAAAGAGCGCAGAGAGAGAAAGAGAAAGAAAGAGCGCAGAGAGAGGGAGAGAAAGAGCGCAGAGAGAGAGAGAGAAAGAGCGCAGAGAAAGAGAAAGAAAGAGCGCAGAGAGAGAAAGAAAGAGCGCAGAGAGAGCGCAGAGAGAGAGAGCGCAGAGAGAGAAAGAAAGTGCGCAGAGAGAAAGAAAGAGCGCAGAGAGAGAAAGAGAAAGAAAGAGCGCAGAGAGAGAAAGAGAAAGAAAGAGCGCAGAGAGAGAGAGAGAGAAAGAGCGCAGAGAGAGAGAGAGAAAGAGCGCAGAGAGAGAGAAAGAAAGAGCGCAGAGAGAGAAAGAAAGAGCGCAGAGAGAGAGAGCGCAGAGAGAGAGAGCGCAGAGAGAGAGAGCGCAGAGAGAAAGAAAGAGCGCAGAGAGAAAGAAAGAGCGCAGAGAGAGAGAGAGCGCAGAGAGACAGAAAGAAAGTGCGCAGAGAGAAAGAAAGAGCGCAGAGAGAAAGAGCGCAGAGAGAGAAAGAGAAAGAAAGAGCGCAGAGAGAGAGAGAAAGAGCGCAGAGAGAGAGAGAGAAAGAGCGCAGAGAGAGAAAGAGAAAGAAAGAGCGCAGAGAGAGAGAAAGAGCGCAGAGAGAGAGAAAGAAAGAGCGCAGAGAGAGAGAAAGTAAGAGTGCGCAGAGAGAGAGAAAGAGCGCAGAGAGAGAGAAAGAAAGAGCGCAGAGAGAGAGAAAGAAAGAGCGCAGAGAGAGAAAGAAAGAGCGCAGAGAGAGTGCAGAGAGAGAGAGCGCAGAGAGAGAGAGAGAGAGCGCAGAGAGAGAGAGAGAGCGCAGAGAGAGAGAGAGCGCAGAGAGAGAGAGCGCAGAGAGAGAGAGCGCAGAGAGAGAGAGAGCGCAGAGAGAGAGAGCGCAGAGAGAAAGAAAGAGCGCAGAGAGAAAGAAAGAGCGCAGAGAAAGAGAAAGAGAGCAGAGAGAAAGAAAGTGCGCAGAGAGAGAGAAAGAGCGCAGAGAGAGAAAGAAAGAGCGCAGAGAGTGAGAGAGAAAGAGCGCAGAGAGAAAGAAAGAGCGCAGAGAGAGAGAGAAAGAAAGAGCGCAGAGAGAGAGGAAGAAAGAGTGCAGAGAGGGAGAAAGAAAGAGCACAGAGAGAGAGAGCGCAGAGAGAGAGAGCGCAGAGAGAGAAAGAGCGCAGAGAGAAAGAAAGAGCGCAGAGAGAGAGAAAAAAAGAGTGCAGAGAGAGAGAAAGAAAAAGCGCAGAGAGAGACAAAGAGCGCAGAGAGAGAGAAAGAAAGAGCGCAGAGAGAGAAAGAAAGAGCGCAGAGAGAGAAAGAAAGAGCGCAGAGAGAGAAAGAAAGAGCGCAGAGAGTGAGAGAGAAAGAGCGCAGAGAGAAAGAAAGAGCGCAGAGAGAGAGAGAGAAAGAGCGCAGAGAGAAAGAAAGAGCGCAGAGAGAGAGAGAAAGAAAGAGCGCAGAGAGAGAGGAAGAAAGAGCGCAGAGAGAGAAAGAGCGCAGAGAGAAAGAAAGAGCACATAGAGAGAGAAAGAGCGCAGAGAGAAAGAAAGAGCGCAGAGAGAGACAAAGAGCGCAGAGAGAGAGAAAGAAAGAGCGCAGAGAGAGAAAAAGAAAGAGCGCAGAGAGAGAAAGAAAGAGCGCAGAGAGAGAAAGAAAGTGCGCAGAGAAAGAAAGAAAGTGCGCAGAGAGAAAGAAAGAGCGCAGAGAGAGAGAAAAAAAGAGTGCAGAGAGAGAAAGAAAAAGCGCAGAGAGAGAGAGAGAGCGCAGAGAGAGAGAGTGCAGACAGAGAGAGAGCGCAGAGAGAGAGAGCGCAGAGAGAAAGAGAGAGAGCGCAGAGAGAGAGAAGGAAAGAGCGCAGAGAGAGAGAAAGAGCGTAGAGAAAAAAAGAGCGCAGAGAGAGAGAGAGAGGAAGAAAGAGCGCAGACAGAGAAAGAAAGAGCGCAGAGAGAGAAAGAAAGAGCGCAGAGAGAGAAAGAAAGAGCGCAGAGAGAGAGAAAGAGCGCAGAGAGAGAAAGAGCGCAGAGAGAGAAAGAGCGCAGAGAGAGAAAGAGCGCAGAGAGAGAAAGAGCACAGAGAGAGAGAGAGCGCAGAGAGAGAAAGAAAGAGCGCAGAGAGAGAGCGCAGAGAGAGAGCGCAGAGAGAGAGAGAGAGCGCAGAGAGAGAAATAAAGAGCGCAGAGAGAGAAAGAAAGAGCGCAGAGAAAGAAAGAGCGCAGAGAGAGAGAAAGAAAGAGCGCAGAGAGAGAAAGAAAGAGCGCAAAGAGAGAAAAAAAGAGCGCAAAGAGAGAAAAAAAGAGCGCAGAGAGAAAGAAAGAGTGCAGAGAGAAAGAAAGAGTGCAGAGAGAAAGAAAGAGCGCAGAGAGAGAGAGCGCAGAGAGAGAAAGAGAAAGAAAGAGCGCAGAGAGAGAAAGAGAAAGAAAGAGCGCAGAGAAAGAGAAAGAGCGCAGAGAGAGAGAAAGAAAGAGCGCAGAGAGAGAGAAAGTAAGAGTGCAGAGAGAAAGAAAGAGCGCAGAGAGAAAGAAAGAAAGAGCGCAGAGAGAGAGAAAGAAAGAGCGCAGAGAGTGAGAGAGAAAGAGCGCAGAGAGAAAGAAAGAGCACAGAGAGAGAGAGAGAAAGAGCGCAGAGAGAAAGAAAGAGCGCAGAGAGAGAGAGAAAGAAAGAGCGCAGAGAGAGAGGAAGAAAGAGCGCAGAGAGAGAAAGAGCGCAGAGAGAAAGAAAGAGCACATAGAGAGAGAAAGAGCGCAGAGAGAAAGAAAGAGCGCAGAGAGAGAGAAAGAGAGCAGAGAGATAGAAAGTGCGCAGAGAGAAAGAAAGAGCGCAGAGAGAGAAAGAGCGCAGAGAGAAAGAAAGAGAAGGAGCGCAGAGAGAGAGAAAGAGCGCAGAGAGAGAAAAAAAGAGTGCAGAGAGAAAGAAAAAGCGCAGAGAGAGACAAAGAGCGCAGAGAGAGAGAAAGAAAGAGCGCAGAGAGAGAAAAAGAAAGAGCGCAGAGAGAGAAAGAAAGAGCGCAGAGAGAGAAAGAAAGTGCGCAGAGAAAGAAAGAAAGTGCGCAGAGAGAAAGAAAGAGCGCAGAGAGAGAGAAAAAAAGAGTGCAGAGAGAGAAAGAAAAAGCGCAGAGAGAGAGAGAGAGCGCAGAGAGAGAGAGTGCAGACAGAGAGAGAGCGCAGAGAGAGAGAGCGCAGAGAGAAAGAGAGAGAGCGCAGAGAGAGAGAAGGAAAGAGCGCAGAGAGAGAGAAAGAGCGTAGAGAAAAAAAGAGCGCAGAGAGAGAGAGAGAGGAAGAAAGAGCGCAGACAGAGAAAGAAAGAGCGCAGAGAGAGAAAGAAAGAGCGCAGAGAGAGAAAGAAAGAGCGCAGAGAGAGAGAAAGAGCGCAGAGAGAGAAAGAGCGCAGAGAGAGAAAGAGCGCAGAGAGAGAAAGAGCGCAGAGAGAGAAAGAGCGCAGAGAGAGAAAGAGCACAGAGAGAGAGAGAGCGCAGAGAGAGAAAGAAAGAGCGCAGAGAGAGAGCGCAGAGAGAGAGCGCAGAGAGAGAGAGAGAGCGCAGAGAGAGAAATAAAGAGCGCAGAGAGAGAAAGAAAGAGCGCAGAGAAAGAAAGAGCGCAGAGAGAGAGAAAGAAAGAGCGCAGAGAGAGAAAGAAAGAGCGCAAAGAGAGAAAAAAAGAGCGCAAAGAGAGAAAAAAAGAGCGCAGAGAGAAAGAAAGAGTGCAGAGAGAAAGAAAGAGTGCAGAGAGAAAGAAAGAGCGCAGAGAGAGAGAGCGCAGAGAGAGAAAGAGAAAGAAAGAGCGCAGAGAGAGAAAGAGAAAGAAAGAGCGCAGAGAAAGAGAAAGAGCGCAGAGAGAGAGAAAGAAAGAGCGCAGAGAGAGAGAAAGTAAGAGTGCAGAGAGAAAGAAAGAGCGCAGAGAGAAAGAAAGAAAGAGCGCAGAGAGAGAAAGAGCACAGAGAAAGAGAATGAGCGCAGAGAGAGAGAAAGAGCGCAGAGAGAGAAAGAAAGAGCGCAGAGAGAGAAAGAAAGAGCGCAGAGAGAGAGAAAGAAAGAGCGCAGAGAGAGAGCGCAGAGAGAGAGAGAGAGAGCGCAGAGAGAGTAAGAAAGAGCGCAGAGAAAGAAAGAGCGCAGAGAGAGAGAAAGATAGAGCGCAGAGAGAGAAAGATAGAGCGCAGAGAGAGAAAGAAAGAGCGCAAAGAGAGAAAAAAAGAGCGCAGAGAGAAAGAAAGAGCGCAGAGAGAAAGAAAGAGCGCAGAGAGAGAGCGCAGAGAGAAAGAGAAAGAAAAAGCGCAGAGAGAGAAAGAGAAAGAAAGAGCGCAGAGAGAAAGAGAGAGAGCGCAGAGAGAGAGAAAGAGCGCAGAGAGAGAAAGAAAGAGCGCAGAGAGAGAAAGAAAGAGCGCAGAGAGAGAAAGAAAGAGCGCAGAGAGAGAGCGCAGAGAGAAAGAAAGAGCGCAGAGAGAGAGCGCAGAGAGAGAGCGCAGAGAGAGTAAGAAAGAGCGCAGAGAAAGAAAGAGCGCAGAGAGAGAGAAAGATAGAGCGCAGAGAGAGAAAGATAGAGCGCAGAGAGAGAAAGAAAGAGCGCAAAGAGAGAAAGAAAGAGCGCAGAGAGAGAGCGCAGAGAGAAAGAGAAAGAAAGAGCGCAGAGAGAGAAAGAGAAAGAAAGAGCGCAGAGAGAAAGAGAGAGAGCGCAGAGAGAGAGAAAGAGCGCAGAGAGAGAAAGAAAGAGCGCAGAGAGAGAAAGAAAGAGCGCAGAGAGAGAAAGAAAGAGCGCAGAGAGAGAGCGCAGAGAGAAAGAAAGAGCGCAGAGAGAGAGAAAGAGCGCAGAGAGAGAGAAAGAAAGTGCGCAGAGAGAAAGAAAGAGCGCAGAGAGAAAGAGCGCAGAGAGAGAAAGAGAAAGAAAGAGCGCAGAGAGAGAGAGAGCGCGCAGAGAGAGAGAAAGAAAGAGCGCAGAGAAAGAAAGAGCGCAGAGAGAGAGAGCGCAGAGAGAGAGAGAGAGAGCGCAGAGAGAGAGAAAGAAAGAGCGCAGAGAGAGAAAGAAAGAGCGCAGAGAGAGAGCGCAGAGAGAAAGAAAGAGCGCAGAGAGAGAGAAAGAGCGCAGAGAGAGAGAGAGAGAGAAAGAAAGTGCGCAGAAAGAAAGAGCGCAGAGAGAGAAAGAGAAAGAAAGAGTGCAGAGAGAAAGAGAAAGAAAGAGCGCAGAGAGAGAGAGAGAAAGAGCGCAGAGAGAGAGAAAGAAAGAGCGCAGAGAAAGAAAGAGCGCAGAGAGAGAGAGCGCAGAGAGAAAGAAAGAGCGCAGAGAGAGAGAAAGAAAGTGCGCAGAGAGAAAGAAAGAGCGCAGAGAGAAAGAGCGCAGAGAGAAAGAGCGCAGAGAGAGAAAGAAAGAGCGCAGAGAGAGAGAGAGAGAGAAAGAGCGCAAAGAGAGAAAAAAAGAGCGCAAAGAGAGAAAAAAAGAGCGCAGAGAGAAAGAAAGAGTGCAGAGAGAAAGAAAGAAAGAGCGCAGAGAGAGAGAGAGAAAGAGCGCAGAGAGAGAGAAAGAGTTAGAAAGAGCGCAGAGAGAGAGAAAGAGCGCAGAGAGAGAGAAAGACAGAGCGCAGAGAGAGAGAAAGTCAGAGTGCAGAGAGAAAGAAAGAGCGCAGAGAGAAAGAAAGAGAGCGCAGAGAGAGAGAAAGAAAGAGCGCAGAGAGAGAAAGAGCGCAGAGAGAGAAAGAGCACAGAGAGAGAAAGAGCGCAGAGAGAGAGAAAGAGCGCAGAGAGAGAGCGCAGAGAGAGAGAGAGAGCGCAGAGAGAGAAAGAAAGAGCGCAGAGAGAGAAAGAAAGAGCGCAGAGAAAGAAAGAACGCAGAGAGAGAGAAAGAAAGAGCGCAGAGAGAGAAAGAAAGAGCGCAAAGAGAGAAAAAAAGAGCGCAGAGAGAAAGAAAGAGCGCAGAGAGAAAGAAAGAGCGCAGAGAGAGAGAGCAGAGAGAGAAAGAGAAAGAAAGAGCGCAGAGAGAGAAAGAGAAAGAAAGAGCGCAGAGAGAGAAAGAGAAAGAAAGAGCGCAGAGAGAGAAAGAGAAAGAAAGAGCGCAGAGAGAGGGAGAGAAAGAGCGCAGAGAGAGAGAGAGAAAGAGCGCAGAGAGAGAGAGAGAAAGAGCGCAGAGAAAGAAAGAGCGCAGAGAGAGAAAGAAAGAGCACAGAGAGAGCGCAGAGAGAGAGAGCGCAGAGAGAGAGAAAGAAAGTGCGCAGAGAGAAAGAAAGAGCGCAGAGAGAAAGAGCGCAGAGAGAGAAAGAGAAAGAAAGAGCGCAGAGAGAGAAAGAGAAAGAAAGAGCGCAGAGAGAGAGAGAGAAAGAGCGCAGAGAGAGAGAGAGAAAGAGCGCAGAGAGAGAGAAAGAAAGAGCGCAGAGAGAGAAAGAAAGAGCGCAGAGAGAGAGAGCGCAGAGAGAGAGAGCGCAGAGAGAAAGAAAGAGCGCAGAGAGAAAGAAAGAGCGCAGAGAGAAAGAAAGAGCGCAGAGAGAGAGAGAGCGCAGAGAGACAGAAAGAAAGTGCGCAGAGAGAAAGAAAGAGCGCAGAGAGAAAGAGCGCAGAGAGAGAAAGAGAAAGAAAGAGCGCAGAGAGAGAGAGAAAGAGCGCAGAGAGAGAAAGAGAAAGAAAGAGCGGAGAAAGAGAAAGAGCGCAGAGAGAGAGAAAGAAAGAGCGCAGAGAGAGAGAAAGTAAGAGTGCGCAGAGAGAGAGAAAGAGTGCAGAGAGAGAGAAAGAGCGCAGAGAGAGAGAAAGAAAGAGCGCAGAGAGAGAAAGAAAGAGCGCAGAGAGAGCGCAGAGAGAGAGAGCGCAGAGAGAGAGAGAGCGCAGAGAGAGCGCAGAGAGAGAGAGCGCAGAGAGAGAGAGAGCGCAGAGAGAGAGAGAGCACAGAGAGAGAGAGAGCGCAGAGAGAGAGAGAGCGCAGAGAGAGAGAGAGAGCGCAGAGAGAGAGAGTGCGCAGAGAGAAAGAAAGAGCGCAGAGAGAAAGAAAGAGCGCAGAGAGAGAGAAAGAGAGCAGAGAAAGAAAGTGCGCAGAGAGAGAAAGAAAGAGCGCAGAGAGAGAAAGAGCGCAGAGAGAGAGAGAAGGAGCGCAGAGAGAGAGAGAAGGAGCGCAGAGAGAGAGAAAAAAAGAGTGCAGAGAGAGAGAAAGAAAAAGCGCAGAGAGAGACAAAGAGCGCAGAGAGAGAGAAAGAAAGAGCGCAGAGAGAAAGAAAGAGCGCAGAGAGTGAGAGAGAAAGAGCGCAGAGAGAAAGAAAGAGCGCAGAGAGTGAGAGAGAAAGAGCGCAGAGAGAAAGAAAGAGCGCAGAGAGAGAGAGAAAGAAAGAGCGCAGAGAGAGAGGAAGAAAGAGCGCAGAGAGAGAGAAAGAAAGAGCGCAGAGAGAAAGAAAGAGCACATAGAGAGAGAAAGAGCGCAGAGAGAGAAAGAGCGCAGAGAGAGAGAAAGAAAGAGCGCAGAGAGAGAAAGAAAAAGCGCAGAGAGAGAAAGAAAGAGCGCAGAGAGAGAAAGAAAAAGCGCAGAGAGTGAGAGAGAAAGAGCGCAGAGAGAAAGAAAGAGCGCAGAGAGAGAGAGAAAGAAAGAGCGCAGAGAGAGAGGAAGAAAGAGCGCAGAGAGAGAGAAAGAAAGAGCGCAGAGAGAAAGAAAGAGCACATAGAGAGAGAAAGAGTGCAGAGAGAGAAAGAGCGCAGAGAGAGAGAGCGCAGAGAGAGAAAGAGCGCAGAGAGAGAGAAAGAAAGAGCGCAGAGAGAGAGAAAGAAAGAGCGCAGACAGAGAGAGAGCGCAGAGAGAGAAAGAAAGAGCGCAGAGAGAGAGAGAGAGAAAAAGCGCAGAGAGAGAGAAAGAAAGAGCGCAGACAGAGAGAGAGCGCAGAGAGAGAGAGCGCAGAGAGAAAGAGAGAGAGCGCAGAGAGAGAGAAAGAAAGAGCGCAGAGAGAGAGAGCGTAGAGAAAAAAAGAGCGCAGAGAGAGAAAGAAAGAGAGCAGAGAGAGAGAGAGCGCAGAGAGAGAGAGAGCGCAGAGAGAGAAAGAGCGCAGAGAGAGAAAGAGCGCAGAGAGAGAAAGAGCACAGAGAGAGAGAAAGAGCACAGAGAGAGAGAAAGAGCGCAGAGAGAGAGAAAGAGCGCAGAGAGAGAGAGAAAGAGCGCAGAGAGAGAGAAAGAAAGAGCGCAGAGAGAGAAAGAAAGAGCGCAGAGAGAGAGCGCAGAGAGAGAGAGAGCACAGAGAGAGAAATAAAGAGCGCAGAGAGAGAAAGAAAGAGCGCAGAGAAAGAAAGAGCGCAGAGAGAGAGAAAGAAAGAGCGCAGAGAGATAAAGAAAGAGCGCAAAGAGAGAAAAAAAGAGCGCAAAAAGAGAAAAAAAGAGCGCAGAGAGAAAGAAAGAGTGCAGAGAGAAAGAAAGAGCACAGAGAGAGCACAGAGAGAGAAAGAGAAAGAAAGAGCGCAGAGAGAGAAAGAGAAAGAAAGAGCGCAGAGAGAGAGAGCGCAGAGAGAGAGAGAGAGCGCAGAGAGAGAAAGAAAGAGCGCAGAGAGAGAAAGAAAGAGCGCAGAGAGAGAGCGCAGAGAGAAAGAAAGAGCGCAGAGAGAGAGAAAGAGCGCAGAGAGAGAGAAAGAAAGTGCGCAGAAAGAAAGAGCGCAGAGAGAGAAAGAGAAAGAAAGAGCGCAGAGAGAAAGAGAAAGAAAGAGCGCAGAGAGAGAGAGAGAAAGAGCGCAGAGAGAGAGAAAGAAAGAGCGCAGAGAAAGAAAGAGCGCAGAGAGAGAGAGCGCAGAGAGAACGAAAGAGCGCAGAGAGAGACAAAGAGCGCAGAGAGAAAGAAAGTGCGCAGAGAGAAAGAAAGAGCGCAGAGAGAAAGAGCACAGAGAGAAAGAGCGCAGAGAGAGAAAGAGAAAGAAAGAGCGCAGAGAGAGAGAGAGAAAGAGCGCAGAGAGAGAGAGAGAAAGAGCGCAGAGAGAGAAAGAAAGAGCGCAGAGAGAGAGAAAGTAAGAGTGCAGAGAGAAAGAAAGAGCGCAGAGAGAAAGAAAGAAAGAGCGCAGAGAGAGAGAGAGAAAGAGCGCAGAGAGAGAAAGAAAGAGCGCAAAGAGAGAAAAAAAGAGCGCAAAGAGAGAAAAAAAGAGCGCAGAGAGAAAGAAAGAGTGCAGAGAGAAAGAAAGAAAGAGCGCAGAGAGAGAGAGAGAAAGAGCGCAGAGAGAGAGAAAGAGTTAGAAAGAGCGCAGAGAGAGAGAAAGAGCGCAGAGAGAGAGAAAGACAGAGCGCAGAGAGAGAGAAAATCAGAGTGCAGAGAGAAAGAAAGAGCGCAGAGAGAAAGAAAGAGAGCGCAGAGAGAGAGAGAGAAAGAAAGAGCGCAGACAGAGAAAGAAAGAGCGCAGAGAGAGAAAGAAAGAGAGCAGAGAGAGAGAAAGAGCGCAGAAAGAAAGAGAGCGCAGAGAGAGAGAAAGAAAGAGCGCAGAGAGAGAGAGCGTAGAGAAAAAAAGAGCGCAGAGAGAGAGAGGAAGAAAGAGCGCAGACAGAGAAAGAAAGAGCGCAGAGAGAGAAAGAAAGAGAGCAGAGAGAGAGAGCGTAGAGAAAAAAAGAGCGCAGAGAGAGAGAGAGGAAGAAAGAGCGCAGACAGAGAAAGAAAGAGCGCAGAGAGAGAAAGAAAGAGAGCAGAGAGAGAGAGAGCGCAGAGAGAGAGAGAGTGCAGAGAGAAAGAGCGCAGAGAGAGAAAGAGCGCAGAGAGAGAAAGAGCACAGAGAGAGAGAAAGAGCACAGAGAGAGAGAAAGAGCGCAGAGAGAGAGAAAGAGCGCAGAGAGAGAGAGAAAGAGCGCAGAGAGAGAGAAAGAAAGAGCGCAGAGAGAGAGAGAGCACAGAGAGAGAAATAAAGAGCGCAGAGAGAGAAAGAAAGAGCGCAGAGAAAGAAAGAGCGCAGAGAGAGAGAAAGAAAGAGCGCAGAGAGATAAAGAAAGAGCGCAAAGAGAGAAAAAAAGAGCGCAAAAAGAGAAAAAAAGAGCGCAGAGAGAAAGAAAGAGTGCAGAGAGAAAGAAAGAGCGCAGAGAGAGCACAGAGAGAGAAAGAGAAAGAAAGAGCGCAGAGAGAGAAAGAGAAAGAAAGAGCGCAGAGAGAGAGAGCGCAGAGAGAGAGAGAGAGAGCGCAGAGAGAGAAAGAAAGAGCGCAGAGAGAGAAAGAAAGAGCGCAGAGAGAGAGCGCAGAGAGAAAGAAAGAGCGCAGAGAGAGAGAAAGAGCGCAGAGAGAGAGAAAGAAAGTGCGCAGAAAGAAAGAGCGCAGAGAGAGAAAGAGAAAGAAAGAGCGCAGAGAGAAAGAGAAAGAAAGAGCGCAGAGAGAGAGAGAGAAAGAGCGCAGAGAGAGAGAAAGAAAGAGCGCAGAGAAAGAAAGAGCGCAGAGAGAGAGAGCGCAGAGAGAAAGAAAGAGCGCAGAGAGAGACAAAGAGCGCAGAGAGAAAGAAAGTGTGCAGAGAGAAAGAAAGAGCGCAGAGAGAAAGAGCGCAGAGAGAAAGAGCGCAGAGAGAGAAAGAGAAAGAAAGAGCACAGAGAGAGAGAGAGAAAGAGCGCAGAGAGAGAGAGAGAAAGAGCGCAGAGAGAGAAAGAAAGAGCGCAAAGAGAGAAAAAAAGAGCGCAAAGAGAGAAAAAAAGAGCGCAGAGAGAAAGAAAGAGTGCAGAGAGAAAGAAAGAAAGAGCGCAGAGAGAGAGAGAGAAAGAGCGCAGAGAGAGAGAAAGAGTTAGAAAGAGCGCAGAGAGAGAGAAAGAGCGCAGAGAGAGAGAAAGACAGAGCGCAGAGAGAGAGAAAATCAGAGTGCAGAGAGAAAGAAAGAGCGCAGAGAGAAAGAAAGAGAGCGCAGAGAGAGAGAAAGAAAGAGCGCAGAGAGAGAAAGAGCGCAGAGAGAGAAAGAGCACAGAGAGAGAAAGAGCGCAGAGAGAGAGAAAGAGCGCAGAGAGAGAGAAAGAGCGCAGAGAGAGAGAAAGAGCGCAGAGAGAGAGAAAGAGCGCAGAGAGAGAAAGAGAGCGCAGAGAGAGAAAGAAAGAGCGCAGAGAGAGAGAAAGAAAGAGCGCAGAGAGAGAGCGCAGAGAGAGAGAGAGAGCGCAGAGAGAGAAAGAAAGAGCGCAGAGAGAGAGCGCAGAGAGAGAGAGAGAGCGCAGAGAGAGAAAGAAAGAGCGCAGAGAGAGAGAAAGAAAGAGCGCTGAGAGAGAAAAAAAGAGCGCAGAGAGAAAGAAAGAGCGCAGAGAGAAAGAAAGAGCGCAGAGAGAGAAAGAGAAAGAAAGAGCGCAGAGAGAGAAAGAGAAAGAAAGAGCGCAGAGAGAGGGAGAGAAAGAGCGCAGAGAGAGAGAGAGAAAGAGCGCAGAGAAAGAGAAAGAAAGAGCGCAGAGAGAGAAAGAAAGAGCGCAGAGAGAGCGCAGAGAGAGAGAGCGCAGAGAGAGAAAGAAAGTGCGCAGAGAGAAAGAAAGAGCGCAGAGAGAGAAAGAGAAAGAAAGAGCGCAGAGAGAGAAAGAGAAAGAAAGAGCGCAGAGAGAGAGAGAGAAAGAGCGCAGAGAGAGAGAGAGAAAGAGCGCAGAGAGAGAGAAAGAAAGAGCGCAGAGAGAGAAAGAAAGAGCGCAGAGAGAGAGAGCGCAGAGAGAGAGAGCGCAGAGAGAAAGAAAGAGCGCAGAGAGAAAGAAAGAGCGCAGAGAGAAAGAAAGAGCGCAGAGAGAAAGAGCGCAGAGAGAGAAAGAGAAAGAAAGAGCGCAGAGAGAGAGAGAAAGAGCGCAGAGAGAGAGAGAGAAAGAGCGCAGAGAGAGAAAGAGAAAGAAAGAGCGCAGAGAGAGAGAAAGAGCGCAGAGAGAGAGAAAGAAAGAGCGCAGAGAGAGAGAAAGTAAGAGTGCGCAGAGAGAGAGAAAGAGCGCAGAGAGAGAAAGAGCGCAGAGAGAGAGAAAGAAAGAGCGCAGAGAGAGAAAGAAAGAGCGCAGAGAGAGCGCAGAGAGAGAGAGCGCAGAGAGAGAGAGAGCGCAGAGAGAGAGAGAGCGCAGAGAGAGAGCGCAGAGAGAGAGAGAGAGAGCGCAGAGAGAGAGAGCGCAGAGAGAGAGAGAGCGCAGAGAGAGAGAGAGCGCAGAGAGAGAGAGCGCAGAGAGAAAGAAAGAGCGCAGAGAGAAAGAAAGAGCGCAGAGAGAGAGAAAGAGAGCAGAGAGAAAGAAAGTGCGCAGAGAGAGAGTAAGAGCGCAGAGAGAGAAAGAAAGAGTGCAGAGAGTGAGAGAGAAAGAGCGCAGAGAGAAAGAAAGAGCGCAGAGTGAGAGAGAAAGAAAGAGCGCAGAGAGAGAGAGGAAGAAAGAGTGTAGAGAGGGAGAAAGAAAGAGCACAGAGAGAGAGAGCGCAGAGAGAGAGAGCGCAGAGAGAGAAAGAGCGCAGAGAGAAAGAAAGAGCGCAGAGAGAGAGAAAAAAAGAGTGCAGAGAGAGAGAAAGAAAAAGCGCAGAGAGAGACAAAGAGCGCAGAGAGAGAGAAAGAAAGAGCGCAGAGAGAGAAAGAAAGAGCGCAGAGAGAGAAAGAAAGAGCGCAGAGAGAGAAAGAAAGAGCGCAGAGAGTGAGAGAGAAAGAGCGCAGAGAGAAAGAAAGAGCGCAGAGAGAGAGAGAGAAAGAGCGCAGAGAGAAAGAAAGAGCGCAGAGAGAGAGAGAAAGAAAGAGCGCAGAGAGAGAGGAAGAAAGAGCGCAGAGAGAGAAAGAGCGCAGAGAGAAAGAAAGAGCACATAGAGAGAGAAAGAGCACAGAGAGAAAGAAAGAACGCAGAGAGAGAGAAAGAGAGCACAGAGAAAGAAAGTGCGCAGAGAGAAAGAAAGAGCGCAGAGAGAGAAAGAGCGCAGAGAGAAAGAAAGAGAAGGAGCGCAGAGAGAGAGAAAGAGCGCAGAGAGAGAAAAAAAGAGTGCAGAGAGAAAGAAAAAGCGCAGATAGAGACAAAGAGCGCAGAGAGAGAGAAAGAAAGAGCGCAGAGAGAGAGAAAGAAAGAGCGCAGAGAGAGAAAGAAAGAGCGCAGAGAGAGAAAGAAAGTGCGCAGAGAAAGAAAGAAAGTGCGCAGAGAGAAAGAAAGAGCGCAGAGAGAGAGAAAAAAAGAGTGCAGAGAGAGAAAGAAAAAGCGCAGAGAGAGAGAGAGAGCGCAGAGAGAGAGAGCGCAGACAGAGAGAGAGCGCACAGAGAGAGAGCGCAGAGAGAAAGAGAGAGAGCGCAGAGAGAGAGAAGGAAAGAGCGCAGAGAGAGAGAAAGAGCGTAGAGAAAAAAAGAGCACAGAGAGAGAGAGAGAGGAAGAAAGAGCGCAGACAGAGAAAGAAAGAGCGCAGAGAGAGAAAGAAAGAGCGCAGAGAGAGAAAGAAAGAAAGAGCGCAGAGAGAGAGAAAGAGCGCAGAGAGAGAAAGAGCGCAGAGAGAGAAAGAGCGCAGAGAGAGAAAGAGCACAGAGAGAGAGAGAGCGCAGAGAGAGAAAGAAAGAGCGCAGAGAGAGAGCGCAGAGAGAGAGAGAGCGCAGAGAGAGAAATAAAGAGCGCAGAGAGAGAAAGTAAGAGCGCAGAGAAAGAAAGAGCGCAGAGAGAGAGAAAGAAAGAGCGCAGAGAGAGAAAGAAAGAGCGCAAAGAGAGAAAAAAAGAGCGCAAAGAGAGAAAAAAAGAGCGCAGAGAGAAAGAAAGAGTGCAGAGAGAAAGAAAGAGTGCAGAGAGAAAGAAAGAGCGCAGAGAGAGAGAGCGCAGAGAGAGAAAGAGAAAGAAAGAGCGCAGAGAGAGAAAGAGAAAGAAAGAGCGCAGAGAAAGAGCGCAGAGAGAGAGAAAGAAAGAGCGCAGAGAGAGAGAAAGTAAGAGTGCAGAGAGAAAGAAAGAAAAAGCGCAGAGAGAGACAAAGAGCGCAGAGAGAGAGAAAGAAAGAGCGCAGAGAGAGAAAGAAAGAGCGCAGAGAGTGAGAGAGAAAGAGCGCAGAGAGAAAGAAAGAGCGCAGAGAGAGAGAGAGAAAGAGCGCAGAGAGAAAGAAAGAGCGCAGAGAGAGAGAGAAAGAAAGAGCGCAGAGAGAGAGGAAGAAAGAGCGCAGAGAGAGAAAGAGCGCAGAGAGAAAGAAAGAGCACATAGAGAGAGAAAGAGCGCAGAGAGAAAGAAAGAGCGCAGAGAGAGAGAAAGAGAGCACAGAGAAAGAAAGTGCGCAGAGAGAAAGAAAGAGCGCAGAGAGAGAAAGAGCGCAGAGAGAAAGAAAGAGAAGGAGCGCAGAGAGAGAGAAAGAGCGCAGAGAGAGAAAAAAAGAGTGCAGAGAGAAAGAAAAAGCGCAGATAGAGACAAAGAGCGCAGAGAGAGAGAAAGAAAGAGCGCAGAGAGAGAGAAAGAAAGAGCGCAGAGAGAGAAAGAAAGAGCGCAGAGAGAGAAAGAAAGTGCGCAGAGAAAGAAAGAAAGTGCGCAGAGAGAAAGAAAGAGCGCAGAGAGAGAGAAAAAAAGAGTGCAGAGAGAGAAAGAAAAAGCGCAGAGAGAGAGAGAGAGCGCAGAGAGAGAGAGCGCAGACAGAGAGAGAGCGCAGAGAGAGAGAGCGCAGAGAGAAAGAGAGAGAGCGCAGAGAGAGAGAAGGAAAGAGCGCAGAGAGAGAGAAAGAGCGTAGAGAAAAAAAGAGCACAGAGAGAGAGAGAGGAAGAAAGAGCGCAGACAGAGAAAGAAAGAGCGCAGAGAGAGAAAGAAAGAGCGCAGAGAGAGAAAGAAAGAGCGCAGAGAGAGAGAAAGAGCGCAGAGAGAGAAAGAGCGCAGAGAGAGAAAGAGCGCAGAGAGAGAAAGAGCACAGAGAGAGAGAGAGCGCAGAGAGAGAAAGAAAGAGCGCAGAGAGAGAGCGCAGAGAGAGAGAGAGAGCGCAGAGAGAGAAATAAAGAGCGCAGAGAGAGAAAGAAAGAGCGCAGAGAAAGAAAGAGCGCAGAGAGAGAGAAAGAAAGAGCGCAGAGAGAGAAAGAAAGAGCGCAAAGAGAGAAAAAAAGAGCGCAAAGAGAGAAAAAAAGAGCGCAGAGAGAAAGAAAGAGTGCAGAGAGAAAGAAAGAGTGCAGAGAGAAAGAAAGAGCGCAGAGAGAGAGAGCGCAGAGAGAGAAAGAGAAAGAAAGAGCGCAGAGAGAGAAAGAGAAAGAAAGAGCGCAGAGAAAGAGAAAGAGCGCAGAGAGAGAGAAAGAAAGAGCGCAGAGAGAGAGAAAGTAAGAGTGCAGAGAGAAAGAAAGAGCGCAGAGAGAAAGAAAGAAAGAGCGCAGAGAGAGAGAAAGAAA
This sequence comes from Ascaphus truei, assembly GCF_040206685.1. NCBI lineage: Eukaryota > Metazoa > Chordata > Amphibia > Anura > Ascaphidae > Ascaphus > Ascaphus truei. The sequence continues at coordinate 100,206 of NW_027455995.1, read as the reverse complement.
GAGCGCAGAGAGAGAAAGAGCACAGAGAAAGAGAATGAGCGCAGAGAGAGAGAAAGAGCACAGAGAGAGAAAGAAAGAGCGCAGAGAGAGAAAGAAAGAGCGCAGAGAGAGAGAAAGAAAGAGCGCAGAGAGAGAGCGCAGAGAGAGAGAGAGAGCGCAGAGAGAGTAAGAAAGAGCGCAGAGAAAGAAAGAGCGCAGAGAGAGAGAAAGATAGAGCGCAGAGAGAGAAAGATAGAGCGCAGAGAGAGAAAGAAAGAGCGCAAAGAGAGAAAAAAAGAGCGTAGAGAGAAAGAAAGAGCGCAGAGAGAAAGAAAGAGCGCAGAGAGAGAGCGCAGAGAGAAAGAGAAAGAAAGAGCGCAGAGAGAGAAAGAGAAAGAAAGAGCGCAGAGAGAGAAAGAGAAAGAAAGAGCGCAGAGAGAAAGAGAGAGAGCGCAGAGAGAGAGAAAGAGAACAGAGAGAGAAAGAAAGAGCGCAGAGAGAGAAAGAAAGAGCGCAGAGAGAGAGCGCAGAGAGAAAGAAAGAGCGCAGAGAGAGAGAAAGAGCGCAGAGAGAGAGAAAGAAAGTGCGCAGAGAGAAAGAAAGAGCGCAGAGAGAAAGAGCGCAGAGAGAGAAAGAGAAATAAAGAGCGCAGAGAGAGAGAGAGAGAGCGCAGAGAGAGAGAGAGAGAAAGAGCGCAGAGAGAGAGAAAGAGAAAGAAAGAGCGCAGAGAGAGAGAAAGAGCGCAGAGAGAGAGAAAGACAGAGCGCAGAGAGAGAGAAAGTCAGAGTGCAGAGAGAAAGAAAGAGCGCAGAGAGAAAGAAAGAAAGAGCGCAGAGAAAGAAAGAGCGCAGAGAGAGAGAGCGCAGAGAGAAAGAAAGAGCGCAGAGAGAAAGAAAGAGCGCAGAGAGAAAGAAAGAGCGCAGAGAGAGAGAAAGAGCGCAGAGAGAGAGAAAGAAAGAGCGCAGAGAGAAAGAAAGAGCGCAGAGAGAAAGAGCGCAGAGAGAGAAAGAGAAAGAAAGAGCGCAGAGAGAGAGAGAAAGAGCGCAGAGAGAGAGAGAGAAAGAGCGCAGAGAGAGAAAGAAAGAGCGCAAAGAGAGAAAAAAAGAGCGCAAAGAGAGAAAAAAAGAGCGCAGAGAGAAAGAAAGAGTGCAGAGAGAAAGAAAGAGCGCAGAGAGAGAGAGCGCAGAGAGAGAAAGAGAAAGAAAGAGCGCAGAGAGAGAAAGAGAAAGAAAGAGCGCAGAGAGAGAGAGAGCGCAGAGAGAGAGAGAGAAATAGCTCAGAGAGAGAGAAAGAAAGAGCGCAGAGAGAGAAAGAAAGAGCGCAGAGAGAGAGAGCGCAGAGAGAAAGAAAGAGCGCAGAGAGAGAGAAAGATCCCAGAGAGAGAGAAAGAAAGTGCGCAGAGAGAAAGAAAGAGCGCAGAGAGAAAGAGCGCAGAGAGAGAAAGAGAAAGAAAGAGCGCAGAGAGAGAAAGAGAAAGAAAGAGCGCAGAGAGAGAAAGAGCGCAGAGAGAGAGAGAGAAAGAGCGCAGAGAGAGAGAAAGAAAGAGCGCAGAGAGAGAAAGAAAGAGCGCAGAGAGAGAGAGTGCAGAGAGAAAGAAAGAGCGCAGAGAGAGAGAAAGAGCGCAGAGAGAGAGAAAGAAAGTGCGCAGAGAGAAAGAAAGAGCGCAGAGAGAAAGAGCGCAGAGAGAGAAAGAGAAAGAAAGAGCGCAGAGAGAGAGAGAGAGAGCGCAGAGAGAGAGAGAGAGAAAGAGCGCAGAGAGAGAGAAAGAGAAAGAAAGAGCGCAGAGAGAGAGAAAGAGCGCAGAGAGAGAGAAAGACAGAGCGCAGAGAGAGAGAAAGTCAGAGTGCAGAGAGAAAGAAAGAGCGCAGAGAGAAAGAAAGAAAGAGCGCAGAGAGAGAAAGAAAGAGCGCAGAGAGAGAAAGAGCGCAGAGAGAGAAAGAGCGCAGAGAGAGAAAGGGCACAGAGAGAGAGAAAGACAGAGCGCAGAGAGAGAGAAAGACAGAGCGCAGAGAGAGAGAAAGTCAGAGTGCAGAGAGAAAGAAAGAGCGCAGAGAGAAAGAAAGAGCGCAGAGAGAGAAAGAAAGAGCGCAGAGAGAGAGAGCGCAGAGAGAGAAAGAGCGCAGAGAGAGAAAGAGCACAGAGAGAGAGAATGAGCGCAGAGAGAGAGAAAGAGCGCAGAGAGAGAGAAAGAAAGAGCGCAGAGAGAGAGCGCAGAGAGAGAGAGAGCGCAGAGAGAGAGAGAGCGCAGAGAGAGAAAGAAAGAGCGCAGAGAGAGAAAGAAAGAGCGCAGAGAAAGAAAGAGCGCAGAGAGAAAGAAAGAGCGCAGAGAGAGAAATAAAGAGCGCAAAGAGAGAAAGAAAGAGCGCAGAGAGAGAGAGCGCAGAGAGAGAAAGAGAAAGAAAGAGCGCAGAGAGAGAAAGAGAAAGAAAGAGCGCAGAGAGAGGGAGAGAAAGAGCGCAGAGAGAGAGAGAGAGAAAGAGCGCAGAGAGAGAGAAAGAAAGAGTGCAGAGAGAGAGAAAGAAAGAGCGCAGAGAGAGAAAGAAAGAGCGCAGAGAGAGAGAAAGAGCGCAGAGAGAGAGAAAGAAAGTGCGCAGAGAGAAAGAAAGAGCGCAGAGAGAAAGAGCGCAGAGAGAGAAAGAGAAAGAAAGAGCGCAGAGAGAGAAAGAGAAAGAAAGAGCGCAGAGAGAGAAAGAGAAAGAAAGAGCGCAGAGAGAGAGAAAGAGCGCAGAGAGAGAGAAAGAGCGCAGAGAGAGAGAAAGAAAGAGCGCAGAGAGAGAAAGAAAGAGCGCAGAGAGAGAGAGCACAGAGAGAGAGAAAGAAAGAGCGCAGAGAGAGAAAGAAAGAGCGCAGAGAGAGAGAGCGCAGAGAGAAAGAAAGAGCGCAGAGAGAAAGAAAGAGCGCAGAGAGAGAGAAAGAGCGCAGAGAGACAGAAAGAAAGTGCGCAGAGAGAAAGAAAGAGCACAGAGAGAAAGAGCGCAGAGAGAGAAAGAGAAAGAAAGAGCGCAGAGAGAGAGAGAAAGAGCGCAGAGAGAGAGAGAGAGAAAGAGCGCAGAGAGAGAGAAAGAGAAAGAAAGAGCGCAGAGAGAGAGAAAGAGCGCAGAGAGAGAGAAAGAGCGCAGAGAGAGAGAAAGAGCGCAGAGAGAGAGAAAGAAAGAGCGCAGAGAGAGAGAAAGTAAGAGTGCGCAGAGAGAGAGAAAGAGCGCAGAGAGAGAGAAAGAGCGCAGAGAGCGAGAAAGAGCGCAGAGAGAGAGAAAGAGCGCAGAGAGAGAGAAAGAAAGAGCGCAGAGAGAGAAAGAAAGAGCGCAGAGAGAGAAAGAAAGAGCGCAGAGAGAGAAAGAAAGAGCGCAGAGAGAGAAAGAAAGAGCGCAGAGAGTGAGAGAGAAAGAGCGCAGAGAGAAAGAAAGAGCGCAGAGAGAGAGAGAAAGAAAGAGCGCAGAGAGAGAGAGCGCAGAGAGAAAGAGAGAGAGCGCAGAGAGAGAGAAAGAGCATAGAGAAAAAAAGAACACAGAGAGGGAGAGAGGAAGAAAGAGCGCAGACAGAGAAAGAAAGAGCGCAGAGAGAGAGAGAAAGAGCGCAGAGAGAGAGCGCAGAGAGAAAGAGAGAGCGCAGAGAGAGAGAAAGAGCGTAGAGAAAAACAGAGCACAGAGAGAGAGAGAGGAAGAAAGAGCGCAGACAGAGAAAGAAAGTGCGCAGAGAGAGAAAGATAGAGCGCAGAGAGAGAGAGCACAGAGAGAGAGAATGAGCGCAGAGAGAGAGAAAGAGCGCAGAGAGAGAGAAAGAGCGCAGAGAGAGAAAGAAAGAGCGCAGAGAGAGAGAAAGAAAGAGCGCAGAGAGAGAGCGCAGAGAGAGAGAGAGCGCAGAGAGAGAAAGAAAGAGCGCAGAGAGAGAAAGAAAGAGCGCAGAGAAAGAAAGAGCGCAGAGGAAGAAAGAGCGCAGAGAGAAAGAAAGAGCGCAGAGAGAGAAATAAAGAGCGCAAAGAGAGAAAAAAAGAGCGCAGAGAGAAAGAAAGAGCGCAGAGAGAGAGAGCGCAGAGAGAGAAAGAGAAAGAAAGAGCGCAGAGAGAGAAAGAGAAAGAAAGAGCGCAGAGAGAGGGAGAGAAAGAGCGCAGAGAGAGAGAGAGAGAGAAAGAGCGCAGAGAGAGAGAAAGAAAGAGCGCAGAGAGAGAGAAAGAAAGAGCGCAGAGAGAGAAAGAAAGAGCGCAGAGAGAGAGAAAGAGCGCAGAGAGAGAGAAAGAAAGTGCGCAGAGAGAAAGAAAGAGCGCAGAGAGAAAGAGCGCAGAGAGAGAAAGAGAAAGAAAGAGCGCAGAGAGAGAAAGAGAAAGAAAGAGCGCAGAGAGAGAGAGAGAGAAAGAGCGCAGAGAGAGAGAAAGAGCGCAGAGAGAAAGAAAGAGCGCAGAGAGAGAAATAAAGAGCGCAGAGAGAGAGAGCGCAGAGAGAAAGAAAGAGCGCAGAGAGAAAGAAAGAGCGCAGAGAGAAAGAAAGAGCGCAGAGAGAGAGAAAGAGCGCAGAGAGACAAAAAGAAAGTGCGCAGAGAGAAAGAAAGAGCACAGAGAGAAAGAGCGCAGAGAGAGAAAGAGAAAGAAAGAGCGCAGAGAGAGAGAGAGAAAGAGCGCAGAGAGAGAGAAAGAGAAAGAAAGAGCGCAGAGAGAGAGAAAGAGAGAGAAAGAGCGCAGAGAGAGAGAAAGAGCGCAGAGAGAGAGAAAGAGCGCAGAGAGAGAGAAAGAGCGCAGAGAGAGAGAAAGAAAGAGCGCAGAGAGAGAGAAAGTAAGAGTGCGCAGAGAGAGAGAAAGAGCGCAGAGAGAGAGAAAGAGCGCAGAGAGAGAGAAAGAGCGCAGAGAGAGAGAAAGAGCGCAGAGAGAGAGAAAGAGCGCAGAGAGAGAGAAAGAGTGCAGAGAGAGAGAAAGAAAGAGCGCAGAGAGAGAGAGAGCGCCGAGAGAAAGAGAGCGCCGAGAGAGAGAGAGAGCGCCGAGAGAGAGAGAGAGTGCAGAGAGAGAGAGAGCGCAGAGAGAGAGAGAGCGCAGAGAGAGAGAGCGCAGAGAGAGAGAGCGCAGAGAGAGAGAGAGCACAGAGAGAGAGAGAGCGCAGAGAGAGAGAGCGCAGAGAGAGAGAGCGCAGAGAGAGAGAGAGCGCAGAGAGAAAGAAAGAGCGCAGAGAGAGAGAAAGAGCGCAGAGAGAGAGAAAGAAAGTGCGCAGAGAGAAAGAAAGAGCGCAGAGAGAAAGAGCGCAGAGAGAGAAAGAGAAAGAAAGAGCGCAGAGAGAGAGAGAGAGAGCGCAGAGAGAGAGAGAGAGAAAGAGCGCAGAGAGAGAGAAAGAGAAAGAAAGAGCGCAGAGAGAGAGAAAGAGCGCAGAGAGAGAGAAAGACAGAGCGCAGAGAGAGAGAAAGTCAGAGTGCAGAGAGAAAGAAAGAGCGCAGAGAGAAAGAAAGAAAGAGCGCAGAGAGAGAAAGAAAGAGCGCAGAGAGAGAAAGAGCGCAGAGAGAGAAAGAGCGCAGAGAGAGAAAGGGCACAGAGAGAGAGAAAGACAGAGCGCAGAGAGAGAGAAAGACAGAGCGCAGAGAGAGAGAAAGTCAGAGTGCAGAGAGAAAGAAAGAGCGCAGAGAGAAAGAAAGAGCGCAGAGAGAGAAAGAAAGAGCGCAGAGAGAGAGAGCGCAGAGAGAGAAAGAGCGCAGAGAGAGAAAGAGCACAGAGAGAGAAAGAAAGTGCGCAGAGAGAGAGAAAGAAAGAGCGCAGAGAGAGAGCGCAGAGAGAGAGAGAGCGCAGAGAGAGAGAGCGCAGAGAGAGAAAGAAAGAGCGCAGAGAGAGAAAGAAAGAGCGCAGAGAAAGAAAGAGCGCAGAGAGAAAGAAAGAGCGCAAAGAGAGAAAAAAAGAGCGCAGAGAGAAAGAAAGAGCGCAGAGAGAAAGAAAGAAAGAGCGCAGAGAGAGAAAGAAAGAGCGCAGAGAGAGAAAGAGCGCAGAGAGAGAAAGAGCGCAGAGAGAGAAAGGGCACAGAGAGAGAGAAAGACAGAGCGCAGAGAGAGAGAAAGACAGAGCGCAGAGAGAGAGAAAGTCAGAGTGCAGAGAGAAAGAAAGAGCGCAGAGAGAAAGAAAGAGCGCAGAGAGAGAAAGAAAGAGCGCAGAGAGAGAGAGCGCTGAGAGAGAAAGAGCGCAGAGAGAGAAAGAGCACAGAGAGAGAGAATGAGCGCAGAGAGAGAAAGAAAGTGCGCAGAGAGAGAGAAAGAAAGAGCGCAGAGAGAGAGCGCAGAGAGAGAGAGAGCGCAGAGAGAGAGAGAGCGCAGAGAGAGAAAGAAAGAGCGCAGAGAGAGAAAGAAAGAGCGCAGAGAAAGAAAGAGCGCAGAGAGAAAGAAAGAGCGCAGAGAGAGAAATAAAGAGCGCAAAGAGAGAAAAAAAGAGCGCAGAGAGAAAGAAAGAGCGCAGAGAGAGAGAGCGCAGAGAGAGAAAGAGAAAGAAAGAGCGCAGAGAGAGAAAGAGAAAGAAAGAGCGCAGAGAGAGGGAGAGAAAGAGCGCAGAGAGAGAGAGAGAGAAAGAGCGCAGAGAGAGAGAGAGAGAAAGAGCGCAGAGAGAGAGAAAGAAAGAGTGCAGAGAGAGAGAAAGAAAGAGCGCAGAGAGAGAAAGAAAGAGCGCAGAGAGAGAGAAAGAGCGCAGAGAGAGAGAAAGAAAGTGCGCAGAGAGAAAGAAAGAGCGCAGAGAGAGAAAGAGAAAGAAAGAGCGCAGAGAGAGAAAGAGAAAGAAAGAGCGCAGAGAGAGAGAAAGAGCGCAGAGAGAGAGAAAGAGCGCAGAGAGAGAGAAAGAAAGAGCGCAGAGAGAGAAAGAAAGAGCGCAGAGAGAGAAAGAAAGAGCGCAGAGAGAGAAAGAAAGAGCGCAGAGAGAGAGAGCACAGAGAGAGAGAAAGAGAGAGCGCAGAGAGAGAAAGAAAGAGCGCAGAGAGAGAGAGCGCAGAGAGAAAGAAAGAGCGCAGAGAGAAAGAAAGAGCGCAGAGAGAGAGAAAGAGCCCAGAGAGACAGAAAGAAAGTGCGCAGAGAGAAAGAAAGAGCACAGAGAGAAAGAGCGCAGAGAGAGAAAGAGAAAGAAAGAGCGCAGAGAGAGAGAGAAAGAGCGCAGAGAGAGAGAGAGAAAGAGCGCAGAGAGAGAGAAAGAGAAAGAAAGAGCGCAGAGAGAGAGAAAGAGCGCAGAGAGAGAGAAAGAGCGCAGAGAGAGAGAGAGAAAGAGCGCAGAGAGAGAGAAAGAAAGAGCGCAGAGAGAGAGAAAGAAAGAGCGCAGAGAGAGAGAAAGTAAGAGTGCGCAGAGAGAGAGAAAGAGCGCGCAGAGAGAGAGAAAGAGCGCAGAGAGAGAGAAAGAGCGCAGAGAGAGAGAAAGAGCGCAGAGAGAGAGAAAGAGCGCAGAGAGAGAGAAAGAAAGAGCGCAGAGAGAGAAAGAAAGAGCGCAGAGAGAGAAAGAAAGAGCGCAGAGAGAGAAAGAAAGAGCGCAGAGAGAGAAAGAAAGAGCGCAGAGAGTGAGAGAGAAAGAGCGCAGAGAGAAAGAAAGAGCGCAGAGAGAGAGAGAAAGAAAGAGCGCAGAGAGAGAGAGCGCAGAGAGAAAGAGAGAGAGCGCAGAGAGAGAGAGAAAGAGCATAGAGAAAAAAAGAACACAGAGAGAGAGAGAGAGGAAGAAAGAGCGCAGACAGAGAAAGAAAGAGCGCAGAGAGAGAGAGAAAGAGCGCAGAGAGAGAGCGCAGAGAGAAAGAAAGAGCGCAGAGAGAGAGAAAGAGCGCAGAGAGACAGGAAGAAAGTGCGCAGAGAGAAAGAAAGAGCGCAGAGAGAAAGAGCGCAGAGAGAGAAAGAGAAAGAAAGAGCGCAGAGAGAGAAAGAGAAAGAAAGAGCGCAGAGAGAGAAAGAGCGCAGAGAGAGAGAAAGAGCGCAGAGAGAGAGAAAGAAAGAGCGCAGAGAGAGAAAGAAAGAGCGCAGAGAGAGAGAGCGCAGAGAGAAAGAAAGAGCGCAGAAAGAGAGAAAGAGCGCAGAGAGAGAGAAAGAAAGTGCGCAGAGAGAAAGAAAGAGCGCAGAGAGAAAGAGCGCAGAGAGAGAAAGAGAAAGAAAGAGCGCAGAGAGAGAGAGCGCAGAGAGAGAGAGAGAGAAAGAGCGCAGAGAGAGAGAAAGAGAAAGAAAGAGCGCAGAGAGAGAGAAAGAGCGCAGAGAGAGAGAAAGACAGAGCGCAGAGAGAGAGAAAGTCAGAGTGCAGAGAGAAAGAAAGAGCGCAGAGAGAAAGAAAGAAAGAGCGCAGAGAGAGAAAGAAAGAGCGCAGAGAGAGAAAGAGCGCAGAGAGAGAAAGAGCGCAGAGAGAGAAAGGGCACAGAGAGAGAGAAAGACAGAGCGCAGAGAGAGAGAAAGACAGAGCGCAGAGAGAGAGAAAGTCAGAGTGCAGAGAGAAAGAAAGAGCGCAGAGAGAAAGAAAGAGCGCAGAGAGAGAAAGAGCGCAGAGAGAGAAAGAGCACAGAGAGAGAGAATGAGCGCAGAGAGAGAGAAAGAGCGCAGAGAGAGAGAAAGAGCGCAGAGAGAGAAAGAAAGTGCGCAGAGAGAGAGAAAGAAAGAGCGCAGAGAGAGAGCGCAGAGAGAGAGAGAGCGCAGAGAGAGAGAGAGCACAGAGAGAGAAAGAAAGAGCGCAGAGAGAGAAAGAAAGAGCGCAGAGAAAGAAAGAGCGCAGAGAGAAAGAAAGAGCGCAGAGAGAGAAATAAAGAGCGCAAAGAGAGAAAAAAAGAGCGCAGAGAGAAAGAAAGAGCGCAGAGAGAGCGCAGAGAGAGAAAGAGAAAGAAAGAGCGCAGAGAGAGAAAGAGAAAGAAAGAGCGCAGAGAGAGGGAGAGAAAGAGCGCAGAGAGAGAGAGAGAGAAAGAGCGCAGAGAGAGAGAAAGAAAGAGTGCAGAGAGAGAGAAAGAAAGAGCGCAGAGAGAGAAAGAAAGAGCGCAGAGAGAGAGAAAGAGCGCAGAGAGAGAGAAAGAAAGTGCGCAGAGAGAAAGAAAGAGCGCAGAGAGAAAGAGCGCAGAGAGAGAAAGAGAAAGAAAGAGCGCAGAGAGAGAAAGAGAAAGAAAGAGCGCAGAGAGAGAGAAAGAGCGCAGAGAGAGAGAAAGAGCGCAGAGAGAGAGAAAGAAAGAGCGCAGAGAGAGAAAGAAAGAGCGCAGAGAGAGAGAGCACAGAGAGAGAGAAAGAAAGAGCGCAGAGAGAGAAAGAAAGAGCGCAGAGAGAGAGAGCGCAGAGAGAAAGAAAGAGCGCAGAGAGAAAGAAAGAGCGCAGAGAGAGAGAAAGAGCGCAGAGAGACAGAAAGAAAGTGCGCAGAGAGAAAGAAAGAGCACAGAGAGAAAGAGCGCAGAGAGAGAAAGAGAAAGAAAGAGCGCAGAGAGAGAGAGAAAGAGCGCAGAGAGAGAGAGAGAAAGAGCGCAGAGAGAGAGAAAGAGAAAGAAAGAGCGCAGAGAGAGAGAAAGAGCGCAGAGAGAGAGAAAGAGCGCAGAGAGAGAGAAAGAGCGCAGAGAGAGAGAAAGAAAGAGCCCAGAGAGAGAGAAAGAAAGAGCGCAGAGAGAGAGAAAGTAAGAGTGCGCAGAGAGAGAGAAAGAGCGCAGAGAGAGAAAGAGCGCAGAGAGAAAGAAAGAGCGCAGAGAGAGAGAAAGAGCGCAGAGAGACAGAAAGAAAGTGCGCAGAGAGAAAGAAAGAGCACAGAGAGAAAGAGCGCAGAGAGAGAAAGAGAAAGAAAGAGCGCAGAGAGAGAGAGAAAGAGCGCAGAGAGAGAGAGAGAAAGAGCGCAGAGAGAGAGAAAGAGAAAGAAAGAGCGCAGAGAGAGAGAAAGAGCGCAGAGAGAGAGAAAGAGCGCAGAGAGAGAGAAAGAGCGCAGAGAGAGAGAAAGAAAGAGCGCAGAGAGAGAGAGAAAGAAAGAGCGCAGAGAGAGAGAAAGTAAGAGTGCGCAGAGAGAGAGAAAGAGCGCAGAGAGAGAGAAAGAGCGCAGAGAGAGAGAAAGAGCGCAGAGAGAGAGAAAGAGCGCAGAGAGAGAGAAAGAAAGAGCGCAGAGAGAGAAAGAAAGAGCGCAGAGAGAGAAAGAAAGAGCGCAGAGAGAGAAAGAAAGAGCGCAGAGAGTGAGAGAGAAAGAGCGCAGAGAGAAAGAAAGAGCGCAGAGAGAGAGAGAAAGAAAGAGCGCAGAGAGAGAGAGCGCAGAGAGAAAGAGAGAGAGCGCAGAGAGAGAGAAAGAGCATAGAGAAAAAAAGAACACAGAGAGAGAGAGAGGAAGAAAGAGCGCAGACAGAGAAAGAAAGAGCGCAGAGAGAGAGAGAAAGAGCGCAGAGAGAGAGCGCAGAGAGAAAGAGAGAGAGCGCAGAGAGAGAGAAAGAGCGTAGAGAAAAACAGAGCACAGAGAGAGAGAGAGGAAGAAAGAGCGCAGACAGAGAAAGAAAGAGCGCAGAGAGAGAAAGATAGAGCGCAGAGAGAGAGAGAGCGCAGAGAGAGAAAGAGAAAGAAAGAGCGCAGAGAGAGAAAGAGAAAGAAAGAGCGCAGAGAGAGAAAGAGCGCAGAGAGAGAGAGAAAGAGCGCAGAGAGAGAGAAAGAAAGAGCGCAGAGAGAGAAAGAAAGAGCGCAGAGAGAGAGAGCGCAGAGAGAAAGAAAGAGCGCAGAGAGAGAGAAAGAGCGCAGAGAGACAGAAAGAAAGTGCGCAGAGAGAAAGAAAGAGCGCAGAGAGAAAGAGCGCAGAGAGAGAAAGAGAAAGAAAGAGCGCAGAGAGAGAAAGAGAAAGAAAGAGCGCAGAGAGAGAAAGAGCGCAGAGAGAGAGAGAAAGAGCGCAGAGAGAGAGAAAGAAAGAGTGCAGAGAGAGAAAGAAAGAGCGCAGAGAGAGAGAGCGCAGAGAGAAAGAAAGAGCGCAGAGAGAGAGAAAGAGCGCAGAGAGAGAGAAAGAAAGTGCGCAGAGAGAAAGAGCGCAGAGAGAAAGAGCGCAGAGAGAGAAAGAGAAAGAAAGAGCGCAGAGAGAGAGAGAGAGAGCGCAGAGAGAGAGAGAGAGAAAGAGCGCAGAGAGAGAGAAAGAGAAAGAAAGAGCGCAGAGAGAGAGAAAGAGCGCAGAGAGAGAGAAAGACAGAGCGCAGAGAGAGAGAAAGTCAGAGTGCAGAGAGAAAGAAAGAGCGCAGAGAGAAAGAAAGAAAGAGCGCAGAGAGAGAAAGAAAGAGCGCAGAGAGAGAAAGAGCGCAGAGAGAGAAAGGGCACAGAGAGAGAGAAAGACAGAGCGCAGAGAGAGAGAAAGACAGAGCGCAGAGAGAGAGAAAGTCAGAGTGCAGAGAGAAAGAAAGAGCGCAGAGAGAAAGAAAGAGCGCAGAGAGAGAAAGAAAGAGCGCAGAGAGAGAGAGCGCAGAGAGAGAAAGAGCGCAGAGAGAGAAAGAGCACAGAGAGAGAGAATGAGCGCAGAGAGAGAGAAAGAGCGCAGAGAGAGAGAAAGAAAGTGCGCAGAGAGAGAGAAAGAAAGAGCGCAGAGAGAGAGCGCAGAGAGAGAGAGCGCAGAGAGAGAGAGCGCAGAGAGAGAAAGAAAGAGCGCAGAGAGAGAAAGAAAGAGCGCAGAGAAAGAAAGAGCGCAGAGAGAAAGAAAGAGCGCAGAGAGAGAAATAAAGAGCGCAAAGAGAGAAAAAAAGAGCGCAGAGAGAAAGAAAGAGCGCAGAGAGAGAGAGCGCAGAGAGAGAAAGAGAAAGAAAGAGCGCAGAGAGAGAAAGAGAAAGAAAGAGCGCAGAGAGAGGGAGAGAAAGAGCGCAGAGAGAGAGAGAGAGAAAGAGCGCAGAGAGAGAGAAAGAAAGAGTGCAGAGAGAGAGAAAGAAAGAGCGCAGAGAGAGAAAGAAAGAGCGCAGAGAGAGAGAAAGAGCGCAGAGAGAGAGAAAGAAAGTGCGCAGAGAGAAAGAAAGAGCGCAGAGAGAAAGAGCGCAGAGAGAGAAAGAGAAAGAAAGAGCGCAGAGAGAGAAAGAGAAAGAAAGAGCGCAGAGAGAGAGAAAGAGCGCAGAGAGAGAGAAAGAGCGCAGAGAGAGAGAGAGAGAAAGAGCGCAGAGAGAGAGAAAGAGAAAGAAAGAGCGCAGAGAGAGAGAAAGAGCGCAGAGAGAGAGAAAGAGAGCAGAGAGAGAGAAAGAGCGCAGAGAGAGAGAAAGAAAGAGCCCAGAGAGAGAGAAAGAAAGAGCGCAGAGAGAGAGAAAGTAAGAGTGCGCAGAGAGAGAGAAAGAGCGCAGAGAGAGAGAAAGAGCGCAGAGAGAGAGAAAGAGCGCAGAGAGAGAGAAAGAGCGCAGAGAGAGAGAAAGAAAGAGCGCAGAGAGAGAAAGAAAGAGCGCAGAGAGAGAGAGCACAGAGAGAGAGAAAGAAAGAGCGCAGAGAGAGAAAGATAGAGCGCAGAGAGAGAGAGTGCAGAGAGAAAGAAAGAGCGCAGAGAGAAAGAAAGAGCGCAGAGAGAGAGAAAGAGCGCAGAGAGACAGAAAGAAAGTGCGCAGAGAGAAAGAAAGAGCACAGAGAGAAAGAGCGCAGAGAGAGAAAGAGAAAGAAAGAGCGCAGAGAGAGAGAGAAAGAGCGCAGAGAGAGAGAGAGAAAGAGCGCAGAGAGAGAGAAAGAGAAAGAAAGAGCGCAGAGAGAGAGAAAGAGCGCAGAGAGAGAGAAAGAGCGCAGAGAGAGAGAAAGAGCGCAGAGAGAGAGAAAGAAAGAGCGCAGAGAGAGAGAAAGAAAGAGCGCAGAGAGAGAGAAAGTAAGAGTGCGCAGAGAGAGAGAAAGAGCGCAGAGAGAGAGAAAGAGCGCAGAGAGAGAGAAAGAGCGCAGAGAGAGAAAGAGCGCAGAGAGAGAGAAAGAAAGAGCGCAGAGAGAGAAAGAAAGAGCGCAGAGAGAGAAAGAAAGAGCGCAGAGAGAGAAAGAAAGAGCGCAGAGAGTGAGAGAGAAAGAGCGCAGAGAGAAAGAAAGAGCGCAGAGAGAGAGAGAAAGAAAGAGCGCAGAGAGAGAGAGCGCAGAGAGAAAGAGAGAGAGCGCAGAGAGAGAGAAAGAGCATAGAGAAAAAAAGAACACAGAGAGAGAGAGAGAGGAAGAAAGAGCGCAGACAGAGAAAGAAAGAGCGCAGAGAGAGAGAGAAAGAGCGCAGAGAGAGAGCGCAGAGAGAAAGAGAGAGAGCGCAGAGAGAGAGAAAGAGCGTAGAGAAAAACAGAGCACAGAGAGAGAGAGAGGAAGAAAGAGCGCAGACAGAGAAAGAAAGAGCGCAGAGAGAGAAAGATAGAGCGCAGAGAGAGAGAGAGCGCAGAGAGAGAAAGAGAAAGAAAGAGCGCAGAGAGAGAAAGAGAAAGAAAGAGCGCAGAGAGAGAAAGAGCGCAGAGAGAGAGAGAAAGAGCGCAGAGAGAGAGAAAGAAAGAGCGCAGAGAGAGAAAGAAAGAGCGCAGAGAGAGAGAGCGCAGAGAGAAAGAAAGAGCGCAGAGAGAGAGAAAGAGCGCAGAGAGACAGAAAGAAAGTGCGCAGAGAGAAAGAAAGAGCGCAGAGAGAAAGAGCGCAGAGAGAGAAAGAGAAAGAAAGAGCGCAGAGAGAGAAAGAGAAAGAAAGAGCGCAGAGAGAGAAAGAGCGCAGAGAGAGAGAGAAAGAGCGCAGAGAGAGAGAAAGAAAGAGCGCAGAGAGAGAAAGAAAGAGCGCAGAGAGAGAGAGCGCAGAGAGAAAGAAAGAGCGCAGAGAGAGAGAAAGAGCGCAGAGAGAGAGAAAGAAAGTGCGCAGAGAGAAAGAGCGCAGAGAGAAAGAGCGCAGAGAGAGAAAGAGAAAGAAAGAGCGCAGAGAGAGAGAGAGAGAGCGCAGAGAGAGAGAGAGAGAAAGAGCGCAGAGAGAGAGAAAGAGAAAGAAAGAGCGCAGAGAGAGAGAAAGAGCGCAGAGAGAGAGAAAGACAGAGCGCAGAGAGAGAGAAAGTCAGAGTGCAGAGAGAAAGAAAGAGCGCAGAGAGAAAGAAAGAAAGAGCGCAGAGAGAGAAAGAAAGAGCGCAGAGAGAGAAAGAGCGCAGAGAGAGAAAGAGCGCAGAGAGAGAAAGGGCACAGAGAGAGAGAAAGACAGAGCGCAGAGAGAGAGAAAGACAGAGCGCAGAGAGAGAGAAAGTCAGAGTGCAGAGAGAAAGAAAGAGCGCAGAGAGAAAGAAAGAGCGCAGAGAGAGAAAGAAAGAGCGCAGAGAGAGAGAGCGCAGAGAGAGAAAGAGCGCAGAGAGAGAAAGAGCACAGAGAGAGAGAATGAGCGCAGAGAGAGAGAAAGAGCGCAGAGAGAGAGAAAGAAAGTGCGCAGAGAGAGAGAAAGAAAGAGCGCAGAGAGAGAGCGCAGAGAGAGAGAGAGCGCAGAGAGAGAGAGCGCAGAGAGAGAAAGAAAGAGCGCAGAGAGAGAAAGAAAGAGCGCAGAGAAAGAAAGAGCGCAGAGAGAAAGAAAGAGCGCAGAGAGAGAAATAAAGAGCGCAAAGAGAGAAAAAAAGAGCGCAGAGAGAAAGAAAGAGCGCAGAGAGAGAGAGCGCAGAGAGAGAAAGAGAAAGAAAGAGCGCAGAGAGAGAAAGAGAAAGAAAGAGCGCAGAGAGAGGGAGAGAAAGAGCGCAGAGAGAGAGAAAGAGAAAGAAAGAGCGCAGAGAGAGAGAAAGAGCGCAGAGAGAGAGAAAGACAGAGCGCAGAGAGAGAGAAAGTCAGAGTGCAGAGAGAAAGAAAGAGCGCAGAGAGAAAGAAAGAAAGAGCGCAGAGAGAGAAAGAAAGAGCGCAGAGAGAGAAAGAGCGCAGAGAGAGAAAGAGCGCAGAGAGAGAAAGGGCACAGAGAGAGAGAAAGACAGAGCGCAGAGAGAGAGAAAAACAGAGCGCAGAGAGAGAGAAAGTCAGAGTGCAGAGAGAAAGAAAGAGCGCAGAGAGAAAGAAAGAGCGCAGAGAGAGAAAGAAAGAGCGCAGAGAGAGAGAGCGCAGAGAGAGAAAGAGCGCAGAGAGAGAAAGAGCACAGAGAGAGAGAATGAGCGCAGAGAGAGAGAAAGAGCGCAGAGAGAGAGAAAGAAAGTGCGCAGAGAGAGAGAAAGAAAGAGCGCAGAGAGAGAGCGCAGAGAGAGAGAGAGCGCAGAGAGAGAGAGCGCAGAGAGAGAAAGAAAGAGCGCAGAGAGAGAAAGAAAGAGCGCAGAGAAAGAAAGAGCGCAGAGAGAAAGAAAGAGCGCAGAGAGAGAAATAAAGAGCGCAAAGAGAGAAAAAAAGAGCGCAGAGAGAAAGAAAGAGCGCAGAGAGAGAGAGCGCAGAGAGAGAAAGAGAAAGAAAGAGCGCAGAGAGAGAAAGAGAAAGAAAGAGCGCAGAGAGAGGGAGAGAAAGAGCGCAGAGAGAGAGAGAGAGAAAGAGCGCAGAGAGAGAGAAAGAAAGAGTGCAGAGAGAGAGAAAGAAAGAGCGCAGAGAGAGAAAGAAAGAGCGCAGAGAGAGAGAAAGAGCGCAGAGAGAGAGAAAGAAAGTGCGCAGAGAGAAAGAAAGAGCGCAGAGAGAAAGAGCGCAGAGAGAGAAAGAGAAAGAAAGAGCGCAGAGAGAGAAAGAGAAAGAAAGAGCGCAGAGAGAGAGAAAGAGCGCAGAGAGAGAGAAAGAGCGCAGAGAGAGAGAAAGAAAGAGCGCAGAGAGAGAAAGAAAGAGCGCAGAGAGAGAGAGCACAGAGAGAGAGAAAGAAAGAGCGCAGAGAGAGAAAGAAAGAGCGCAGAGAGAGAGAGCGCAGAGAGAAAGAAAGAGCGCAGAGAGAAAGAAAGAGCGCAGAGAGAGAGAAAGAGCGCAGAGAGACAGAAAGAAAGTGCGCAGAGAGAAAGAAAGAGCACAGAGAGAAAGAGCGCAGAGAGAGAAAGAGAAAGAAAGAGCGCAGAGAGAGAGAGAAAGAGCGCAGAGAGAGAGAGAGAAAGAGCGCAGAGAGAGAGAAAGAGAAAGAAAGAGCGCAGAGAGAGAGAAAGAGCGCAGAGAGAGAGAAAGAGCGCAGAGAGAGAGAAAGAGCGCAGAGAGAGAGAAAGAAAGAGCGCAGAGAGAGAGAAAGAAAGAGCGCAGAGAGAGAGAAAGTAAGAGTGCGTAGAGAGAGAGAAAGAGCGCAGAGAGAGAAAGAGCGCAGAGAGAGAGAAAGAGCGCAGAGAGAGAGAAAGAGCGCAGAGAGAGAGAAAGAAAGAGCGCAGAGAGAGAAAGAAAGAGCGCAGAGAGAGAAAGAAAGAGCGCATAGAGAGAAAGAAAGAGCGCAGAGAGAGAAAGAAAGAGCGCAGAGAGTGAGAGAGAAAGAGCGCAGAGAGAAAGAAAGAGCGCAGAGAGAGAGAGAGAAAGAAAGAGCGCAGAGAGAGAGAGCGCAGAGAGAAAGAGAGAGAGCGCAGAGAGAGAGAAAGAGCATAGAGAAAAAAAGAACACAGAGAGAGAGGACTAAGAGCGCAGACAGAGAAAGAAAGAGCGCAGAGAGAGAGAGAAAGAGCGCAGAGAGAGAGCGCAGAGAGAAAGAGAGAGAGCGCAGAGAGAGAGAAAGAGCGTAGAGAAAAACAGAGCACAGAGAGAGAGAGAGGAAGAAAGAGCGCAGACAGAGAAAGAAAGAGCGCAGAGAGAGAAAGATAGAGCGCAGAGAGAGAGAGAGCGCAGAGAGAGAAAGAGCACAGAGAGAGAGAATGAGCGCAGAGAGAGAGAAAGAGCGCAGAGAGAGAGAAAGAGCGCAGAGAGAGAAAGAAAGAGCGCAGAGAGAGAGAAAGAAAGAGCGCAGAGAGAGAGAGAGCGCAGAGAGAGAAAGAAAGAGCGCAGAGAGAGAAAGAAAGAGCGCAGAGAAAGAAAGAGCGCAGAGAAAGAAAGAGCGCAGAGAGAAAGAAAGAGCGCAGAGAGAGAAATAAAGAGCGCAATGAGAGAAAAAAAGAGCGCAGAGAGAAAGAAAGAGCGCAGAGAGAGAAATAAAGAGCGCAAAGAGAGAAAAAAAGAGCGCAGAGAGAAAGAAAGAGCGCAGAGAGAGAGAGCGCAGAGAGAGGGAGAGAAAGAGCGCAGAGAGAGAGAGAGAGAAAGAGCGCAGAGAGAGAGAAAGAAAGAGCGCAGAGAGAGAGAAAGAAAGAGCGCAGAGAGAGAGAAAGAGCGCAGAGAGAGAGAAAGAAAGTGCGCAGAGAGAAAGAAAGAGCGCAGAGAGAAAGAGCGCAGAGAGAGAAAGAGAAAGAAAGAGCGCAGAGAGAGAAAGAGAAAGAAAGAGCGCAGAGAGAGAGAGAGAAAGAGCGCAGAGAGAGAAAGAGCGCAGAGAGAAAGAAAGAGCGCAGAGAGAGAAATAAAGAGCGCAGAGAGAGAGAGCGCAGAGAGAAAGAAAGAGCGCAGAGAGAAAGAAAGAGCGCAGAGAGAGAGAAAGAGCGCAGAGAGACAAAAAGAAAGTGCGCAGAGAGAAAGAAAGAGCACAGAGAGAAAGAGCGCAGAGAGAGAAAGAGAAAGAAAGAGCGCAGAGAGAGAGAGAAAGAGCGCAGAGAGAGAGAGAGAAAGAGCGCAGAGAGAGAGAAAGAGAAAGAAAGAGCGCAGAGAGAGAGAAAGAGCGCAGAGAGAGAGAAAGAGCGCAGAGAGAGAGAAAGAGCGCAGAGAGAGAGAAAGAAAGAGCGCAGAGAGAGAGAAAGAAAGAGCGCAGAGAGAGAGATAGTAAGAGTGCGCAGAGAGAGAGAAAGAGCGCAGAGAGAGAGAAAGAGCGCAGAGAGAGAGAAAGAGCGCAGAGAGAGAGAAAGAGCGCAGAGAGAGAGAAAGAGTGCAGAGAGAGAGAAAGAAAGAGCGCAGAGAGAGAGAGAGCGCCGAGAGAA
This sequence comes from Ascaphus truei, assembly GCF_040206685.1. Taxonomy (NCBI): domain Eukaryota; kingdom Metazoa; phylum Chordata; class Amphibia; order Anura; family Ascaphidae; genus Ascaphus; species Ascaphus truei. Next base: position 82,508 of record NW_027455995.1, on the reverse strand, counting down.
AGAGAGCGCCGAGAGAGAGAGAGCGCCGAGAGAGAGAGAGCGCAGAGAGAGAGAGAGCGCAGAGAGAGAGAGAGCGCAGAGAGAGAGAGCGCAGAGAGAGAGAGAGCACAGAGAGAGAGAGAGCGCAGAGAGAGAGAGCGCAGAGAGAGAGAGAGCGCAGAGAGAAAGAAAGAGCGCAGAGAGAAAGAAAGAGCGCAGAGAGAGAGAAAGAGAGCAGAGAGAAAGAAAGTGCGCAGAGAGAAAGAAAGAGCGCAGAGAGAGAAAGAGCGCAGAGAGAAAGAAAGAGCGCAGAGAGAGAGAGAGAAGGAGCGCAGAGAGAGAGAAAGAGCGCAGAGAGAGAGAAAAAAAGAGTGCAGAGAGAGAGAAAGAAAGAGCGCAGAGAGAGAAAGAAAGAGCGCAGAGAGAGAAAGAAAGAGCGCAGAGAGAGAAAGAAAGAGCGCAGAAAGTGAGAGAGAAAGAGCGCAGAGAGAAAGAAAGAGCGCAGAGAGAGAGAGAAAGAAAGAGCGCAGAGAGAGAGAGCGCAGAGAGAAAGAGAGAGAGCGCAGAGAGAGAGAAAGAGCATAGAGAAAAAAAGAGCACAGAGAGAGAGAGAGGAAGAAAGAGCGCAGACAGAGAAAGAAAGAGCGCAGAGAGAGAGAGAAAGAGCGCAGAGAGAGAGAGCGCAGAGAGAAAGAGAGAGAGCGCAGAGAGAGAGAAAGAGCGTAGAGAAAAAAAGAGCACAGAGAGAGAGAGAGGAAGAAAGAGCGCAGACAGAGAAAGAAAGAGCGCAGAGAGAGAAAGATAGAGCGCAGAGAGAGAGAGAGAGAGCGCAGAGAGAGAAAGAGCGCAGAGAGAGAAAGAGCACAGAGAGAGAGAAAGAGCGCAGAGAGAGAAAGAAAGAGCGCAGAGAGAGAAAGAAAGAGCGCAGAGAGAGAGAAAGAAAGAGCGCAGAGAGAGAGCGCAGAGAGAGAGAGCGCAGAGAGAGAGAGAGCGCAGAGAGAGAAAGAAAGAGCGCAGAGAGAGAAAGAGCGCAGAGAGAGAGAAAGAAAGAGCGCAGAGAGAGAAAGAAAGAGCGCAAAGAGAGAAAAAAAGAGCGCAAAGAGAGAAAGAAAGAAAGAGTGCAGAGAGAAAGAAAGAGTGCAGAGAGAAAGAAAGAGTGCAGAGAGAAAGAAAGAGCGCAGAGAGAGAGAGCGCAGAGAGAGAAAGAGAAAGAAAGAGCGCAGAGAGAGAGAGAGCTCAGAGAGAGAGAGAGAAAGAGCGCAGAGAGAGAGAGAAAGAGCGCAGAGAGAGAAAGAAAGAGCGCAGAGAGAGAAAGAAAGAGCGCAGAGAAAGAAAGAGCGCAGAGAGAGAGAAAGAAAGAGCGCTTTTTTCTCTGTCTCTGCACTCTTTCTTTCTCTCTCTGCGCTCTTTCTTTCTCTCTCTCTGCGCTCTTTCTTTCTCTCTCTGCGCTCTTTCTCTCTCTGCGCTCTTTCTTTCTCTCTCTCTGCGCTCTCTCTCTCTCTGCGCTCTTTCTTTCTCTCTCTGCGCTCTTTCTTTCTCTCTCTGCGCTCTTTCTTTCTCTCTCTGCGCTCTTTCTTTCTCTCTCTGCGCTCTCTCTCTCTCTCTCTCTGCGCTCTTTCTTTCTCTCTGCGCTCTTTCTTTCTCTCTGCGCTTTTCTTTCTCTCTGCGCTCTTTCTCTCTCTCTCAGCGCAGAGAGAAAGAAAGAGTGGAGAGAGAGAAAGAAAGAGCGCAGAGAAAGAGAGAAAGAGCGCAGAGAGAGAGAGAAAGAAAGAGCGCAGAGAGAAAGAAAGAAAGAGCGCAGAGAGATAAAAAAGCGCTCTTTCTTTCTCTCTCTCTGCGCTCTTTCTTTCTCTGCGCTCTTTCTTTCTCTCTCTGCGCTTTTTCTTTCTCTATCTCCGCGCTCTCTCTCTCTGCGCTCTTTCTCTCTCTGCGCTCTTTCTCTCTCTTTCTCTCTCTGTGCTCTTTCTCTCTCTCTGTGCTCTTTCTCTCTCTCTCTGCGCTCTTTCTTTCTTTCTCTCTCTGCGCTCTTTCTCTCTCTCTCTGCGCTCTTTCTTTCTTTCTCTCTGCGCTCTTTCTTTCTATCTCTGCGCTCTATTTTCTCTTTGCGCTCTCTCTTTCTCTGTGCGCTCTTTCTTTCTCTCTCTGCGCTCTTTCTCTCTCTCTCTGCGCTCTTTCTCTCTCTCTCTGCGCTCTTTCTTTCTCTCTCTCTGCACTCTTTCTTTCTCTCTCTCTGCGCTCTTTCTTTCTCTCTCTCTCTCTCTGCGCTCTTTCCTTCTCTCTCTCTCTCTGCGCTCTTTCTTTCTCTCTCTCTGCGCTCTTTCTCTCTCTATCTGCGCTCTTTTTTTCTCTGCGCTCTGTCTTTCTCTCTCTGTGCTCTTTCTTTCTCTCTCTGCGCTCTTTCTTTCTCTCTCTGCGCTCTTTCTTTCTCTCTCTGCGCTCTCCCTCTCTCTCTCCGCTCTTTCTTTCTCTCTCTGCGCTCTTTCTCTCTCTCTGCGCTCTTTCTTTCTCTCTCTCTGCGCTCTTTCTTTCTCTCTCTGAGCTCTTTCTTTCTCTCTCTCTGCGCTCTTTCTCTCTCTCTCTGCGCTCTTTCTCTCTCTCTGCGCTCTCTCTCTCTCTCTGCGCTCTTTCTTTCTCTCTGCGCTTTTCTTTCTCTCTGCGCTCTTTCTCTCTCTCTCAGCGCAGAGAGAAAGAAAGAGTGGAGAGAGAAAGAAAGAGCGCAGAGAAAGAGAGAAAGAGCGCAGAGAGAGAGAGAAAGAAAGAGTGCAGAGAAAGAAAGAGCGCAGAGAGAGAGAGCGCAGAGAGAGAAAGAGAAAGAAAGAGCGCAGAGAGAGAAAGAGAAAGAAAGAGCGCAGAGAAAGAGAGAGCGCAGAGAGAGAGTGAGAAATAGCTCAGAGAGAGAGAAAGAAAGAGCGCAGAGAGAGAAAGAAAGAGCGCAGAGAGAGAGAAAGATCCCAGAGAGAGAGAAAGAAAGTGCGCAGAGAGAAAGAAAGAGCGCAGAGAGAAAGAGCGCAGAGAGAGAAAGAGAAAGAAAGAGCGCAGAGAGAGAAAGAGAAAGAAAGAGCGCAGAGAGAGAAAGAGCGCAGAGAGAGAGAGAGAAAGAGCGCAGAGAGAGAGAGAAAGAAAGAGCGCAGAGAGAGAAAGAAAGAGCGCAGAGAGAGAGAGCGCAGAGAGAAAGAAAGAGCGCAGAGAGAGAGAAAGAAAGTGCGCAGAGAGAAAGAAAGAGCGCAGAGAGAAAGAGCGCAGAGAGAGAAAGAGAAAGAAAGAGCGCAGAGAGAGAGAGAGCGCAGAGAGAGAGAGAGAGAGAAAGAGCGCAGAGAGAGAGAAAGAGCGCAGAGAGAGAGAAAGACAGAGCGCAGAGAGAGAGAAAGTCAGAGTGCAGATAGAAAGAAAGAGCGCAGAGAGAAAGAAAGAAAGAGCGCAGAGAGAGAAAGAGCGCAGAGAAAGAGCGCAGAGAGAGAAAGAGCGCAGAGAGAGAAAGAGCACAGAGAGAGAGAAAGACAGAGCGCAGAGAGAGAGAAAGACAGAGCGCAGAGAGAGAGAAAGTCAGAGTGCAGAGAGAAAGAAAGAGCGCAGAGAGAAAGAAAGAGCGCAGAGAGAGAAAGAAAGAGCGCAGAGAGAGAGAGCGCAGAGAGAGAAAGAGCGCAGAGAGAGAAAGAGCACAGAGAGAGAGAATGAGCGCAGAGAGAGAGAAAGAGCACAGAGAGAGAGAAAGAGCGCAGAGAGAGAGAAAGAGCGCAGAGAGAGAAAGAAAGAGCGCAGAGAGAGAGAAAGAAAGAGCGCAGAGAGAGAGCGCAGAGAGAGAGAGAGCGCAGAGAGAGAGAGAGCGCAGAGAGAGAAAGAAAGAGCGCAGAGAGAGAAAGAAAGAGCGCAGAGAAAGAAAGAGCGCAGAGAGAAAGAAAGAGCGCAGAGAGAGAAATAAAGAGCGCAAAGAGAGAAAAAAAGAGCGCAGAGAGAAAGAAAGAGCGCAGAGAGAGAGAGCGCAGAGAGAGAAAGAGAAAGAAAGAGCGCAGAGAGAGAAAGAGAAAGAAAGAGCGCAGAGAGAGGGAGAGAAAGAGCGCAGAGAGAGAGAAAGAAAGAGTGCAGAGAGAGAGAAAGAAAGAGCGCAGAGAGAGAAAGAAAGAGCGCAGAGAGAGAGAAAGAGCGCAGAGAGAGAGAAAGAAAGTGCGCAGAGAGAAAGAAAGAGCGCAGAGAGAAAGAGCGCAGAGAGAGAAAGAGAAAGAAAGAGCGCAGAGAGAGAAAGAGAAAGAAAGAGCGCAGAGAGAGAGAAAGAGCGCAGAGAGAGAAAGAGTGCAGAGAGAGAGAGAAAGAAAGAGCGCAGAGAGAGAAAGAAAGAGCGCAGAGAGAGAGAGCACAGAGAGAGAGAAAGAAAGAGTGCAGAGAGAGAAAGAAAGAGCGCAGAGAGAGAGAGCGCAGAGAGAAAGAAAGAGCGCAGAGAGAAAGAAAGAGCGCAGAGAGAGAGAAAGAGCGCAGAGAGACAGAAAGAAAGTGCGCAGAGAGAAAGAAAGAGCACAGAGAGAAAGAGCGCAGAGAGAGAAAGAGAAAGAAAGAGCGCAGAGAGAGAGAGAAAGAGCGCAGAGAGAGAGAGAGAAAGAGCGCAGAGAGAGAGAAAGAGAAAGAAAGAGCGCAGAGAGAGAGAAAGAGCGCAGAGAGAGAGAAAGAGCGCAGAGAGAGAGAGAGAGCGCAGAGAGAGAGAAAGAAAGAGCGCAGAGAGAGAGAAAGAAAGAGCGCAGAGAAAGAGAAAGTAAGAGTGCGCAGAGAGAGAGAAAGAGCGCAGAGAGAGAGAAAGAGCGCAGAGAGAGAGAAAGAGCGCAGAGAGAGAGAAAGAGCGCAGAGAGAGAGAAAGAAAGAGCGCAGAGAGAGAAAGAAAGAGCGCAGAGAGAGAAAGAAAGAGCGCAGAGAGAGAAAGAAAGAGCGCAGAGAGAGAAAGAAAGAGCGCAGAGAGTGAGAGAGAAAGAGCGCAGAGAGAAAGAAAGAGCGCAGAGAGAGAAAGAAAGAGCGCAGAGAGTGAGAGAGAAAGAGCGCAGAGAGAAAGAAAGAGCGCAGAGAGAGAGAGAAAGAAAGAGCGCAGAGAGAGAGAGCGCAGAGAGAAAGAGAGAGAGCGCAGAGAGAGAGAAAGAGCATAGAGAAAAAAAGAACACAGAGAGAGAGAGAGGAAGAAAGAGCGCAGACAGAGAAAGAAAGAGCGCAGAGAGAGAGAGAAAGAGCGCAGAGAGAGAGCGCAGAGAGAAAGAGAGAGAGCGCAGAGAGAGAAAGAGAGAGAGCGCAGAGAGAGAGAAAGAGCGTAGAGAAAAAAAGAGCACAGAGAGAGAGAGAGGAAGAAAGAGCGCAGACAGAGAAAGAAAGAGCGCAGAGAGAGAAAGATAGAGCGCAGAGAGAGAGAGCGCAGAGAGAGAAAGAGCACAGAGAGAGAGAATGAGCGCAGAGAGAGAGAAAGAGCGCAGAGAGAGAGAAAGAGTGCAGAGAGAGAAAGAAAGAGCGCAGAGAAAGAAAGAGCGCAGAGAGAGAGAAAGAAAGAGCGCAGAGAGAGAAAGAAAGAGCGCAGAGAGAGAAAGAAAGAGCGCAGAGAAAGAAAGAGCGCAGAGAAAGAAAGAGCGCAGAGAGAAAGAAAGAGCGCAGAGAGAGAAATAAAGAGCGCAAAGAGAGAAAAAAAGAGCGCAGAGAGAAAGAAAGAGCGCAGAGAGAGAGAGCGCAGAGAGAGAAAGAGAAAGAAAGAGCGCAGAGAGAGAAAGAGAAAGAAAGAGCACAGAGAGAGGGAGAGAAAGAGCGCAGAGAGAGAGAGAGAGAAAGAGCGCAGAGAGAGAGAAAGAAAGAGCGCAGAGAGAGAGAAAGAAAGAGCGCAGAGAGAGAAAGAAAGAGCGCAGAGAGAGAGAAAGAGCGCAGAGAGAGAGAAAGAAAGTGCGCAGAGAGAAAGAAAGAGCGCAGAGAGAAAGAGCGCAGAGAGAGAAAGAGAAAGAAAGAGCGCAGAGAGAGAAAGAGAAAGAAAGAGCGCAGAGAGAGAGAGAGAAAGAGCGCAGAGAGAGAGAAAGAGCGCAGAGAGAAAGAAAGAGCGCAGAGAGAGAAATAAAGAGCGCAGAGAGAGAGAGCGCAGAGAGAAAGAAAGAGCGCAGAGAGAAAGAAAGAGCGCAGAGAGAGAGAAAGAGCGCAGAGAGACAAAAAGAAAGTGCGCAGAGAGAAAGAAAGAGCACAGAGAGAAAGAGCGCAGAGAGAGAAAGAGAAAGAAAGAGCGCAGAGAGAGAGAGAAAGAGCGCAGAGAGAGAGAGAGAAAGAGCGCAGAGAGAGAGAAAGAGAAAGAAAGAGCGCAGAGAGAGAAAAAGAGCGCAGAGAGAGAGAAAAAGCGCAGAGAGAGAGAAAGAGCGCAGAGAGAGAGAAAGAAAGAGCGCAGAGAGAGAGAAAGAAAGAGCGCAGAGAGAGAGAAAGTAAGAGTGCGCAGAGAGAGAGAAAGAGCGCAGAGAGAGAGAAAGAGCGCAGAGAGAGAGAAAGAGCGCAGAGAGAGAGAAAGAGCGCAGAGAGAGAGAAAGAGTGCAGAGAGAGAGAAAGAAAGAGCGCAGAGAGAGAGAGAGCGCCGAGAGAAAGAGAGCGCCGAGAGAGAGAGAGCGCCGAGAGAGAGAGAGTGCAGAGAGAGAGAGAGCGCAGAGAGAGAGAGAGCGCAGAGAGAGAGAGAGCGCAGAGAGAGAGAGCGCAGAGAGAGAGAGAGCACAGAGAGAGAGAGAGCGCAGAGAGAGAGAGCGCAGAGAGAGAGAGCGCAGAGAGAGAGAGAGCGCAGAGAGAAAGAAAGAGCGCAGAGAGAAAGAAAGAGCGCAGAGAGAGAGAAAGAGAGCAGAGAGAAAGAAAGTGCGCAGAGAGAAAGAAAGAGCGCAGAGAGAGAAAGAGCGCAGAGAGAAAGAAAGAGCGCAGAGAGAGAGAGAAGGAGCGCAGAGAGAGAGAAAGAGCGCAGAGAGAGAGAAAAAAAGAGTGCAGAGAGAAAGAAAGAGCGCAGAGAGAAAGAAAGAAAGAGCGCAGAGAGAGAAAGAAAGAGCGCAGAGAGAGAAAGAGCGCAGAGAGAGAAAGAGCGCAGAGAGAGAAAGGGCACAGAGAGAGAGAAAGACAGAGCGCAGAGAGAGAGAAAAACAGAGCGCAGAGAGAGAGAAAGTCAGAGTGCAGAGAGAAAGAAAGAGCGCAGAGAGAAAGAAAGAGCGCAGAGAGAGAAAGAAAGAGCGCAGAGAGAGAGAGCGCAGAGAGAGAAAGAGCGCAGAGAGAGAAAGAGCACAGAGAGAGAGAATGAGCGCAGAGAGAGAGAAAGAGCACAGAGAGAGAGAAAGAGCGCAGAGAGAGAGAAAGAGCGCAGAGAGAGAAAGAAAGAGCGCAGAGAGAGAGAAAGAAAGAGCGCAGAGAGAGAGCGCAGAGAGAGAGAGAGCGCAGAGAGAGAGAGAGAGCGCAGAGAGAGAAAGAAAGAGCGCAGAGAGAGAAAGAAGGAGCGCAGAGAAAGAAAGAGCGCAGAGAGAAAGAAAGAGCGCAGAGAGAGAAATAAAGAGCGCAAAGAGAGAAAAAAAGAGCGCAGAGAGAAAGAAAGAGCGCAGAGAGAGAGAGCGCAGAGAGAGAAAGAGAAAGAAAGAGCGCAGAGAGAGAAAGAGAAAGAAAGAGCGCAGAGAGAGGGAGAGAAAGAGCGCAGAGAGAGAAAGAGAAAGAAAGAGCGCAGAGAGAGAAAGAGAAAGAAAGAGCGCAGAGAGAGAGAAAGAGCGCAGAGAGAGAAAGAGTGCAGAGAGAGAGAGAAAGAAAGAGCGCAGAGAGAGAAAGAAAGAGCGCAGAGAGAGAGAGCACAGAGAGAGAGAAAGAAAGAGTGCAGAGAGAGAAAGAAAGAGCGCAGAGAGAGAGAGCGCAGAGAGAAAGAAAGAGCGCAGAGAGAAAGAAAGAGCGCAGAGAGAGAGAAAGAGCGCAGAGAGACAGAAAGAAAGTGCGCAGAGAGAAAGAAAGAGCACAGAGAGAAAGAGCGCAGAGAGAGAAAGAGAAAGAAAGAGCGCAGAGAGAGAGAGAAAGAGCGCAGAGAGAGAGAGAGAAAGAGCGCAGAGAGAGAGAAAGAGAAAGAAAGAGCGCAGAGAGAGAGAAAGAGCGCAGAGAGAGAGAAAGAGCGCAGAGAGAGAGAGAGAGCGCAGAGAGAGAGAAAGAAAGAGCGCAGAGAGAGAGAAAGAAAGAGCGCAGAGAAAGAGAAAGTAAGAGTGCGCAGAGAGAGAGAAAGAGCGCTGAGAGAGAGAAAGAGCGCAGAGAGAGAGAAAGAGCGCAGAGAGAGAGAAAGAGCGCAGAGAGAGAGAAAGAAAGAGCGCAGAGAGAGAAAGAAAGAGCGCAGAGAGAGAAAGAAAGAGCGCAGAGAGAGAAAGAAAGAGCGCAGAGAGAGAAAGAAAGAGCGCAGAGAGTGAGAGAGAAAGAGCGCAGAGAGAAAGAAAGAGCGCAGAGAGAGAAAGAAAGAGCGCAGAGAGTGAGAGAGAAAGAGCGCAGAGAGAAAGAAAGAGCGCAGAGAGAGAGAGAAAGAAAGAGCGCAGAGAGAGAGAGCGCAGAGAGAAAGAGAGAGAGCGCAGAGAGAGAGAAAGAGCATAGAGAAAAAAAGAACACAGAGAGAGAGAGAGGAAGAAAGAGCGCAGACAGAGAAAGAAAGAGCGCAGAGAGAGAGAGAAAGAGCGCAGAGAGAGAGCGCAGAGAGAAAGAGAGAGAGCGCAGAGAGAGAAAGAGAGAGAGCGCAGAGAGAGAGAAAGAGCGTAGAGAAAAAAAGAGCACAGAGAGAGAGAGAGGAAGAAAGAGCGCAGACAGAGAAAGAAAGAGCGCAGAGAGAGAAAGATAGAGCGCAGAGAGAGAGAGCGCAGAGAGAGAAAGAGCACAGAGAGAGAGAATGAGCGCAGAGAGAGAGAAAGAGCGCAGAGAGAGAGAAAGAGTGCAGAGAGAGAAAGAAAGAGCGCAGAGAAAGAAAGAGCGCAGAGAGAGAGAAAGAAAGAGCGCAGAGAGAGAAAGAAAGAGCGCAGAGAGAGAAAGAAAGAGCGCAGAGAAAGAAAGAGCGCAGAGAAAGAAAGAGCGCAGAGAGAAAGAAAGAGCGCAGAGAGAGAAATAAAGAGCGCAAAGAGAGAAAAAAAGAGCGCAGAGAGAAAGAAAGAGCGCAGAGAGAGAGAGCGCAGAGAGAGAAAGAGAAAGAAAGAGCGCAGAGAGAGAAAGAGAAAGAAAGAGCACAGAGAGAGGGAGAGAAAGAGCGCAGAGAGAGAGAGAGAGAAAGAGCGCAGAGAGAGAGAAAGAAAGAGCGCAGAGAGAGAGAAAGAAAGAGCGCAGAGAGAGAAAGAAAGAGCGCAGAGAGAGAGAAAGAGCGCAGAGAGAGAGAAAGAAAGTGCGCAGAGAGAAAGAAAGAGCGCAGAGAGAAAGAGCGCAGAGAGAGAAAGAGAAAGAAAGAGCGCAGAGAGAGAAAGAGAAAGAAAGAGCGCAGAGAGAGAGAGAGAAAGAGCGCAGAGAGAGAGAAAGAGCGCAGAGAGAAAGAAAGAGCGCAGAGAGAGAAATAAAGAGCGCAGAGAGAGAGAGCGCAGAGAGAAAGAAAGAGCGCAGAGAGAAAGAAAGAGCGCAGAGAGAGAGAAAGAGCGCAGAGAGACAAAAAGAAAGTGCGCAGAGAGAAAGAAAGAGCACAGAGAGAAAGAGCGCAGAGAGAGAAAGAGAAAGAAAGAGCGCAGAGAGAGAGAGAAAGAGCGCAGAGAGAGAGAGAGAAAGAGCGCAGAGAGAGAGAAAGAGAAAGAAAGAGCGCAGAGAGAGAAAAAGAGCGCAGAGAGAGAGAAAAAGCGCAGAGAGAGAGAAAGAGCGCAGAGAGAGAGAAAGAAAGAGCGCAGAGAGAGAGAAAGAAAGAGCGCAGAGAGAGAGAAAGTAAGAGTGCGCAGAGAGAGAGAAAGAGCGCAGAGAGAGAGAAAGAGCGCAGAGAGAGAGAAAGAGCGCAGAGAGAGAGAAAGAGCGCAGAGAGAGAGAAAGAGTGCAGAGAGAGAGAAAGAAAGAGCGCAGAGAGAGAGAGAGCGCCGAGAGAAAGAGAGCGCCGAGAGAGAGAGAGCGCCGAGAGAGAGAGAGTGCAGAGAGAGAGAGAGCGCAGAGAGAGAGAGAGCGCAGAGAGAGAGAGAGCGCAGAGAGAGAGAGCGCAGAGAGAGAGAGAGCACAGAGAGAGAGAGAGCGCAGAGAGAGAGAGCGCAGAGAGAGAGAGCGCAGAGAGAGAGAGAGCGCAGAGAGAAAGAAAGAGCGCAGAGAGAAAGAAAGAGCGCAGAGAGAGAGAAAGAGAGCAGAGAGAAAGAAAGTGCGCAGAGAGAAAGAAAGAGCGCAGAGAGAGAAAGAGCGCAGAGAGAAAGAAAGAGCGCAGAGAGAGAGAGAAGGAGCGCAGAGAGAGAGAAAGAGCGCAGAGAGAGAGAAAAAAAGAGTGCAGAGAGAAAGAAAGAGCGCAGAGAGAAAGAAAGAAAGAGCGCAGAGAGAGAAAGAAAGAGCGCAGAGAGAGAAAGAGCGCAGAGAGAGAAAGAGCGCAGAGAGAGAAAGGGCACAGAGAGAGAGAAAGACAGAGCGCAGAGAGAGAGAAAAACAGAGCGCAGAGAGAGAGAAAGTCAGAGTGCAGAGAGAAAGAAAGAGCGCAGAGAGAAAGAAAGAGCGCAGAGAGAGAAAGAAAGAGCGCAGAGAGAGAGAGCGCAGAGAGAGAAAGAGCGCAGAGAGAGAAAGAGCACAGAGAGAGAGAATGAGCGCAGAGAGAGAGAAAGAGCACAGAGAGAGAGAAAGAGCGCAGAGAGAGAGAAAGAGCGCAGAGAGAGAAAGAAAGAGCGCAGAGAGAGAGAAAGAAAGAGCGCAGAGAGAGAGCGCAGAGAGAGAGAGAGCGCAGAGAGAGAGAGAGAGCGCAGAGAGAGAAAGAAAGAGCGCAGAGAGAGAAAGAAGGAGCGCAGAGAAAGAAAGAGCGCAGAGAGAAAGAAAGAGCGCAGAGAGAGAAATAAAGAGCGCAAAGAGAGAAAAAAAGAGCGCAGAGAGAAAGAAAGAGCGCAGAGAGAGAGAGCGCAGAGAGAGAAAGAGAAAGAAAGAGCGCAGAGAGAGAAAGAGAAAGAAAGAGCGCAGAGAGAGGGAGAGAAAGAGCGCAGAGAGAGAGAAAGAAAGAGTGCAGAGAGAGAGAAAGAAAGAGCGCAGAGAGAGAAAGAAAGAGCGCAGAGAGAGAGAAAGAGCGCAGAGAGAGAGAAAGAAAGTGCGCAGAGAGAAAGAAAGAGCGCAGAGAGAAAGAGCGCAGAGAGAGAAAGAGAAAGAAAGAGCGCAGAGAGAGAAAGAGAAAGAAAGAGCGCAGAGAGAGAGAAAGAGCGCAGAGAGAGAAAGAGTGCAGAGAGAGAGAGAAAGAAAGAGCGCAGAGAGAGAAAGAAAGAGCGCAGAGAGAGAGAGCACAGAGAGAGAGAAAGAAAGAGTGCAGAGAGAGAAAGAAAGAGCGCAGAGAGAGAGAGCGCAGAGAGAAAGAAAGAGCGCAGAGAGAAAGAAAGAGCGCAGAGAGAGAGAAAGAGCGCAGAGAGACAGAAAGAAAGTGCGCAGAGAGAAAGAAAGAGCACAGAGAGAAAGAGCGCAGAGAGAGAAAGAGAAAGAAAGAGCGCAGAGAGAGAGAGAAAGAGCGCAGAGAGAGAGAGAGAAAGAGCGCAGAGAGAGAGAAAGAGAAAGAAAGAGCGCAGAGAGAGAGAAAGAGCGCAGAGAGAGAGAAAGAGCGCAGAGAGAGAGAGAGAGCGCAGAGAGAGAGAAAGAAAGAGCGCAGAGAGAGAGAAAGAAAGAGCGCAGAGAAAGAGAAAGTAAGAGTGCGCAGAGAGAGAGAAAGAGCGCAGAGAGAGAGAAAGAGCGCAGAGAGAGAGAAAGAGCGCAGAGAGAGAGAAAGAGCGCAGAGAGAGAGAAAGAAAGAGCGCAGAGAGAGAAAGAAAGAGCGCAGAGAGAGAAAGAAAGAGCGCAGAGAGAGAAAGAAAGAGCGCAGAGAGTGAGAGAGAAAGAGCGCAGAGAGTGAGAGAGAAAGAGCGCAGAGAGAAAGAAAGAGCGCAGAGAGAGAAAGAAAGAGCGCAGAGAGTGAGAGAGAAAGAGCGCAGAGAGAAAGAAAGAGCGCAGAGAGAGAGAAAGAAAGAGCGCAGAGAGAGAGAGCGCAGAGAGAAAGAGAGAGAGCGCAGAGAGAGAGAAAGAGCATAGAGAAAAAAAGAACACAGAGAGAGAGAGAGGAAGAAAGAGCGCAGACAGAGAAAGAAAGAGCGCAGAGAGAGAGAGAAAGAGCACAGAGAGAGAGCGCAGAGAGAAAGAGAGAGAGCGCAGAGAGAGAAAGAGAGAGAGCGCAGAGAGAGAGAAAGAGCGTAGAGAAAAAAAGAGCACAGAGAGAGAGAGAGGAAGAAAGAGCGCAGACAGAGAAAGAAAGAGCGCAGAGAGAGAAAGATAGAGCGCAGAGAGAGAGAGCGCAGAGAGAGAAAGAGCACAGAGAGAGAGAATGAGCGCAGAGAGAGAGAAAGAGCGCAGAGAGAGAGAAAGAGTGCAGAGAGAGAAAGAAAGAGCGCAGAGAAAGAAAGAGCGCAGAGAGAGAGAAAGAAAGAGCGCAGAGAGAGAAAGAAAGAGCGCAGAGAGAGAAAGAAAGAGCGCAGAGAAAGAAAGAGCGCAGAGAAAGAAAGAGCGCAGAGAGAAAGAAAGAGCGCAGAGAGAGAAATAAAGAGCGCAAAGAGAGAAAAAAAGAGCGCAGAGAGAAAGAAAGAGCGCAGAGAGAGAGAGCGCAGAGAGAGAAAGAGAAAGAAAGAGCGCAGAGAGAGAAAGAGAAAGAAAGAGCACAGAGAGAGGGAGAGAAAGAGCGCAGAGAGAGAGAGAGAGAAAGAGCGCAGAGAGAGAGAAAGAAAGAGCGCAGAGAGAGAGAAAGAAAGAGCGCAGAGAGAGAAAGAAAGAGCGCAGAGAGAGAGAAAGAGCGCAGAGAGAGAGAAAGAAAGTGCGCAGAGAGAAAGAAAGAGCGCAGAGAGAAAGAGCGCAGAGAGAGAAAGAGAAAGAAAGAGCGCAGAGAGAGAAAGAGAAAGAAAGAGCGTAGAGAGAGAGAGAGAAAGAGCGCAGAGAGAGAGAAAGAGCGCAGAGAGAAAGAAAGAGCGCAGAGAGAGAAATAAAGAGCGCAGAGAGAGAGAGCGCAGAGAGAAAGAAAGAGCGCAGAGAGAAAGAAAGAGCGCAGAGAGAGAGAAAGAGCGCAGAGAGACAAAAAGAAAGTGCGCAGAGAGAAAGAAAGAGCACAGAGAGAAAGAGCGCAGAGAGAGAAAGAGAAAGAAAGAGCGCAGAGAGAGAGAGAAAGAGCGCAGAGAGAGAGAGAGAAAGAGCGCAGAGAGAGAGAAAGAGAAAGAAAGAGCGCAGAGAGAGAAAAAGAGCGCAGAGAGAGAGAAAAAGCGCAGAGAGAGAGAAAGAGCGCAGAGAGAGAGAAAGAAAGAGCGCAGAGAGAGAGAAAGAAAGAGCGCAGAGAGAGAGAAAGTAAGAGTGCGCAGAGAGAGAGAAAGAGCGCAGAGAGAGAGAAAGAGCGCAGAGAGAGAGAAAGAGCGCAGAGAGAGAGAAAGAGCGCAGAGAGAGAGAAAGAGTGCAGAGAGAGAGAAAGAAAGAGCGCAGAGAGAGAGAGAGCGCCGAGAGAAAGAGAGCGCCGAGAGAGAGAGAGCGCCGAGAGAGAGAGAGTGCAGAGAGAGAGAGAGCGCAGAGAGAGAGAGAGCGCAGAGAGAGAGAGAGCGCAGAGAGAGAGAGCGCAGAGAGAGAGAGAGCACAGAGAGAGAGAGAGCGCAGAGAGAGAGAGCGCAGAGAGAGAGAGCGCAGAGAGAGAGAGAGCGCAGAGAGAAAGAAAGAGCGCAGAGAGAAAGAAAGAGCGCAGAGAGAGAGAAAGAGAGCAGAGAGAAAGAAAGTGCGCAGAGAGAAAGAAAGAGCGCAGAGAGAGAAAGAGCGCAGAGAGAAAGAAAGAGCGCAGAGAGAGAGAGAAGGAGCGCAGAGAGAGAGAAAGAGCGCAGAGAGAGAGAAAAAAAGAGTGCAGAGAGAGAGAAAGAAAAAGCGCAGAGAGAGACAAAGAGCGCAGAGAGAGAGAAAGAAAGAGCGCAGAGAGAGAAAGAAAGAGCGCAGAGAGAGAAAGAAAGAGCGCAGAGAGTGAGAGAGAAAGAGCGCAGAGAGAAAGAAAGAGCGCAGAGAGAGAGAGAGAAAGAAAGAGCGCAGAGAGAGAGAGGAAGAAAGAGCGCAGAGAGAGAGAAAGAAAGAGCGCAGAGAGAGAGAAAAAAAGAGTGCAGAGAGAGAGAAAGAAAAAGCGCAGAGAGAGACAAAGAGCGCAGAGAGAGAGAAAGAAAGAGCGCAGAGAGAGAAAGAAAGAGCGCAGAGAGAGAAAGAAAGAGCGCAGAGAGAGAAAGAAAGAGCGCAGAGAGAGAAAGAAAGAGCGCAGAGAGTGAGAGAGAAAGAGCGCAGAGAGAAAGAAAGAGCGCAGAGAGAGAGAGAAAGAAAGAGCGCAGAGAGAGAGAGCGCAGAGAGAAAGAGAGAGAGCGCAGAGAGAGAGAAAGAGCATAGAGAAAAAAAGAACACAGAGAGAGAGAGAGGAAGAAAGAGCGCAGACAGAGAAAGAAAGTGCGCAGAGAGAGAGAGAAAGAGCGCAGAGAGAGAGCGCAGAGAGAAAGAGAGAGAGCGCAGAGAGAGAAAGAGAGAGAGCGCAGAGAGAGAGAAAGAGCGTAGAGAAAAAAAGAGCACAGAGAGAGAGAGAGGAAGAAAGAGCGCAGACAGAGAAAGAAAGAGCGCAGAGAGAGAAAGATAGAGCGCAGAGAGAGAGAGCGCAGAGAGAGAAAGAGCACAGAGAGAGAGAATGAGCGCAGAGAGAGAGAAAGAGCGCAGAGAGAGAGAAAGAGTGCAGAGAGAGAAAGAAAGAGCGCAGAGAAAGAAAGAGCGCAGAGAGAGAGAAAGAAAGAGCGCAGAGAGAGAAAGAAAGAGCGCAGAGAGAGAAAGAAAGAGCGCAGAGAAAGAAAGAGCGCAGAGAAAGAAAGAGCGCAGAGAGAAAGAAAGAGCGCAGAGAGAGAAATAAAGAGCGCAAAGAGAGAAAAAAAGAGCGCAGAGAGAAAGAAAGAGCGCAGAGAGAGAGAGCGCAGAGAGAGAAAGAGAAAGAAAGAGCGCAGAGAGAGAAAGAGAAAGAAAGAGCGCAGAGAGAGGGAGAGAAAGAGCGCAGAGAGAGAGAGAGAGAAAGAGCGCAGAGAGAGAGAAAGAAAGAGCGCAGAGAGAGAGAAAGAAAGAGCGCAGAGAGAGAAAGAAAGAGCGCAGAGAGAGAGAAAGAGCGCAGAGAGAGAGAAAGAAAGTGCGCAGAGAGAAAGAAAGAGCGCAGAGAGAAAGAGCGCAGAGAGAGAAAGAGAAAGAAAGAGCGCAGAGAGAGAAAGAGAAAGAAAGAGCGCAGAGAGAGAGAGAGAAAGAGCGCAGAGAGAGAGAAAGAGCGCAGAGAGAAAGAAAGAGCGCAGAGAGAGAAATAAAGAGCGCAGAGAGAGAGAGCGCAGAGAGAAAGAAAGAGCGCAGAGAGAAAGAAAGAGCGCAGAGAGAGAGAAAGAGCGCAGAGAGACAAAAAGAAAGTGCGCAGAGAGAAAGAAAGAGCACAGAGAGAAAGAGCGCAGAGAGAGAAAGAGAAAGAAAGAGCGCAGAGAGAGAGAGAAAGAGCGCAGAGAGAGAGAGAGAAAGAGCGCAGAGAGAGAGAAAGAGAAAGAAAGAGCGCAGAGAGAGAAAAAGAGCGCAGAGAGAGAGAAAAAGCGCAGAGAGAGAGAAAGAGCGCAGAGAGAGAGAAAGAAAGAGCGCAGAGAGAGAGAAAGAAAGAGCGCAGAGAGAGAGAAAGTAAGAGTGCGCAGAGAGAGAGAAAGAGCGCAGAGAGAGAGAAAGAGCGCAGAGAGAGAGAAAGAGCGCAGAGAGAGAGAAAGAGCGCAGAGAGAGAGAAAGAGCGCAGAGAGAGAGAAAGAGTGCAGAGAGAGAGAAAGAAAGAGCGCAGAGAGAGAGAGAGCGCCGAGAGAAAGAGAGCGCCGAGAGAGAGAGAGCGCCGAGAGAGAGAGAGCACAGAGAGAGAGAGAGCGCAGAGAGAGAGAGCGCAGAGAGAGAGAGCGCAGAGAGAGAGAGAGCGCAGAGAGAAAGAAAGAGCGCAGAGAGAAAGAAAGAGCGCAGAGAGAGAGAAAGAGAGCAGAGAGAAAGAAAGTGCGCAGAGAGAAAGAAAGAGCGCAGAGAGAGAAAGAGCGCAGAGAGAAAGAAAGAGCGCAGAGAGAGAGAGAAGGAGCGCAGAGAGAGAGAAAGAGCGCAGAGAGAGAGAAAAAAAGAGTGCAGAGAGAGAGAAAGAAAAAGCGCAGAGAGAGACAAAGAGCGCAGAGAGAGAGAAAGAAAGAGCGCAGAGAGAGAAAGAAAGAGCGCAGAGAGAGAAAGAAAGAGCGCAGAGAGTGAGAGAGAAAGAGCGCAGAGAGAAAGAAAGAGCGCAGAGAGAGAGAGAGAAAGAAAGAGCGCAGAGAGAGAGAGGAAGAAAGAGCGCAGAGAGAGAGAAAGAAAGAGCGCAGAGAGAGAGAAAAAAAGAGTGCAGAGAGAGAGAAAGAAAAAGCGCAGAGAGAGACAAAGAGCGCAGAGAGAGAGAAAGAAAGAGCGCAGAGAGAGAAAGAAAGAGCGCAGAGAGAGAAAGAAAGAGCGCAGAGAGAGAAAGAAAGAGCGCAGAGAGAGAAAGAAAGAGCGCAGAGAGTGAGAGAGAAAGAGCGCAGAGAGAAAGAAAGAGCGCAGAGAGAGAGAGAAAGAAAGAGCGCAGAGAGAGAGCGCAGAGAGAAAGAGAGAGAGCGCAGAGAGAGAGAAAGAGCATAGAGAAAAAAAGAGCACAGAGAGAGAGAGAGGAAGAAAGAGCGCAGACAGAGAAAGAAAGAGCGCAGAGAGAGAGAGAAAGAGCGCAGAGAGAGAGAGCGCAGAGAGAAAGAGAGAGAGCGCAGAGAGAGAGAAAGAGCGTAGAGAAAAAAAGAGCACAGAGAGAGAGAGAGGAAGAAAGAGCGCAGACAGAGAAAGAAAGAGCGCAGAGAGAGAAAGATAGAGCGCAGAGAGAGAGAGAGCGCAGAGAGAGAAAGAGCGCAGAGAGAGAAAGAGCACAGAGAGAGAGAAAGAGTGCAGAGAGAGAAAGAAAGAGCGCAGAGAGAGAAAGAAAGAGCGCAGAGAGAGAGAAAGAAAGAGCGCAGAGAGAGAGCGCAGAGAGAGAGAGCGCAGAGAGAGAGAGCGCAGAGAGAGAAAGAAAGAGCGCAGAGAGAGAAAGAGCGCAGAGAGAGAGAAAGAAAGAGCTCAGAGAGAGAAAGAAAGAGCGCAAAGAGAGAAAGAAAGAGTGCAGAGAGAAAGAAAGAGTGCAGAGAGAAAGAAAGAGTGCAGAGAGAAAGAAAGAGTGCAGAGAGAAAGAAAGAGCGCAGAGAGAAAGAAAGAGCGCAGAGAGAGAAAGAGAAAGAAAGAGCGCAGAGAGAGAAAGAAAGAGCGCAGAGAAAGAAAGAGCGCAGAGAGAGAGAAAGAAAGAGCGCTTTTTTCTCTGTCTCTGCACTCTTTCTTTCTCTCTCTGCGCTCTTTCTTTCTCTCTCTCTGCGCTCTTTCTTTCTCTCTCTGCGCTCTTTCTCTCTCTGCGCTCTTTCTCTCTCTCTCACTGCGCTCTCTCTCTCTCTCTGCGCTCTTTCTTTCTCTGCGCTCTTTCTTTCTCTCTCTGCGCTCTTTCTTTCTCTCTCTGCGCTCTTTCTTTCTCTCTCTGCGCTCTCTCTCTCGCTCTCTCTGCGCTCTTTCTTTCTCTCTGCGCTTTTCTTTCTCTCTGCGCTCTTTCTCTCTCTCTCAGCGCAGAGAGAAAGAAAGAGTGGAGAGAGAGAAAGAAAGAGCGCAGAGAAAGATAGAAAGAGCGCAGAGAGAGAGAGAAAGAAAGAGCGCAGAGAGAAAGAAAGAGCGCAGAGATAAAAAAGCGCTCTTTCTTCTCTCTCTCTGCGCTCTTTCTTTCTCTGCGCTCTTTCTTTCTCTCTCTGCGCTTTTCTTTCTCTTCTCCGCGCTCTCTCTCTCTGCGCTCTTTCTCTCTCTGCGCTCTTTCTCTTTCTTTCTTTCTCTGCGCTCTTCTCTCTCTCTCTGCGCTCTTTCTTTCTTTCTCTCTGCGCTCTTTCTTTCTTTCTCTCTGCGCTCTTTCTTTCTCTCTCTGCGCTCTATTTCTCTCTTTGCGCTCTTCTTTCTCTGTGCGCTCTTTCTTTCTCTCTCTGCGCTCTTTCTCTCTCTCTCTGCACTCTTTCTTTCTCTCTCTCTCTGCGCTCTTTCTCTCTCTCTCTGCGCTCTTTCTTCTCTCTCTCTGCGCTCTTTCTTTCTCTCTCTCTGCGCTCTTTCTTTCTCTCTCTCTCTCTGCGCTCTTTCTTTCTCTCTCTCTCTCTGCGCTCTTTCTTTCTCTCTCTGCGCTCTTTCTCTCTGCGCTCTTTCTTTCTCTCTCTGCGCTCTTTTTTTCTCTGCGCTCTTTCTTTCTCTCTCTGTGCTCTTTCTTTCTCTCTCTGCGCTCTTTCTTTCTCTCTCTGCGCTCTTTCTTTCTCTCTCTGTGCTCTTTCTTTCTCTCTCTGCGCTCTCCCTCTCTCTCTCCGCTCTTTCTTTCTCTCTCTGCGCTCTTTCTCTCTCTCTGCGCTCTTTCTTTCTCTCTCTCTGCGCTCTTTCTTTCTCTCTCTGAGCTCTTTCTTTCTCTCTCTCTGCGCTCTTTCTCTCTCTCTCTCTGCGCTCTTTCTCTCTCTCTGCGCTCTCTCTCTCTCTCTCTGCGCTCTTTCTTTCTCTCTGCGCTCTTTCTTTCTCTCTGCGCTTTTCTTTCTCTCTGCGGTCTTTCTCTCTCTCTCAGCGCAGAGAGAAAGAAAGAGTGGAGAGAGAGAAAGAAAGAGCGCAGAGAAAGAGAGAAAGAGCGCAGAGAGAGAGAGAAAGAAAGAGCGCAGAGAGAAAGAAAGAAAGAGCGCAGAGAGATAAAAAAGCGCTCTTTCTTTCTCTCTCTCTGCGCTCTTTCTTTCTCTGCGCTCTTTCTTTCTCTCTCTGCGCTTTTTCTTTCTCTATCTCCGCGCTCTCTCTCTCTGCGCTCTTTCTCTCTCTGCGCTCTTTCTCTCTCTTTCTCTCTCTGTGCTCTTTCTCTCTCTCTGCGCTCTTTCTCTCTCTCTCTGCGCTCTTTCTTTCTTTCTCTCTCTGCGCTCTTTCTCTCTCTCTCTGCGCTCTCTTTCTTTCTTTCTCTCTGCGCTCTTTCTTTCTTTCTCTCTGCGCTCTATTTTCTCTTTGCGCTCTCTCTTTCTCTGTGCGCTCTTTCTTTCTCTCTCTGCGCTCTCTCTCTCTCTCTCCGCTCTTTCTCTCTCTCTGCGCTCTTTCTTTCTCTCTCTCTGCGCTCTTTCTTTCTCTCTCTGAGCTCTTTCTTTCTCTCTCTCTGCGCTCTTTCTCTCTCTCTCTGCACTCTTTCTCTCTCTCTGCGCTCTTTCTTTCTCTCTCTGCGCTCTTTCTTTCTCTCTCTGCGCTCTTTCTTTCTCTCTCTGCGCTCTTTCTTTCTCTCTCTGCGCTCTTTCTTTCTCTCTCTGCGCTCTTTCTTTCTCTCTCTGCGCTCTTTCTTTCTCTCTCTGCGCTCTTTCTTTCTCTCTCTGCGCTCTTTCTTTCTCTCTGCGCTCTTTCTTTCTCTCTGCGCTCTTTCTTTCTCTCTCTGCGCTCTTTCTCTCTCTCTCTGCGCTCTTTCTCTCTCTGCGCTCTTTCTTTCTCTCTCTCTGCGCTCTTTCTCTCTCTCTCTGCGCTCTTTCTTTCTCTCTCTCTGCGCTCTTTCTTTCTCACTCTGCGCTCTTTCTTTCTCTCTCTGCGCTCTTTCTTTCTCTCTCTCTGCGATCTTTCTATCTCTCTCTCTGCGCTCTTTCTCTCTCTCTGCACTCTTTCTTTCTCTCTCTGCGCTCTTTCTTCCTCTCTCTGCGCTCTTTCTTTCTCTGCGCTTTTTCTCTCTCTCTGCGCTCTTTCTTTCTTTCTCTCTGCGCTCTTTCTTTCTCTCTGCACTCTTACTTTCTCTCTCTCTGCGCTCTGTCTTTCTCTCTGTGCTCTTTCTCCCTCACTCTCTGCGCTCTTTCTTTCTCTCTCTGCGCTCTTTCTTTCTCTCTCTCTCTGCGCTCTTTCTTTCTCTCTCTGCGCTCTTTCTTTCTCTCTCTACGCTCTTTGTCTCTCTCTGCGCTTTTTCTTTCTCTATCTCTGCGCTCTTTCTCTCTCTCTCTCTGCGCGCTCTTTCTCTCTCTCTGCGCTTTTTCTTTCTCTATCTCTGCGCTCTTTCTCTCTCTCTCTCTGCGCTCTTTCTCTCTCTCTGCGCTCTTTCTCTCTGCGCTCTTTCTTTCTCTCTGCGCACTTTCTTTCTCTCTCTCTGCGCTCTCTTTCTCTCTGCGCTCTTTCTTTCTCTCTGCGCTCTCTCTCTCTGCGCTCTTTCTTTCTCTCTCTGCGCTCTTTCTTTCTCTCTCTCTGAGCTCTTCTCTCTCTCTGCGCTCTTTCTCTCTCTCTGCGCTCTTTCTTTCTCTCTCTCTCTGCGCTCTTTCTTTCTCTTTCTCTCTCTGCGCTCTCTCTCTCTGCGCTCTTTCTTTCTCTCTGCACTCTTTCTTCTCTCTCTGCGCTCTTTCTTTCTTTCTCTCTCTGCGCTCTTTCTCTCTCTCTCTGCGCTCTCTTTCTTTCTTTCTCTCTGCGCTCTTTCTTTCTTTCTCTCTGCGCTCTATTTTCTCTTTGCGCTCTCTCTTTCTCTGTGCGCTCTTTCTTTCTCTCTCTGCGCTCTCTCTCTCTCTCTCCGCTCTTTCTCTCTCTCTGCGCTCTTTCTTTCTCTCTCTCTGCGCTCTTTCTTTCTCTCTCTGAGCTCTTTCTTTCTCTCTCTCTGCGCTCTTTCTCTCTCTCTCTGCACTCTTTCTCTCTCTCTGCGCTCTTTCTTTCTCTCTCTGCGCTCTTTCTTTCTCTCTCTGCGCTCTTTCTTTCTCTCTCTGCGCTCTTTCTTTCTCTCTCTGCGCTCTTTCTTTCTCTCTCTGCGCTCTTTCTTTCTCTCTCTGCGCTCTTTCTTTCTCTCTCTGCGCTCTTTCTTTCTCTCTCTGCGCTCTTTCTTTCTCTCTGCGCTCTTTCTTTCTCTCTGCGCTCTTTCTTTCTCTCTCTGCGCTCTTTCTCTCTCTCTCTGCGCTCTTTCTCTCTCTGCGCTCTTTCTTTCTCTCTCTCTGCGCTCTTTCTCTCTCTCTCTGCGCTCTTTCTTTCTCTCTCTCTGCGCTCTTTCTTTCTCACTCTGCGCTCTTTCTTTCTCTCTCTGCGCTCTTTCTTTCTCTCTCTCTGCGATCTTTCTATCTCTCTCTCTGCGCTCTCTCTCTCTCTCTGCACTCTTTCTTTCTCTCTCTGCGCTCTTTCTTCCTCTCTCTGCGCTCTTTCTTTCTCTGCGCTTTTTCTCTCTCTCTGCGCTCTTTCTTTCTTTCTCTCTGCGCTCTTTCTTTCTCTCTGCACTCTTACTTTCTCTCTCTCTGCGCTCTGTCTTTCTCTCTGTGCTCTTTCTCCCTCACTCTCTGCGCTCTTTCTTTCTCTCTCTGCGCTCTTTCTTTCTCTCTCTCTCTGCGCTCTTTCTTTCTCTCTCTGCGCTCTTTCTTTCTCTCTCTACGCTCTTTGTCTCTCTCTGCGCTTTTTCTTTCTCTATCTCTGCGCTCTTTCTCTCTCTCTCTCTGCGCTCTTTCTCTCTCTCTGCGCTTTTTCTTTCTCTATCTCTGCGCTCTTTCTCTCTCTCTCTCTGCGCTCTTTCTCTCTGCGCTCTTTCTTTCTCTCTGCGCACTTTCTTTCTCTCTCTCTGCGCTCTCTTTCTCTCTGCGCTCTTTCTTTCTCTCTGCGCTCTCTCTCTCTGCGCTCTTTCTTTCTCTCTCTGCGCTCTTTCTTTCTCTCTCTCTGAGCTCTTTCTCTCTCTCTGCGCTCTTTCTCTCTCTCTGCGCTCTTTCTTTCTCTCTCTCTCTGCGCTCTTTCTTTCTCTTTCTCTCTCTGCGCTCTCTCTCTCTGCGCTCTTTCTTTCTCTCTGCACTCTTTCTTTCTCTCTGCGCTCTTTTTTTCTCTCTTTGCGCTCTTTTTTTCTCTCTTTGCGCTCTTTTTTTCTCTCTGCGCTCTTTCTTTCTCTCTGCGCTCTTTCTTTCTCTCTCTCTGCGCTCTTTCTTTCTCTCTCTGTGCTCTTTCTTTCTCTCTCTGTGCTCTTTCTTTCTCTCTCTGCGCTCTTTCTTTCTCTCTCTGCGCTCTCTCTCTCTCTCTGCGCTCTTTCTCTCTCTCTGCGCTCTTTCTTTCTCTCTCTGCGCTCTTTCTTTCTCTCGCTCTGCGCTCTTTCTTTCTCTCTCTGAGCTCTTTCTTTCTCTCTCTGAGCTCTTTCTTTCTCTCTCTCTGCGCTCTTTCTCTCTCTCTGCGCTCTTTCTCTCTCTCTGCACTCTTTCTTTCTCTCTCTGCACTCTTTCTTTCTCTCTCTGCGCTCTTTCTTCCTCTCTCTGCGCTCTTTCTTTCTCTGCGCTTTTTCTCTCTCTCTGCGCTCTTTCTTTCTCTCTCTGCGCTCTTTCTTTCTCTCTCTGCGCTCTTTCTTTCTCCCTCTGCGCTCTTTATTTCTCTCTCTGCG
The DNA here is from genome assembly GCF_040206685.1 of Ascaphus truei. Lineage (NCBI taxonomy): Eukaryota > Metazoa > Chordata > Amphibia > Anura > Ascaphidae > Ascaphus > Ascaphus truei. The sequence continues at coordinate 59,971 of NW_027455995.1, read as the reverse complement.
CTCTTTCTTTCTCTCTGCGCTCTTTCTTTCTCTCTCTCTGCGCTCTTTCTTTCTTTCTCTCTGCGCTCTATCTTTCTTTCTCTCTGCGCTCTATCTTTCTCTTTGCGCTCTCTCTTTCTCTGTGCGCTCTTTCTTTCTCTCTCTGCGCTCTTTCTCTCTCTCTCTGCGCTCTTTCTTTCTCTCTCTCTGCGCTCTTTCTTTCTCTCTCTCTCTCTCTCTCTCTGCGCTCTTTCTTTCTCTCTCTCTCTCTGCGCTCTTTCTTTCTCTCTCTGCGCTCTTTCTCTCTGCGCTCTTTCTTTCTCTCTCTTTGCGCTCTCTCTCTCTGCGCTCTTTCTTTCTCTCTCTCTGCGCTCTCTCTCTCTCTCTCTGCGCTCTTTCTCTCTCTCTCTGCGCTCTTTCTTTCTCTCTCTGCGCTCTTTCTTTCTCTCTCTGCGCTCTTTCTTTCTCTCTCTCTGCGCTCTTTCTTTCTCTCTCTCTGCGCTCTTTCTTTCTCTCTCTCTGCGCTCTTTCTTTCTCTCTCTGAGCTCTTTCTTTCTCTCTCTCTGCGCTCTTTCTCTCTCTCTCTGCACTCTTTCTCTCTCTCTGCGCTCTTTCTTTCTCTCTCTGCGCTCTTTCTTTCTCTCTCTGCGCTCTTTCTTTCTCTCTCTGCGCTCTTTCTTTCTCTCTCTGCGCTCTTTCTTTCTCTCTCTGCGCTCTTTCTTTCTCTCTCTGCGCTCTTTCTTTCTCTCTCTGCGCTCTTTCTTTCTCTCTCTGCGCTCTTTCTTTCTCTCTGCGCTCTTTCTTTCTCTCTGTGCTCTTTCTTTCTCTCTCTGCGCTCTTTCTCTCTCTCTCTGCGCTCTTTCTCTCTCTGCGCTCTTTCTTTCTCTCTCTCTGCGCTCTTTCTCTCTCTCTCTGCGCTCTTTCTTTCTCTCTCTCTGCGCTCTTTCTTTCTCACTCTGCGCTCTTTCTTTCTCTCTCTGCGCTCTTTCTTTCTCTCTCTCTGCGATCTTTCTATCTCTCTCTCTGCGCTCTTTCTCTCTCTCTGCACTCTTTCTTTCTCTCTCTGCGCTCTTTCTTCCTCTCTCTGCGCTCTTTCTTTCTCTGCGCTTTTTCTCTCTCTCTGCGCTCTTTCTTTCTTTCTCTCTGCGCTCTTTCTTTCTCTCTGCACTCTTACTTTCTCTCTCTCTGCGCTCTGTCTTTCTCTCTGTGCTCTTTCTCCCTCACTCTCTGCGCTCTTTCTTTCTCTCTCTGCGCTCTTTCTTTCTCTCTCTCTCTGCGCTCTTTCTTTCTCTCTCTGCGCTCTTTCTTTCTCTCTCTACGCTCTTTGTCTCTCTCTGCGCTTTTTCTTTCTCTATCTCTGCGCTCTTTCTCTCTCTCTCTCTGCGCTCTTTCTCTCTCTCTGCGCTTTTTCTTTCTCTATCTCTGCGCTCTTTCTCTCTCTCTCTCTGCGCTCTTTCTCTCTGCGCTCTTTCTTTCTCTCTGCGCACTTTCTTTCTCTCTCTCTGCGCTCTCTTTCTCTCTGCGCTCTTTCTTTCTCTCTGCGCTCTCTCTCTCTGCGCTCTTTCTTTCTCTCTCTGCGCTCTTTCTTTCTCTCTCTCTGAGCTCTTTCTCTCTCTCTGCGCTCTTTCTCTCTCTCTGCGCTCTTTCTTTCTCTCTCTCTCTGCGCTCTTTCTTTCTCTTTCTCTCTCTGCGCTCTCTCTCTCTGCGCTCTTTCTTTCTCTCTGCACTCTTTCTTTCTCTCTGCGCTCTTTTTTTCTCTCTTTGCGCTCTTTTTTTCTCTCTTTGCGCTCTTTTTTTCTCTCTGCGCTCTTTCTTTCTCTCTGCGCTCTTTCTTTCTCTCTCTCTGCGCTCTTTCTTTCTCTCTCTGTGCTCTTTCTTTCTCTCTCTGTGCTCTTTCTTTCTCTCTCTGCGCTCTTTCTTTCTCTCTCTGCGCTCTCTCTCTCTCTCTGCGCTCTTTCTCTCTCTCTGCGCTCTTTCTTTCTCTCTCTGCGCTCTTTCTTTCTCTCGCTCTGCGCTCTTTCTTTCTCTCTCTGAGCTCTTTCTTTCTCTCTCTGAGCTCTTTCTTTCTCTCTCTCTGCGCTCTTTCTCTCTCTCTGCGCTCTTTCTCTCTCTCTGCACTCTTTCTTTCTCTCTCTGCACTCTTTCTTTCTCTCTCTGCGCTCTTTCTTCCTCTCTCTGCGCTCTTTCTTTCTCTGCGCTTTTTCTCTCTCTCTGCGCTCTTTCTTTCTCTCTCTGCGCTCTTTCTTTCTCTCTCTGCGCTCTTTCTTTCTCCCTCTGCGCTCTTTATTTCTCTCTCTGCGCTCTTTCTTTCTCTCTGCGCTCTTTCTTTCTCTCTCTCTGCGCTCTTTCTTTCTTTCTCTCTGCGCTCTATCTTTCTTTCTCTCTGCGCTCTATCTTTCTCTTTGCGCTCTCTCTTTCTCTGTGCGCTCTTTCTTTCTCTCTCTGCGCTCTTTCTCTCTCTCTCTGCGCTCTTTCTTTCTCTCTCTCTGCGCTCTTTCTTTCTCTCTCTCTCTCTCTCTCTCTGCGCTCTTTCTTTCTCTCTCTCTCTCTGCGCTCTTTCTTTCTCTCTCTGCGCTCTTTCTCTCTGCGCTCTTTCTTTCTCTCTCTTTGCGCTCTCTCTCTCTGCGCTCTTTCTTTCTCTCTCTCTGCGCTCTCTCTCTCTCTCTCTGCGCTCTTTCTCTCTCTCTCTGCGCTCTTTCTTTCTCTCTCTGCGCTCTTTCTTTCTCTCTCTGCGCTCTTTCTTTCTCTCTCTCTGCGCTCTTTCTTTCTCTCTCTCTGCGCTCTTTCTTTCTCTCTCTCTGCGCTCTCTCTCTCTCTGCACTCTTTCTTTCTCTCTCTGCGCTCTTTCTTCCTCTCTCTGCGCTCTTTCTTTCTCTGCGCTTTTTCTCTCTCTCTGTGCTCTTTCTCTCTCACTCTCTGCGCTCTTTCTTTCTTTCTCTCTGCGCTCTTTCTTTCTCTCTGCACTCTTACTTTCTCTCTCTGCGCTCTTTCTTTCTCTCTGTGCTCTTTCTCTCTCACTCTCTGCGCTCTTTCTTTCTCTCTCTGCGCTCTTTCTTTCTCTCTCTGCGCTCTTTGTCTCTCTCTGCGCTTTTTCTTTCTCTATCTCTGCGCTCTTTCTCTCTCTCTCTCTGCGCTCTTTCTCTCTCTCTCTCTGCGCTCTTTCTCTCTGCGCTCTTTCTTTCTCTCTGCGCACTTTCTTTCTCTCTCTCTGCGCACTTTCTTTCTCTCTCTCTGCGCTCTTTCTTTCTCTCTCTCTGCGCTCTTTCTTTCTCTGCGCTCTTTCTTTCTCTGCGCTCTTTATTTCTCTCTCTGCGCTCTCTCTCTCTCTGCGCTCTTTCTTTCTCTCTCTCTGCGCTCTTTCTTTCTCTCTCTGCGCTCTTTCTTTCTCTCTCTGCGCTCTTTCTCTCTCTCTGCGCTCTCTCTCTCTCTGCGCTCTTTCTCTCTCTGCGCTCTTTCTCTCTCTGCGCTCTCTCTCTCTGCGCTCTTTCTTTCTCTCTCTGCGCTTTCTTTCTATGTCTGCGCTCTTTCTTCCTCTCTCTATCTCTGCGCTCTTTTTTCTCTACGCTCTTTCTCTCTCTCTGCGCTCTCTCTCTCTGCGCTCTTTCTCTCTCTCTCTGCGCTCTTTCTAACTCTATGTGCTCTTTCTTTCTCTCTGCGCTCTTTCTTTCTTTCTCTCTGCGCTCTTTCTTCCTCTCTCTCTCTGCGCTCTTTCTTTCTCTCTGCGCTCTTTCTCTCTCACTCTCTGCGCTCTTTCTTTCTCCCTCTGCGCTCTTTCTTTCTCTCTCTGCGCTCTTTCTTTCTCTCTCTCTGCGCTCTTTGTCTCTCTCTGCGCTTTTTCTTTCTCTCTCTCTGCACTCTTTTTTTCTCTCTCTCTGCGCTCTTTCTCTCTCTCTGCGCTCCTTCTCTCTCTCTGCGCTCCTTCTCTCTCTCTACGCTCCTTCTCTCTCTCTACGCTCCTTCTCTCTCTCTCTGCGCTCCTTCTCTCTCTGCGCTCTTTCTTTCTCTCTGCACTTTCTCTCTCTCTGCGCTCTTTCTCTCTCTCTGCGCTCTTTCTCTCTCTCTGCGCTCTTTCTCTCTCTCTGCGCTCTTTCTCTCTCTCTGCGCTCTTTCTCTCTCTCTGCGCTCTTTCTCTCTCTCTGCGCTCTTTCTTTCTCTCTGCGCTCTTTCTTTCTCTCTGCGCTCTCTCTCTCTCTGCGCTCTCTCTCTCTCTGCGCTCTCTCTCTCTCTGCGCTCTCTCTCTCTCTGCGCTCTCTCTCTCTCTGCGCTCTCTCTCTCTCTGCGCTCTCTCTCTCTCTGCGCTCTCTCTCTCTGCGCTCTCTCTCTGCGCTCTCTCTCTGCGCTCTCTCTCTGCGCTCTCTCTCTGCGCTCTCTCTCTGCGCTCTCTCTCTGCGCTCTCTCTCTCTCTGCGCTCTCTCTCTCTCTGCGCTCTCTCTCTCTCTGCGCTCTCTCTCTCTCTGCGCTCTCTCTCTCTCTGCGCTCTCTCTCTCTCTGCGCTCTCTCTCTCTGCGCTCTCTCTCTCTGCGCTCTCTCTCTCTCTGCGCTCTCTCTCTCTCTGCGCTCTCTCTCTCTCTGCGCTCTCTCTCTCTCTCTGCGCACTCTCTCTCTGCGCTCTCTCTCTCTGCGCTCTCTCTCTCTGCGCTCTCTCTCTCTGCGCTCTCTCTCTCTCTGCGCTCTCTCTCTCTCTGCGCTCTCTCTCTCTCTGCGCTCTCTCTCTCTCTGCGCTCTCTCTCTCTCTGCGCTCTCTCTCTCTCTGCGCTCTCTCTCTCTCTGCGCTCTCTCTCTCTCTGCGCTTTCTCTCTCTCTGCGCTCTCTCTCTCTGCGCTCTCTCTCTCTGCGCTCTCTCTCTCTGCGCTCTCTCTCTCTGAGCTCTCTCTCTCTGCGCTCTCTCTGCGCTCTCTCTCTCTGCGCTCTCTCTCTGCGCTCTCTCTCTGCGCTCTCTCTCTCTGCGCTCTCTCTCTCTCTGCGCTCTCTCTCTCTCTGCGCTCTCTCTCTCTCTGCGCTCTCTCTCTCTCTGCGCTCTCTCTCTCTCTGCGCTCTCTCTCTCTCTGCGCTCTCTCTCTCTCTGCGCTCTCTCTCTGCGCTCTCTCTCTCTGTGCTCTCTCTCTCTCTGCGCTCTCTCTCTCTGCGCTCTCTCTCTCTGCGCTCTTTCTCTCTCTCTCTCTCTCTGCGCTCTTTCTCTCTCTCTCTCTGCGCTCTTTCTTTCTCTTTCTCTCTCTGCGCTCTTTCTCTCTGCGCTCTTTCTTTCTCTCTGCGCACTTTCTTTCTCTCTCTCTGCGCTCTTTCTCTCTCTCTGCGCTCTTTCTTTCTCTCTGCGCTCTTTCTTTCTCTCTGCGCTCTCTCTCTCTGCGCTCTCTCTCTCTGCGCTCTTTCTTTCTCTCTGCGCTCTCTCTCTCTGCGCTCTTTTTTTCTCTGCGCTCTTTCTTTCTCTCTCTGCGCTCTTTCTTTCTCTTTCTCTCTCTGCGCTCTTTCTTTCTCTTTCTCTCTCTGCGCTCTCCCTCTGCGCTCTTTCTTTCTCTCTGCGCACTTTCTTTCTCTCTCTCTGCGCTCTCTCTGCGCTCTTTCTTTCTCTCTGCGCTCTCTTTCTGCGCTCTTTCTTTCTCTCTGCGCTCTTTCTTTCTCTCTCTGCGCTCTTTCTTTCTTTCTCTCTGCGCTCTATCTTTCTCTTTGCGCTCTCTCTTTCTCTGTGCGCTCTTTCTTTCTCTCTCTGCGCTCTTTCTCTCTCTCTCTGCGCTCTTTCTTTCTCTCTCTCTGCGCTCTTTCTTTCTCTCTCTCTCTCTCTGCGCTCTTTCTTTCTCTTTCTCTCTCTGCGCTCTTTCTTTCTCTCTCTGCGCTCTTTCTCTCTGCGCTCTTTCTTTCTCTCTCTTTGCGCTCTCTCTCTCTGCGCTCTTTCTTTCTCTCTCTCTGCGCTCTCTCTCTCTCTCTCTCTGCGCTCTTTCTCTCTCTCTCTGCGCTCTTTCTTTCTCTCTCTCTGCGCTCTTTCTTTCTCTCTCTGCGCTCTTTCTTTCTCTCTCTGCGCTCTTTCTTTCTCTCTCTCTGCGCTCTTTCTTTCTCTCTGCGCTCTTTCTTTCTCTCTCTCTGCGCTCTCTCTCTCTCTGCACTCTTTCTTTCTCTCTCTGCGCTCTTTCATCCTCTCTCTGCGCTCTTTCTTTCTCTGCGCTTTTTCTCTCTCTCTGCGCTCTTTCTTTCTTTCTCTCTGCGCTCTTTCTTTCTCTCTGCACTCTTACTTTCTCTCTCTGCGCTCTTTCTTTCTCTCTGCGCTCTTTCTTTCTCTCTGCACTCTTACTTTCTCTCTCTGCGCTCTTTCTTTCTCTCTGTGCTCTTTCTCTCTCACTCTCTGCGCTCTTTCTTTCTCTCTCTGCGCTCTTTCTTTCTCTCTCTGCGCTCTTTGTCTCTCTCTGCGCTTTTTCTTTCTCTATCTCTGCGCTCTTTCTCTCTCTCTCTCTGCGCTCTTTCTCTCTCTCTCTCTGCGCTCTTTCTCTCTGCGCTCTTTCTTTCTCTCTGCGCACTTTCTTTCTCTCTCTCTGCGCACTTTCTTTCTCTCTCTCTGCGCTCTTTCTTTCTCTCTCTCTGCGCTCTTTCTTTCTCTGCGCTCTTTCTTTCTCTGCGCTCTTTATTTCTCTCTCTGCGCTCTCTCTCTCTGCGCTCTTTCTTTCTCTCTCTCTGCGCTCTTTCTTTCTCTCTCTGCGCTCTTTCTTTCTCTCTCTGCGCTCTTTCTCTCTCTCTGCGCTCTCTCTCTCTCTGCGCTCTTTCTCTCTCTGCGCTCTTTCTCTCTCTGCGCTCTCTCTCTCTGCGCTCTTTCTTTCTCTCTCTGCGCTTTCTTTCTATGTCTGCGCTCTTTCTTCCTCTCTCTATCTCTGCGCTCTTTTTTCTCTACGCTCTTTCTCTCTCTCTGCGCTCTCTCTCTCTGCGCTCTTTCTCTCTCTCTCTGCGCTCTTTCTAACTCTATGTGCTCTTTCTTTCTCTCTGCGCTCTTTCTTTCTTTCTCTCTGCGCTCTTTCTTCCTCTCTCTCTCTGCGCTCTTTCTTTCTCTCTGCGCTCTTTCTCTCTCACTCTCTGCGCTCTTTCTTTCTCCCTCTGCGCTCTTTCTTTCTCTCTCTGCGCTCTTTCTTTCTCTCTCTCTGCGCTCTTTGTCTCTCTCTGCGCTTTTTCTTTCTCTCTCTCTGCACTCTTTTTTTCTCTCTCTCTGCGCTCTTTCTCTCTCTCTGCGCTCCTTCTCTCTCTCTGCGCTCCTTCTCTCTCTCTACGCTCCTTCTCTCTCTCTACGCTCCTTCTCTCTCTCTCTGCGCTCCTTCTCTCTCTGCGCTCTTTCTTTCTCTCTGCACTTTCTCTCTCTCTGCGCTCTTTCTCTCTCTCTGCGCTCTTTCTCTCTCTCTGCGCTCTTTCTCTCTCTCTGCGCTCTTTCTCTCTCTCTGCGCTCTTTCTCTCTCTCTGCGCTCTTTCTCTCTCTCTGCGCTCTTTCTTTCTCTCTGCGCTCTTTCTTTCTCTCTGCGCTCTCTCTCTCTCTGCGCTCTCTCTCTCTCTGCGCTCTCTCTCTCTCTGCGCTCTCTCTCTCTCTGCGCTCTCTCTCTCTCTGCGCTCTCTCTCTCTCTGCGCTCTCTCTCTCTCTGCGCTCTCTCTCTCTGCGCTCTCTCTCTGCGCTCTCTCTCTGCGCTCTCTCTCTGCGCTCTCTCTCTGCGCTCTCTCTCTGCGCTCTCTCTCTGCGCTCTCTCTCTCTCTGCGCTCTCTCTCTCTCTGCGCTCTCTCTCTCTCTGCGCTCTCTCTCTCTCTGCGCTCTCTCTCTCTCTGCGCTCTCTCTCTCTCTGCGCTCTCTCTCTCTGCGCTCTCTCTCTCTGCGCTCTCTCTCTCTCTGCGCTCTCTCTCTCTCTGCGCTCTCTCTCTCTCTGCGCTCTCTCTCTCTCTGCGCTCTCTCTCTCTGCGCTCTCTCTCTCTGCGCTCTCTCTCTCTGCGCTCTCTCTCTCTGCGCTCTCTCTCTCTCTGCGCTCTCTCTCTCTCTGCGCTCTCTCTCTCTCTGCGCTCTCTCTCTCTCTGCGCTCTCTCTCTCTCTGCGCTCTCTCTCTCTCTGCGCTCTCTCTCTCTCTGCGCTCTCTCTCTCTCTGCGCTTTCTCTCTCTCTGCGCTCTCTCTCTCTGCGCTCTCTCTCTCTGCGCTCTCTCTCTCTGCGCTCTCTCTCTCTGCGCTCTCTCTCTCTGAGCTCTCTCTCTCTGCGCTCTCTCTGCGCTCTCTCTCTCTGCGCTCTCTCTCTGCGCTCTCTCTCTGCGCTCTCTCTCTCTGCGCTCTCTCTCTCTCTGCGCTCTCTCTCTCTCTGCGCTCTCTCTCTCTCTGCGCTCTCTCTCTCTCTGCGCTCTCTCTCTCTCTGCGCTCTCTCTCTCTCTGCGCTCTCTCTCTCTCTGCGCTCTCTCTCTCTCTGCGCTCTCTCTCTCTCTGCGCTCTCTCTCTGCGCTCTCTCTCTCTGTGCTCTCTCTCTCTCTGCGCTCTCTCTCTCTGCGCTCTCTCTCTCTGCGCTCTTTCTCTCTCTCTCTCTCTCTGCGCTCTTTCTCTCTCTCTCTCTGCGCTCTTTCTTTCTCTTTCTCTCTCTGCGCTCTTTCTCTCTGCGCTCTTTCTTTCTCTCTGCGCACTTTCTTTCTCTCTCTCTGCGCTCTTTCTCTCTCTCTGCGCTCTTTCTTTCTCTCTGCGCTCTTTCTTTCTCTCTGCGCTCTCTCTCTCTGCGCTCTCTCTCTCTGCGCTCTTTCTTTCTCTCTGCGCTCTCTCTCTCTGCGCTCTTTTTTTCTCTGCGCTCTTTCTTTCTCTCTCTGCGCTCTTTCTTTCTCTTTCTCTCTCTGCGCTCTTTCTTTCTCTTTCTCTCTCTGCGCTCTCCCTCTGCGCTCTTTCTTTCTCTCTGCGCACTTTCTTTCTCTCTCTCTGCGCTCTCTCTGCGCTCTTTCTTTCTCTCTGCGCTCTCTTTCTGCGCTCTTTCTTTCTCTCTGCGCTCTTTCTTTCTCTCTCTGCGCTCTTTCTTTCTTTCTCTCTGCGCTCTATCTTTCTCTTTGCGCTCTCTCTTTCTCTGTGCGCTCTTTCTTTCTCTCTCTGCGCTCTTTCTCTCTCTCTCTGCGCTCTTTCTTTTTCTCTCTCTGCGCTCTTTCTTTCTCTCTCTCTCTCTCTGCGCTCTTTCTTTCTCTCTCTCTCTCTGCGCTCTTTCTTTCTCTCTCTGCGCTCTTTCTCTCTGCGCTCTTTCTTTCTCTCTCTTTGCGCTCTCTCTCTCTGCGCTCTTTCTTTCTCTCTCTCTGCGCTCTCTCTCTCTCTCTCTCTGCGCTCTTTCTCTCTCTCTCTGCGCTCTTTCTTTCTCTCTCTCTGCGCTCTTTCTTTCTCTCTCTGCGCTCTTTCTTTCTCTCTCTGCGCTCTTTCTTTCTCTCTCTCTGCGCTCTTTCTTTCTCTCTGCGCTCTTTCTTTCTCTCTCTCTGCGCTCTCTCTCTCTCTGCACTCTTTCTTTCTCTCTCTGCGCTCTTTCATCCTCTCTCTGCGCTCTTTCTTTCTCTGCGCTTTTTCTCTCTCTCTGCGCTCTTTCTTTCTTTCTCTCTGCGCTCTTTCTTTCTCTCTGCACTCTTACTTTCTCTCTCTGCGCTCTTTCTTTCTCTCTGCGCTCTTTCTTTCTCTCTGCACTCTTACTTTCTCTCTCTGCGCTCTTTCTTTCTCTCTGTGCTCTTTCTCTCTCACTCTCTGCGCTCTTTCTTTCTCTCTCTGCGCTCTTTCTTTCTCTCTCTGCGCTCTTTGTCTCTCTCTGCGCTTTTTCTTTCTCTATCTCTGCGCTCTTTCTCTCTCTCTCTCTGCGCTCTTTCTCTCTCTCTCTCTGCGCTCTTTCTCTCTGCGCTCTTTCTTTCTCTCTGCGCACTTTCTTTCTCTCTCTCTGCGCACTTTCTTTCTCTCTCTCTGCGCTCTTTCTTTCTCTCTCTCTGCGCTCTTTCTTTCTCTGCGCTCTTTCTTTCTCTGCGCTCTTTATTTCTCTCTCTGCGCTCTCTCTCTCTCTGCGCTCTTTCTTTCTCTCTCTCTGCGCTCTTTCTTTCTCTCTCTGCGCTCTTTCTTTCTCTCTCTGCGCTCTTTCTCTCTCTCTGCGCTCTCTCTCTCTCTGCGCTCTTTCTCTCTCTGCGCTCTTTCTCTCTCTGCGCTCTCTCTCTCTGCGCTCTTTCTTTCTCTCTCTGCGCTTTCTTTCTATGTCTGCGCTCTTTCTTCCTCTCTCTATCTCTGCGCTCTTTTTTCTCTACGCTCTTTCTCTCTCTCTGCGCTCTCTCTCTCTGCGCTCTTTCTCTCTCTCTCTGCGCTCTTTCTAACTCTATGTGCTCTTTCTTTCTCTCTGCGCTCTTTCTTTCTTTCTCTCTGCGCTCTTTCTTCCTCTCTCTCTCTGCGCTCTTTCTTTCTCTCTGCGCTCTTTCTCTCTCACTCTCTGCGCTCTTTCTTTCTCCCTCTGCGCTCTTTCTTTCTCTCTCTGCGCTCTTTCTTTCTCTCTCTCTGCGCTCTTTGTCTCTCTCTGCGCTTTTTCTTTCTCTCTCTCTGCACTCTTTTTTTCTCTCTCTCTGCGCTCTTTCTCTCTCTCTGCGCTCCTTCTCTCTCTCTGCGCTCCTTCTCTCTCTCTACGCTCCTTCTCTCTCTCTACGCTCCTTCTCTCTCTCTCTGCGCTCCTTCTCTCTCTGCGCTCTTTCTTTCTCTCTGCACTTTCTCTCTCTCTGCGCTCTTTCTCTCTCTCTGCGCTCTTTCTCTCTCTCTGCGCTCTTTCTCTCTCTCTGCGCTCTTTCTCTCTCTCTGCGCTCTTTCTCTCTCTCTGCGCTCTTTCTCTCTCTCTGCGCTCTTTCTTTCTCTCTGCGCTCTTTCTTTCTCTCTGCGCTCTCTCTCTCTCTGCGCTCTCTCTCTCTCTGCGCTCTCTCTCTCTCTGCGCTCTCTCTCTCTCTGCGCTCTCTCTCTCTCTGCGCTCTCTCTCTCTCTGCGCTCTCTCTCTCTCTGCGCTCTCTCTCTCTGCGCTCTCTCTCTGCGCTCTCTCTCTGCGCTCTCTCTCTGCGCTCTCTCTCTGCGCTCTCTCTCTGCGCTCTCTCTCTGCGCTCTCTCTCTCTCTGCGCTCTCTCTCTCTCTGCGCTCTCTCTCTCTCTGCGCTCTCTCTCTCTCTGCGCTCTCTCTCTCTCTGCGCTCTCTCTCTCTCTGCGCTCTCTCTCTCTGCGCTCTCTCTCTCTGCGCTCTCTCTCTCTCTGCGCTCTCTCTCTCTCTGCGCTCTCTCTCTCTCTGCGCTCTCTCTCTCTCTCTGCGCTCTCTCTCTCTGCGCTCTCTCTCTCTGCGCTCTCTCTCTCTGCGCTCTCTCTCTCTGCGCTCTCTCTCTCTCTGCGCTCTCTCTCTCTCTGCGCTCTCTCTCTCTCTGCGCTCTCTCTCTCTCTGCGCTCTCTCTCTCTCTGCGCTCTCTCTCTCTCTGCGCTCTCTCTCTCTCTGCGCTCTCTCTCTCTCTGCGCTTTCTCTCTCTCTGCGCTCTCTCTCTCTGCGCTCTCTCTCTCTGCGCTCTCTCTCTCTGCGCTCTCTCTCTCTTCGCTCTCTCTCTCTGAGCTCTCTCTCTCTGCGCTCTCTCTGCGCTCTCTCTCTCTGCGCTCTCTCTCTGCGCTCTCTCTCTGCGCTCTCTCTCTCTGCGCTCTCTCTCTCTCTGCGCTCTCTCTCTCTCTGCGCTCTCTCTCTCTCTGCGCTCTCTCTCTCTCTGCGCTCTCTCTCTCTCTGCGCTCTCTCTCTCTCTGCGCTCTCTCTCTCTCTGCGCTCTCTCTCTCTCTGCGCTCTCTCTCTCTGTGCTCTCTCTCTCTCTGCGCTCTCTCTCTCTGCGCTCTCTCTCTCTGCGCTCTTTCTCTCTCTCTCTCTCTCTGCGCTCTTTCTCTCTCTCTCTCTGCGCTCTTTCTTTCTCTTTCTCTCTCTGCGCTCTTTCTCTCTGCGCTCTTTCTTTCTCTCTGCGCACTTTCTTTCTCTCTCTCTGCGCTCTTTCTCTCTCTCTGCGCTCTTTCTTTCTCTCTGCGCTCTTTCTTTCTCTCTGCGCTCTCTCTCTCTGCGCTCTCTCTCTCTGCGCTCTTTCTTTCTCTCTGCGCTCTCTCTCTCTGCGCTCTTTTTTTCTCTGCGCTCTTTCTTTCTCTCTCTGCGCTCTTTCTTTCTCTTTCTCTCTCTGCGCTCTTTCTTTCTCTTTCTCTCTCTGCGCTCTCCCTCTGCGCTCTTTCTTTCTCTCTGCGCACTTTCTTTCTCTCTCTCTGCGCTCTCTCTGCGCTCTTTCTTTCTCTCTGCGCTCTCTTTCTGCGCTCTTTCTTTCTCTCTGCGCTCTTTCTTTCTCTCTGCGCTCTTTCTTTCTCTCTCTGCGCTCTTTCTCTCTCTCTGCGCTCTCTCTCTCTCTGCGCTCTTTCTCTCTCTGCGCTCTTTCTCTCTCTGCGCTCTCTCTCTCTGCGCTCTTTCTTTCTCTCTCTGCGCTTTCTTTCTATGTCTGCGCTCTTTCTTCCTCTCTCTATCTCTGCGCTCTTTTTTCTCTACGCTCTTTCTCTCTCTCTGCGCTCTCTCTCTCTGCGCTCTTTCTCTCTCTCTCTGCGCTCTTTCTAACTCTATGTGCTCTTTCTTTCTCTCTGCGCTCTTTCTTTCTTTCTCTCTGCGCTCTTTCTTCCTCTCTCTCTCTGCGCTCTTTCTTTCTCTCTGCGCTCTTTCTCTCTCACTCTCTGCGCTCTTTCTTTCTCCCTCTGCGCTCTTTCTTTCTCTCTCTGCGCTCTTTCTTTCTCTCTCTCTGCGCTCTTTGTCTCTCTCTGCGCTTTTTCTTTCTCTCTCTCTGCACTCTTTTTTTCTCTCTCTCTGCGCTCTTTCTCTCTCTCTGCGCTCCTTCTCTCTCTCTGCGCTCCTTCTCTCTCTCTACGCTCCTTCTCTCTCTCTACGCTCCTTCTCTCTCTCTCTGCGCTCCTTCTCTCTCTGCGCTCTTTCTTTCTCTCTGCACTTTCTCTCTCTCTGCGCTCTTTCTCTCTCTCTGCGCTCTTTCTCTCTCTCTGCGCTCTTTCTCTCTCTCTGCGCTCTTTCTCTCTCTCTGCGCTCTTTCTCTCTCTCTGCGCTCTTTCTCTCTCTCTGCGCTCTTTCTTTCTCTCTGCGCTCTTTCTTTCTCTCTGCGCTCTCTCTCTCTCTGCGCTCTCTCTCTCTCTGCGCTCTCTCTCTCTCTGCGCTCTCTCTCTCTCTGCGCTCTCTCTCTCTCTGCGCTCTCTCTCTCTCTGCGCTCTCTCTCTCTCTGCGCTCTCTCTCTCTGCGCTCTCTCTCTGCGCTCTCTCTCTGCGCTCTCTCTCTGCGCTCTCTCTCTGCGCTCTCTCTCTGCGCTCTCTCTCTGCGCTCTCTCTCTCTCTGCGCTCTCTCTCTCTCTGCGCTCTCTCTCTCTCTGCGCTCTCTCTCTCTCTGCGCTCTCTCTCTCTCTGCGCTCTCTCTCTCTCTGCGCTCTCTCTCTCTGCGCTCTCTCTCTCTGCGCTCTCTCTCTCTCTGCGCTCTCTCTCTCTCTGCGCTCTCTCTCTCTCTGCGCTCTCTCTCTCTCTCTGCGCTCTCTCTCTCTGCGCTCTCTCTCTCTGCGCTCTCTCTCTCTGCGCTCTCTCTCTCTGCGCTCTCTCTCTCTCTGCGCTCTCTCTCTCTCTGCGCTCTCTCTCTCTCTGCGCTCTCTCTCTCTCTGCGCTCTCTCTCTCTCTGCGCTCTCTCTCTCTCTGCGCTCTCTCTCTCTCTGCGCTCTCTCTCTCTCTGCGCTCTCTCTCTCTCTGCGCTTTCTCTCTCTCTGCGCTCTCTCTCTCTGCGCTCTCTCTCTCTGCGCTCTCTCTCTCTGCGCTCTCTCTCTCTGCGCTCTCTCTCTCTGAGCTCTCTCTCTCTGCGCTCTCTCTGCGCTCTCTCTCTCTGCGCTCTCTCTCTGCGCTCTCTCTCTGCGCTCTCTCTCTCTGCGCTCTCTCTCTCTCTGCGCTCTCTCTCTCTCTGCGCTCTCTCTCTCTCTGCGCTCTCTCTCTCTCTGCGCTCTCTCTCTCTCTGCGCTCTCTCTCTCTCTGCGCTCTCTCTCTCTCTGCGCTCTCTCTCTGCGCTCTCTCTCTCTGTGCTCTCTCTCTCTCTGCGCTCTCTCTCTCTGCGCTCTCTCTCTCTGCGCTCTTTCTCTCTCTCTCTCTCTCTGCGCTCTTTCTCTCTCTCTCTCTGCGCTCTTTCTTTCTCTTTCTCTCTCTGCGCTCTTTCTCTCTGCGCTCTTTCTTTCTCTCTGCGCACTTTCTTTCTCTCTCTCTGCGCTCTTTCTCTCTCTCTGCGCTCTTTCTTTCTCTCTGCGCTCTTTCTTTCTCTCTGCGCTCTCTCTCTCTGCGCTCTCTCTCTCTGCGCTCTTTCTTTCTCTCTGCGCTCTCTCTCTCTGCGCTCTTTTTTTCTCTGCGCTCTTTCTTTCTCTCTCTGCGCTCTTTCTTTCTCTTTCTCTCTCTGCGCTCTTTCTTTCTCTTTCTCTCTCTGCGCTCTCCCTCTGCGCTCTTTCTTTCTCTCTGCGCACTTTCTTTCTCTCTCTCTGCGCTCTCTCTGCGCTCTTTCTTTCTCTCTGCGCTCTCTTTCTGCGCTCTTTCTTTCTCTCTGCGCTCTTTCTTTCTCTCTCTGCGCTCTTTCTTTCTTTCTCTCTGCGCTCTATCTTTCTCTTTGCGCTCTCTCTTTCTCTGTGCGCTCTTTCTTTCTCTCTCTGCGCTCTTTCTCTCTCTCTCTGCGCTCTTTCTTTTTCTCTCTCTGCGCTCTTTCTTTCTCTCTCTCTCTCTCTGCGCTCTTTCTTTCTCTCTCTCTCTCTGCGCTCTTTCTTTCTCTCTCTGCGCTCTTTCTCTCTGCGCTCTTTCTTTCTCTCTCTTTGCGCTCTCTCTCTCTGCGCTCTTTCTTTCTCTCTCTCTGCGCTCTCTCTCTCTCTCTCTCTGCGCTCTTTCTCTCTCTCTCTGCGCTCTTTCTTTCTCTCTCTCTGCGCTCTTTCTTTCTCTCTCTGCGCTCTTTCTTTCTCTCTCTGCGCTCTTTCTTTCTCTCTCTCTGCGCTCTTTCTTTCTCTCTGCGCTCTTTCTTTCTCTCTCTCTGCGCTCTCTCTCTCTCTGCACTCTTTCTTTCTCTCTCTGCGCTCTTTCATCCTCTCTCTGCGCTCTTTCTTTCTCTGCGCTTTTTCTCTCTCTCTGCGCTCTTTCTTTCTTTCTCTCTGCGCTCTTTCTTTCTCTCTGCACTCTTACTTTCTCTCTCTGCGCTCTTTCTTTCTCTCTGCGCTCTTTCTTTCTCTCTGCACTCTTACTTTCTCTCTCTGCGCTCTTTCTTTCTCTCTGTGCTCTTTCTCTCTCACTCTCTGCGCTCTTTCTTTCTCTCTCTGCGCTCTTTCTTTCTCTCTCTGCGCTCTTTCTTTCTCTCTCTGCGCTCTTTGTCTCTCTCTGCGCTTTTTCTTTCTCTATCTCTGCGCTCTTTCTCTCTCTCTCTCTGCGCTCTTTCTCTCTCTCTCTCTGCGCTCTTTCTCTCTGCGCTCTTTCTTTCTCTCTGCGCACTTTCTTTCTCTCTCTCTGCGCACTTTCTTTCTCTCTCTCTGCGCTCTTTCTTTCTCTCTCTCTGCGCTCTTTCTTTCTCTGCGCTCTTTCTTTCTCTGCGCTCTTTATTTCTCTCTCTGCGCTCTCTCTCTCTCTGCGCTCTTTCTTTCTCTCTCTCTGCGCTCTTTCTTTCTCTCTCTGCGCTCTTTCTTTCTCTCTCTGCGCTCTTTCTCTCTCTCTGCGCTCTCTCTCTCTCTGCGCTCTTTCTCTCTCTGCGCTCTTTCTCTCTCTGCGCTCTCTCTCTCTGCGCTCTTTCTTTCTCTCTCTGCGCTTTCTTTCTATGTCTGCGCTCTTTCTTCCTCTCTCTATCTCTGCGCTCTTTTTTCTCTACGCTCTTTCTCTCTCTCTGCGCTCTCTCTCTCTGCGCTCTTTCTCTCTCTCTCTGCGCTCTTTCTAACTCTATGTGCTCTTTCTTTCTCTCTGCGCTCTTTCTTTCTTTCTCTCTGCGCTCTTTCTTCCTCTCTCTCTCTGCGCTCTTTCTTTCTCTCTGCGCTCTTTCTCTCTCACTCTCTGCGCTCTTTCTTTCTCCCTCTGCGCTCTTTCTTTCTCTCTCTGCGCTCTTTCTTTCTCTCTCTCTGCGCTCTTTGTCTCTCTCTGCGCTTTTTCTTTCTCTCTCTCTGCACTCTTTTTTTCTCTCTCTCTGCGCTCTTTCTCTCTCTCTGCGCTCCTTCTCTCTCTCTGCGCTCCTTCTCTCTCTCTACGCTCCTTCTCTCTCTCTACGCTCCTTCTCTCTCTCTCTGCGCTCCTTCTCTCTCTGCGCTCTTTCTTTCTCTCTGCACTTTCTCTCTCTCTGCGCTCTTTCTCTCTCTCTGCGCTCTTTCTCTCTCTCTGCGCTCTTTCTCTCTCTCTGCGCTCTTTCTCTCTCTCTGCGCTCTTTCTCTCTCTCTGCGCTCTTTCTCTCTCTCTGCGCTCTTTCTCTCTCTCTGCGCTCTTTCTTTCTCTCTGCGCTCTTTCTTTCTCTCTGCGCTCTCTCTCTCTCTGCGCTCTCTCTCTCTCTGCGCTCTCTCTCTCTCTGCGCTCTCTCTCTCTCTGCGCTCTCTCTCTCTCTGCGCTCTCTCTCTCTCTGCGCTCTCTCTCTCTCTGCGCTCTCACTCTCTGCGCTCTCTCTCTGCGCTCTCTCTCTGCGCTCTCTCTCTGCGCTCTCTCTCTGCGCTCTCTCTCTGCGCTCTCTCTCTGCGCTCTCTCTCTGCGCTCTCTCTCTCTCTGCGCTCTCTCTCTCTCTGCGCTCTCTCTCTCTCTGCGCTCTCTCTCTCTCTGCGCTCTCTCTCTCTCTGCGCTCTCTCTCTCTGCGCTCTCTCTCTCTGCGCTCTCTCTCTCTCTGCGCTCTCTCTCTCTCTGCGCTCTCTCTCTCTCTGCGCTCTCTCTGTCTCTCTGCGCTCTCTCTCTCTGCGCTCTCTCTCTCTGCGCTCTCTCTCTCTGCGCTCTCTCTCTCTGCGCTCTCTCTCTCTCTGCGCTCTCTCTCTCTCTGCGCTCTCTCTCTCTCTGCGCTCTCTCTCTCTCTGCGCTCTCTCTCTCTCTGCGCTCTCTCTCTCTCTGCGCTCTCTCTCTCTCTGCGCTCTCTCTCTCTCTGCGCTCTCTCTCTCTCTGCGCTTTCTCTCTCTCTGCGCTCTCTCTCTCTGCGCTCTCTCTCTCTGCGCTCTCTCTCTCTGCGCTCTCTCTCTCTTCGCTCTCTCTCTCTGAGCTCTCTCTCTCTGCGCTCTCTCTGCGCTCTCTCTCTCTGCGCTCTCTCTCTGCGCTCTCTCTCTGCGCTCTCTCTCTCTGCGCTCTCTCTCTCTCTGCGCTCTCTCTCTCTCTGCGCTCTCTCTCTCTCTGCGCTCTCTCTCTCTCTGCGCTCTCTCTCTCTCTGCGCTCTCTCTCTCTCTGCGCTCTCTCTCTCTCTGCGCTCTCTCTCTGCGCTCTCTCTCTCTGTGCTCTCTCTCTCTCTGCGCTCTCTCTCTCTGCGCTCTCTCTCTCTGCGCTCTTTCTCTCTCTCTCTCTCTCTGCGCTCTTTCTCTCTCTCTCTCTGCGCTCTTTCTTTCTCTTTCTCTCTCTGCGCTCTTTCTCTCTGCGCTCTTTCTTTCTCTCTGCGCACTTTCTTTCTCTCTCTCTGCGCTCTTTCTCTCTCTCTGCGCTCTTTCTTTCTCTCTGCGCTCTTTCTTTCTCTCTGCGCTCTCTCTCTCTGCGCTCTCTCTCTCTGCGCTCTTTCTTTCTCTCTGCGCTCTCTCTCTCTGCGCTCTTTTTTTCTCTGCGCTCTTTCTTTCTCTCTCTGCGCTCTTTCTTTCTCTTTCTCTCTCTGCGCTCTTTCTTTCTCTTTCTCTCTCTGCGCTCTCCCTCTGCGCTCTTTCTTTCTCTCTGCGCACTTTCTTTCTCTCTCTCTGCGCTCTCTCTGCGCTCTTTCTTTCTCTCTGCGCTCTCTTTCTGCGCTCTTTCTTTCTCTCTGCGCTCTTTCTTTCTCTCTCTGCGCTCTTTCTTTCTTTCTCTCTGCGCTCTATCTTTCTCTTTGCGCTCTCTCTTTCTCTGTGCGCTCTTTCTTTCTCTCTCTGCGCTCTTTCTCTCTCTCTCTGCGCTCTTTCTTTCTCTCTCTCTGCGCTCTTTCTTTCTCTCTCTCTCTCTCTGCGCTCTTTCTTTCTCTCTCTCTCTCTGCGCTCTTTCTTTCTCTCTCTGCGCTCTTTCTCTCTGCGCTCTTTCTTTCTCTCTCTTTGCGCTCTCTCTCTCTGCGCTCTTTCTTTCTCTCTCTCTGCGCTCTCTCTCTCTCTCTCTCTGCGCTCTTTCTCTCTCTCTCTGCGCTCTTTCTTTCTCTCTCTCTGCGCTCTTTCTTTCTCTCTCTGCGCTCTTTCTTTCTCTCTCTGCGCTCTTTCTTTCTCTCTCTCTGCGCTCTTTCTTTCTCTCTGCGCTCTTTCTTTCTCTCTCTCTGCGCTCTCTCTCTCTCTGCACTCTTTCTTTCTCTCTCTGCGCTCTTTCATCCTCTCTCTGCGCTCTTTCTTTCTCTGCGCTTTTTCTCTCTCTCTGCGCTCTTTCTTTCTTTCTCTCTGCGCTCTTTCTTTCTCTCTGCACTCTTACTTTCTCTCTCTGCGCTCTTTCTTTCTCTCTGTGCTCTTTCTCTCTCACTCTCTGCGCTCTTTCTTTCTCTCTCTGCGCTCTTTCTTTCTCTCTCTGCGCTCTTTGTCTCTCTCTGCGCTTTTTCTCTCTCTCTGCGCTCTTTCTCTCTCTCTCTCTGCGCTCTTTCTCTCTCTCTCTCTGCGCTCTTTCTCTCTGCGCTCTTTCTTTCTCTCTGCGCACTTTCTTTCTCTCTCTCTGCGCACTTTCTTTCTCTCTCTCTGCGCTCTTTCTTTCTCTCTCTCTGCGCTCTTTCTTTCTCTGCGCTCTTTATTTCTCTCTCTGCGCTCTCTCTCTCTCTGCGCTCTTTCTTTCTCTCTCTCTGCGCTCTTTCTTTCTCTCTCTCTGCGCTCTTTCTTTCTCTCTCTGCGCTCTTTCTTTCTCTCTCTGCGCTCTTTCTTTCTCTCTCTGCGCTCTTTCTCTCTCTCTGCGCTCTCTCTCTCTGCGCTCTTTCTCTCTGTGCTCTTTCTCTCTCTGCGCTCTTTCTCTCTCTGCGCTCTCTCTCTCTGCGCTCTTTCTTTCTCTCTCTGCGCTCTCTCTCTCTGCGCTCTTTCTTTCTCTCTCTGCGCTTTCTTTCTCTGTCTGCGCTCTTTCTTCCTCTCTCTCTGCGCTCTTTTTTCTCTACGCTCTTTCTCTCTCTCTGCGCTCTTTCTCTCTGCGCTCTCTCTCTCTGCGCTCTTTCTCTCTCTCTCTGCGCTCTTTCTAACTCTATGTGCTCTTTCTTTCTCTCTGCGCTCTTTCTTTCTCTCTCTCTGCGCTCTTTCTTCCTCTCTCTCTCTGCGCTCTTTCTTTCTCTCTGCGCTCTTTCTCTCTCACTCTCTGCGCTCTTTCTTTCTCTCTCTGCGCTCTTTCTTTCTCTCTCTGCGCTCTTTCTTTCTCTCTCTGCGCTCTTTCTTTCTCTCTCTCTGCGCTCTTTGTCTCTCTCTGCGCTTTTTCTTTCTCTCTCTCTGCACTCTTTTTTTCTCTCTCTCTGCGCTCCTTCTCTCTCTCTACGCTCCTTCTCTCTCTCTGCGCTCCTTCTCTCTCTCTACGCTCCTTCTCTCTCTCAACGCTCCTTCTCTCTCTCTACGCTCCTTCTCTCTCTCTCTGCGCTCCTTCTCTCTCTCTCTGCGCTCTTTCTTTCTCTCTGCGCTCTCTCTCTCTGCGCTCTTTCTTTCTCTCTGCGCTCTTTCTCTCTCTCTGCGCTCTTTCTTTCTCTCTGCGCTCTTTCTTTCTCTCTGCGCTCTTTCTTTCTCTCTGCGCTCTCTCTCTCTGCGCTCTCTCTCTCTGCGCTCTCTCTCTCTCTGCGCTCTCTCTCTCTCTGCGCTCTCTCTCTCTCTGCGCTCTCTCTCTCTCTGCGCTCCTTCTCTCTCTCTACGCTCCTTCTCTCTCTCTCTGCGCTCCTTCTCTCTCTCTCTGCGCTCTTTCTTTCTCTCTGCGCTCTCTCTCTCTGCGCTCTTTCTTTCTCTCTGCGCTCTTTCTCTCTCTCTGCGCTCTTTCTTTCTCTCTGCGCTCTCTCTCTCTGCGCTCTCTCTCTCTCTGCGCTCTCTCTCTCTCTGCGCTCTCTCTCTCTGCGCTCTCTCTCTCTCTCTGCGCTCTCTCTCTCTCTGCGCTCTCTCTCTCTCTGCGCTCTCTCTCTCTCTGCGCTCTCTCTCTCTCTGCGCTCTCTCTCTCTCTGCGCTCTCTCTCTCTCTGCGCTCTCTCTCTCTCTGCGCTCTCTCTCTCTCTGCGCTCTCTCTCTCTCTGCGCTCTCTCTCTCTGCGCTCTCTCTCTCTGCGCTCTCTCTCTCTCTGCGCTCTCTCTCTCTCTGCGCTCTCTCTCTCTGCGCTCTCTCTCTCTGCGCTCTCTCTCTCTGCGCTCTTTCTTTCTCTCTGCGCTCTTTCTCTCTCTCTGCGCTCTTTCTTTCTCTCTGCGCTCTTTCTTTCTCTCTGCGCTCTTTCTTTCTCTCTGCGCTCTCTCTCTCTGCGCTCTCTCTCTCTCTGCGCTCTCTCTCTCTCTGCGCTCTCTCTCTCTCTGCGCTCTCTCTCTCTCTGCGCTCTCTCTCTCTCTGCGCTCTCTCTCTCTCTGCGCTCTCTCTCTCTCTGCGCTCTCTCTCTCTCTGCGCTCTCTCTCTCTCTGCGCTCTCTCTCTCTCTGCGCTCTCTCTCTCTCTGCGCTCTCTCTCTCTCTGCGCTCTCTCTCTCTCTGCGCTCTCTCTCTCTGCGCTCTCTCTCTCTGCGCTCTCTCTCTCTCTGCGCTCTCTCTCTCTCTGCGCTCTCTCTCTCTGCGCTCTCTCTCTCTCTGCGCTCTCTCTCTCTCTGCGCTCTCTCTCTCTCTGCGCTCTCTCTCTCTGCGCTCTCTCTCTCTCTGCGCTCTCTCTCTCTCTGCGCTCTCTCTCTCTCTGCGCTCTCTCTCTCTCTGCGCACTCTCTCTCTCTGCGCTCTCTCTCTCTCTGCGCTCTCTCTCTCTCTGCGCTCTCTCTCTCTGCGCTCTCTCTCTCTCTGCGCTCTCTCTCTCTGCGCTCTTTCTCTCTCTCTGCGCTCTTTCTCTCTCTCTGCGCTCTTTCTCTCTCTCTCTCTCTGCGCTCTTTCTCTCTCTCTCTCTCTGCGCTCTTTCTCTCTCTCTCTCTGCGCTCTTTCTTTCTCTTTCTCTCTCTGCGCTCTTTCTCTCTGCGCTCTTTCTTTCTCTCTGCGCACTTTCTTTCTCTCTCTCTGCGCTCTTTCTCTCTCTCTGCGCTCTTTCTTTCTCTCTGCGCTCTTTCTTTCTCTCTGCGCTCTCTCTCTCTGCGCTCTTTCTTTCTCTCTGCGGTCTCTCTCTCTGCGCTCTTTCTCTCTCTCTCTCTGCGCTCTTTCTCTCTGCGCTCTTTCTTTCTCTCTGCGCACTTTCTTTCTCTCTCTCTGCGCACTTTCTTTCTCTCTCTCTGCGCTCTTTCTTTCTCTCTCTCTGCGCTCTTTCTTTCTCTGCGCTCTTTATTTCTCTCTCTGCGCTCTCTCTCTCTCTGCGCTCTTTCTTTCTCTCTCTCTGCGCTCTTTCTTTCTCTCTCTCTGCGCTCTTTCTTTCTCTCTCTGCGCTCTTTCTTTCTCTCTCTGCGCTCTTTCTTTCTCTCTCTGCGCTCTTTCTCTCTCTCTGCGCTCTCTCTCTCTGCGCTCTTTCTCTCTGTGCTCTTTCTCTCTCTGCGCTCTTTCTCTCTCTGCGCTCTCTCTCTCTGCGCTCTTTCTTTCTCTCTCTGCGCTCTCTCTCTCTGCGCTCTTTCTTTCTCTCTCTGCGCTTTCTTTCTCTGTCTGCGCTCTTTCTTCCTCTCTCTCTGCGCTCTTTTTTCTCTACGCTCTTTCTCTCTCTCTGCGCTCTTTCTCTCTGCGCTCTCTCTCTCTGCGCTCTTTCTCTCTCTCTCTGCGCTCTTTCTAACTCTATGTGCTCTTTCTTTCTCTCTGCGCTCTTTCTTTCTCTCTCTCTGCGCTCTTTCTTCCTCTCTCTCTCTGCGCTCTTTCTTTCTCTCTGCCTCTCTCTCTCTGCGCTCTTTCTCTCTCTCTCTCTGCGCTCTTTCTCTCTCACTCTCTGCGCTCTTTCTTTCTCTCTCTGCGCTCTTTCTTTCTCTCTCTGCGCTCTTTCTTTCTCTCTCTGCGCTCTTTCTTTCTCTCTCTCTGCGCTCTTTCGTCTCTCTCTGCGCTCTCTTCTCTCTCTCTGCCTCTTTCTCTCTCTCTGCGCTCCTTCTCTCTCTCTACGCTCTTCTCTCTCTCTGCGCTCCTTCTCTCTCTACGCTCCTCTCTCTCTCAGCGCTCCTTCTCTCTCTCTACGCTCCTTTCTCTCTCTCTCTGCGCTCTTCTCTCTCTCTGCGCTCTTTCTTTCTCTCTGCGCTCTCTCTCTCTGCGCTCTTTCTTTCTCTCTGCGCTCTTTCTCTCTCTCTGCGCTCTTTCTTCTCTCTCTGCGCTCTTTCTTCTCTCTCTGCGCTCTTCTCTCTCTCTGCGCTCTCTCTCTCTGCGCTCTCTCTCTCTGCGCTCTCTCTCTCTCTGCGCTCTCTCTCTCTCTGCGCTCTCTGCTCTCTCTGCGCTCTCTCTCTCTCTGCGCTCTTCTCTCTCTGCTCTCTCTTCTCTCTCTCTGCGCTCTTCTCTCTCTCTCTGCGCTCTTCTTCTCTCTGCGCTCTCTCTCTCTGCGCTCTTCTCTCTCTCTGCGCTCTCTCTCTCTCTGCGCTCTTTCTTCTCTCTGCGCTCTCTCTCTCTGCGCTCTCTCTCTCTGCGCTCTCTTCTCTCTGCGCTCTCTCTCTCTGCGCTCTCTCTCTCTCTGCGCTCTCTCTCTCTCTGCGCTCTCTCTCTCTCTGCGTCTCTCTCTCTCTGCGCTCTCTCTCTCTCTGCGCTCTCTCTCTCTCTGCGCTCTCTCTCTCTCTGCGCTCTCTCTCTCTCTGCGCTCTCTCTCTCTCTGCGCTCTCTCTCTCTCTGCGCTCTCTCTCTCTCTGCGCTCTCTCTCTGCGCTCTCTCTCTCTGCGCTCTCTCTCTCTCTGCGCTCTCTCTCTCTCTGCGCTCTCTCTCTCTGCGCTCTTTCTTCTCTCTGCGCTCTTTCTCTCTCTCTGCGCTCTTTCTCTTCTCTCTGCGCTCTTTCTCTCTCTCTGCGCTCTTTCTTCTCTCTCTGCGCTCTCTCTCTCTGCGCTCTCTCTCTCTGCGCTCTCTCTCTCTCTGCGCTCTCTCTCTCTCTGCGCTCTCTCTCTCTCTCTGCGCTCTCTCTCTCTCTGCGCTCTCTCTCTCTCTGCGCTCTCTCTCTCTGCGCTCTCTCTCTCTCTGCGCTCTCTCTCTCTCTGCGCTCTCTCTCTCTCTGCGCTCTCTCTCTCTCTGCGCTCTCTCTCTCTCTGCGCTCTCTCTCTCTGCGCTCTCTCTCTGCGCTCTCTCTCTCTCTGCGCTCTCTCTCTCTCTGCGCTCTCTCTCTCTCTGCGCTCTCTCTCTCTCTGCGCTCTCTCTCTCTCTCTGCGCTCTCTCTCTCTCTGCGCTCTCTCTCTCTCTGCGCTCTCTCTCTCTCTGCGCTCTCTCTCTCTCTGCGCTCTCTCTCTCTCTGCGCTCTCTTCTCTCTGCGCTCTCTCTCTCTGCGCTCTCTTCTCTCTCTGCGCTCTCTCTCTCTCTGCGCTCTCTCTCTCTCTGCGCTCTCTCTCTCTGCGCTCTCTCTCTCTCTGCGCTCTCTCTCTCTGCGCTCTTTCTCTCTCTCTGCGCTCTTTCTCTCTCTCTGCGCTCTTTCTCTCTCTCTCTCTCTGCGCTCTTTCTCTCTCTCTCTCTGCGCTCTTTCTCTCTCTCTCTGCGCTCTTTCTCTCTCTCTCTCTCTCTCTGCGCTCTCTCTCTCTCTGCGCTCTTTCTTCTCTCTCTGCGCACTTTCTTCTCTCTCTCTGCGCTCTTTCTCTCTCTCTGCGCTCTTTCTTTCTCTCTGCGCTCTTTCTTTCTCTCTGCGCTCTCTCTCTCTGCGCTCTTTCTTTCTCTCTGCGGTCTCTCTCTCTGCGCTCTTTCTCTTCTCTGCGCTCTTTCTTTCTCTCTCTGCGCTCTTTCTTTCTCTTCTCTCTCTGCGCTCTTTCTTTCTCTCTCCTCTGCGCTCTCTCTGCGCTCTTTCTTTCTCTCTGCGCTCTCTCTCTGCGCTCTTTCTTTCTCTCTGCGCTCTTTCTTTCTCTCTCTGCGCTCTTCTCTCTCTCTCTCTGCGCTCTTTCTCTCTCTCTCTCTCTGCGCTCTTTCTTTCTCTTTCTCTCTCTGCGCTCTCTCTCTGCGCTCTTTCTTTCTCTCTGCACTCTATCTTTCTCTCTGCACTCTTTCTTTCTCTCTCTCTGCGCTCTTTCTTTCTCTCTCTGCGCTCTTTCTCTCTCTCTGTGCTCTTTCTCTCTCTGTGCTCTTTCTCTCTCTGCGCTCTTTCTCTCTCTGTGCTCTCTCTCTCTGCGCTCTTTCTCTCTCTGTGCTCTCTCTCTCTGCGCTCTTTCTCTCTCTCTCTGCGCTCTTTCTCTCTCTCTGCGCTCTTTCTCTCTCTCTGCGCTCTTTCTTCTCTCTCTGCGCTCTTTATTTCTCTCTCTGCGCTCTTTCTTTCTCTCTCTGCACTCTCTCTCTCTGTGCTCTTTCTCTCTCTGCGCTCTCTCTCTCTGCGCTCTTTCTTCTCTCTCTCTGCGCTCTTTCTTTCTCTCTCTCTCTGCCGCTCTTTCTTTCTCTCTCTCTGCGCTCTTTCTTTCTCTCTCTCTGCGCTCTTCTCTCTCTCTGCGCTCTCTCTCTCTCTGCGCTCTCTCTCTCTCTGCGCTCTCTCTCTCTCTGCGCTCTCTCTCTCTCTGCGCTCTTCTCTCTCTCTGCGCTCTCTCTCTCTCTGCGCTCTCTCTCTCTGCGCTCTTCTCTCTCTGCGCTCTGTCTCTCTGCGCTCTCTCTCTCTGCGCTCTCTCTCTGCGCACTCTCTCTCTGCGCTCTCTCTCTGCGCTCTCTCTCTCTCTGCGCTCTCTCTCTCTGCGCTCTCTCTCTCTGCGCTCTTCTCTCTGCGCTCTCTCTCTCTGCGCTCTCTCTCTCTCTGCGCTCTTCTCTCTCTCTGCGCTCTTCTCTCTCTGCGCTCTCTCTCTCTGTGCGCTCTCTCTCTCTGCGCTCTCTCTCTCTCTGCGCTCTCTCTCTCTGCGCTCTTTCTTCTCTCTCTCTGCGCTCTTTCTCTCTCTCTCTCTGCGCTCTTTCTTTCTCTCTCTCTGCGCTCTCTCTCTCTGCGCTCTTCTCTCTCTCTGCGCTCTTTCTCTCTCTCTCTGCACTCTTTCTCTCTCTCTCTGCGCTCTTACTTTCTCTCTCTCTGCGCTCTTTCTTTCTCTCTCTCTGCGCTCTTTCTCTCTCTCTGCGCTCTTCTCTCTCTCTGCGCTCTTTCTCTCTCTCTGCGCTCTTTCTCTCTCTGCGCTCTTTCTCTCTCTCTGCGCTCTTTCTCTCTCTCTGCGCTCTTTCTCTCTCTCTCTCTCTGCGCTCTTTCTCTCTCTCTCTCTGCGCTCTTTCTTTCTCTGTCTCTCTCTGCGCTCTTTCTCTCTGCGCTCTTTCTTTCTCTCTGCGCACTTTCTTTCTCTCTCTCTGCGCTCTTTCTCTCTCTCTGCGCTCTTTCTTTCACTCTGCGCTCTTTCTTTCTCTCTGCGCTCTCTCTCTCTGCGCTCTTTCTTTCTCTCTGCGCTCTCTCTCTGCGCTCTTTCTTTCTCTGCGCTCTTTCTTTCTCTCTCTGCGCTCTTTCTTTCTCTTTCTCTCTCTGCGCTCTTTCTTTCTCTTTCTCTCTCTGCGCTCTCCCTCTGCGCTCTTTCTTTCTCTCTGCGCACTTTCTTCTCTCTCTCTGTGCTCTCTCTGCGCTCTTTCTTTCTCTCTGCGCTCTCTCTCTGCGCTCTTTCTTTCTCTCTGCGCTCTTTCTTTCTCTCTCTGCGCTCTTTCTCTCTCTCTCTCTGCGCTCTTTCTCTGTCTCTCTGCGCTCTTTCTCTCTTTCTCTCTGCGCTCTTTCTTTCTCTTTCTCTCTCTGCGCTCTTTCTTTCTCTTTCTCTCTCTGCGCTCTCTCTCTCTGCGCTCTTTCTTTCTCTCTGCACTCTATCTTTCTCTCTGCACTCTTTCTTTCTCTCTGCGCTCTTTTTTCTCTCTTTGCGCTCTTTTTTTCTCTCTTTGCGCTCTTTCTTTCTCTCTCTGCGCTCTTTCTTTCTCTCTCTCTGCGCTCTTTCTTTCTCTGCGCTCTTTCTTTCTCTCTCTGCGCTCTTTATTTCTCTCTCTGCGCTCTCTCTCTCTCTCTCTGCGCTCTCTCTCTCTCTCTGCGCTCTCTCTCTCTCTCTGCGCTCTCTCTCTCTCTCTGCGCTCTCTCTCTCTCTGCGCTCTTCTTTCTCTGTTCTCTCTCTGCGCTCTTTCTTTCTCTTTCTCTCTCTGCGCTCTCCCTCTGCGCTCTTTCTTCTCTCTCTGCGCACTTTCTTTCTCTCTCTCTGTGCTCTCTCTGCGCTCTTTCTTTCTCTCTGCGCTCTCTCTCTGCGCTCTTTCTTTCTCTCTGCGCTCTTTCTTTCTCTCTCTGCGCTCTTTCTCTCTCTCTCTCTGCGCTCTTTCTCTGTCTCTCTCTGCGCTCTTTCTCTCTTTCTCTCTGCGCTCTTTCTTTCTCTTTCTCTCTCTGCGCTCTTCTTTCTCTTCTCTCTCTGCGCTCTCTCTCTCTGCGCTCTTTCTTTCTCTCTGCACTCTATCTTTCTCTCTGCACTCTTTCTTCTCTCTGCGCTCTTTCTTTCTCTCTTTGCGCTCTTTTTTCTCTCTTTGCGCTCTTTCTTCTCTCTCTCTGCGCTCTTTCTTTCTCTCTCTCTGCGCTCTTTCTTTCTCTGCGCTCTTTCTTTCTCTCTCTCTGCGCTCTTTATTTCTCTCTCTGCGCTCTCTCTCTCTCTCTCTGCGCTCTCTCTCTCTCTCTGCGCTCTCTCTCTCTCTCTGCGCTCTCTCTCTCTCTCTGCGCTCTCTCTATGCGCTCTTTCTTTCTCTTTCTCTGCGCTCTTTCTTTCTCTCTCTGCGCTCTTTCTTTCTCTCTCTGCGCTCTTTCTTTCTCTCTCTGCGCTCTTTCTTTCTCTCTCTGCGCTCTTTCTCTCTCTCTGCGCTCTTCTCTCTCTGCGCTCTCTCTCTCTGCGCTCTCTCTCTCTCTGCGCTCTTTTTCTCTCTCTGCGCTCTTTCTTTCTCTGCGCTCTTTCTTTCTCTCTCTGCGCTCTTTATTTCTCTCTCTGCGCTCTCTCTCTCTCTGCGCTCTCTCTATGCGCTCTTTCTTTCTCTCTCTCTGCGCTTTTTCTTTCTCTCTCTGCGCTCTTTCTTCTCTCTCTGCGCTCTTTCTCTCTCTCTCTGCGCTCTTTCTCTCTCTCTGTGCTCTTTCTCTCTCTGCGCTCTTTCTCTCTCTCTGTGCTCTTTCTCTCTCTGCGCTCTTTCTCTCTCTGCGCTCTTTCTCTCTCTGCGCTCTCTCTCTCTCTGCGCTCTCTCTCTCTGCGCTCTTTCTATCTCTCTCTCTCTGCGCTCTTTCTTTCTCTCTCTCTGCCCTCTTTCTTTCTCTCTCTCTGCGCTCTTTCTTTCTCTCTCTGCGCTCTTTCTTTCTCTCTCTGCGCTCTTTGTCTCTCTCTGCGCTTTTTCTTTCTCTATCTCTGCGCTCTTTCTCTCTCTCTCTCTGCGCTCTTTCTCTCTCTCTCTCTCTGCGCTCTTTCTCTCTGCGCTCTTTCTTTCTCTCTGCGCACTTTCTTTCTTTCTCTCTGCGCACTTTCTTTCTCTCTCTCTGTGCTCTCTCTGCGCTCTTTCTTTCTCTCTGCGCTCTCTCTCTGCGCTCTTTCTTTCTCTCTGCGCTCTTTCTTTCTCTCTCTGCGCTCTTTCTTTCTCTTTCTCTCTCTGCGCTCTTTCTTTCTCTTTCTCTCTCTGCGCTCTCCCTCTGCGCTCTTTCTTTCTCTCTGCGCACTTTCTTTCTCTCTCTCTGCGCTCTCTCTGCGCTCTTTCTTTCTCTCTGCGCTCTCTTTCTGCGCTCTTTCTTTCTCTCTGCGCTCTTTCTTTCTCTCTCTGCGCTCTTTCTTTCTTTCTCTCTGCGCTCTATCTTTCTCTTTGCGCTCTCTCTTTCTCTGTGCGCTCTTTCTTTCTCTCTCTGCGCTCTTTCTCTCTCTCTCTGCGCTCTTTCTTTCTCTCTCTCTGCGCTCTTTCTTTCTCTCTCTCTCTCTCTGCGCTCTTTCTTTCTCTCTCTCTCTCTGCGCTCTTTCTTTCTCTCTCTGCGCTCTTTCTCTCTGCGCTCTTTCTTTCTCTCTCTTTGCGCTCTCTCTCTCTGCGCTCTTTCTTTCTCTCTCTCTGCGCTCTCTCTCTCTCTCTCTCTGCGCTCTTTCTCTCTCTCTCTGCGCTCTTTCTTTCTCTCTCTCTGCGCTCTTTCTTTCTCTCTCTGCGCTCTTTCTTTCTCTCTCTGCGCTCTTTCTTTCTCTCTCTCTGCGCTCTTTCTTTCTCTCTGCGCTCTTTCTTTCTCTCTCTCTGCGCTCTCTCTCTCTCTGCACTCTTTCTTTCTCTCTCTGCGCTCTTTCATCCTCTCTCTGCGCTCTTTCTTTCTCTGCGCTTTTTCTCTCTCTCTGCGCTCTTTCTTTCTTTCTCTCTGCGCTCTTTCTTTCTCTCTGCACTCTTACTTTCTCTCTCTGCGCTCTTTCTTTCTCTCTGTGCTCTTTCTCTCTCACTCTCTGCGCTCTTTCTTTCTCTCTCTGCGCTCTTTCTTTCTCTCTCTGCGCTCTTTGTCTCTCTCTGCGCTTTTTCTCTCTCTCTGCGCTCTTTCTCTCTCTCTCTCTGCGCTCTTTCTCTCTCTCTCTCTGCGCTCTTTCTCTCTGCGCTCTTTCTTTCTCTCTGCGCACTTTCTTTCTCTCTCTCTGCGCACTTTCTTTCTCTCTCTCTGCGCTCTTTCTTTCTCTCTCTCTGCGCTCTTTCTTTCTCTGCGCTCTTTATTTCTCTCTCTGCGCTCTCTCTCTCTCTGCGCTCTTTCTTTCTCTCTCTCTGCGCTCTTTCTTTCTCTCTCTCTGCGCTCTTTCTTTCTCTCTCTGCGCTCTTTCTTTCTCTCTCTGCGCTCTTTCTTTCTCTCTCTGCGCTCTTTCTCTCTCTCTGCGCTCTCTCTCTCTGCGCTCTTTCTCTCTGTGCTCTTTCTCTCTCTGCGCTCTTTCTCTCTCTGCGCTCTCTCTCTCTGCGCTCTTTCTTTCTCTCTCTGCGCTCTCTCTCTCTGCGCTCTTTCTTTCTCTCTCTGCGCTTTCTTTCTCTGTCTGCGCTCTTTCTTCCTCTCTCTCTGCGCTCTTTTTTCTCTACGCTCTTTCTCTCTCTCTGCGCTCTTTCTCTCTGCGCTCTCTCTCTCTGCGCTCTTTCTCTCTCTCTCTGCGCTCTTTCTAACTCTATGTGCTCTTTCTTTCTCTCTGCGCTCTTTCTTTCTCTCTCTCTGCGCTCTTTCTTCCTCTCTCTCTCTGCGCTCTTTCTTTCTCTCTGCGCTCTTTCTCTCTCACTCTCTGCGCTCTTTCTTTCTCTCTCTGCGCTCTTTCTTTCTCTCTCTGCGCTCTTTCTTTCTCTCTCTGCGCTCTTTCTTTCTCTCTCTCTGCGCTCTTTGTCTCTCTCTGCGCTTTTTCTTTCTCTCTCTCTGCACTCTTTTTTTCTCTCTCTCTGCGCTCCTTCTCTCTCTCTACGCTCCTTCTCTCTCTCTGCGCTCCTTCTCTCTCTCTACGCTCCTTCTCTCTCTCAACGCTCCTTCTCTCTCTCTACGCTCCTTCTCTCTCTCTCTGCGCTCCTTCTCTCTCTCTCTGCGCTCTTTCTTTCTCTCTGCGCTCTCTCTCTCTGCGCTCTTTCTTTCTCTCTGCGCTCTTTCTCTCTCTCTGCGCTCTTTCTTTCTCTCTGCGCTCTTTCTTTCTCTCTGCGCTCTTTCTTTCTCTCTGCGCTCTCTCTCTCTGCGCTCTCTCTCTCTGCGCTCTCTCTCTCTCTGCGCTCTCTCTCTCTCTGCGCTCTCTCTCTCTCTGCGCTCTCTCTCTCTCTGCGCTCCTTCTCTCTCTCTACGCTCCTTCTCTCTCTCTCTGCGCTCCTTCTCTCTCTCTCTGCGCTCTTTCTTTCTCTCTGCGCTCTCTCTCTCTGCGCTCTTTCTTTCTCTCTGCGCTCTTTCTCTCTCTCTGCGCTCTTTCTTTCTCTCTGCGCTCTCTCTCTCTGCGCTCTCTCTCTCTGCGCTCTCTCTCTCTCTGCGCTCTCTCTCTCTGCGCTCTCTCTCTCTCTCTGCGCTCTCTCTCTCTCTGCGCTCTCTCTCTCTCTGCGCTCTCTCTCTCTCTGCGCTCTCTCTCTCTCTGCGCTCTCTCTCTCTCTGCGCTCTCTCTCTCTCTGCGCTCTCTCTCTCTCTGCGCTCTCTCTCTCTCTGCGCTCTCTCTCTCTCTGCGCTCTCTCTCTCTCTGCGCTCTCTCTCTCTCTGCGCTCTCTCTCTCTCTGCGCTCTCTCTCTCTGCGCTCTCTCTCTCTCTGCGCTCTCTCTCTCTCTGCGCTCTCTCTCTCTGCGCTCTCTCTCTCTGCGCTCTTTCTTTCTCTCTGCGCTCTTTCTCTCTCTCTGCGCTCTTTCTTTCTCTCTGCGCTCTTTCTTTCTCTCTGCGCTCTTTCTTTCTCTCTGCGCTCTCTCTCTCTGCGCTCTCTCTCTCTGCGCTCTCTCTCTCTCTGCGCTCTCTCTCTCTCTGCGCTCTCTCTCTCTCTGCGCTCTCTCTCTCTCTGCGCTCTCTCTCTCTCTGCGCTCTCTCTCTCTCTGCGCTCTCTCTCTCTCTGCGCTCTCTCTCTCTCTGCGCTCTCTCTCTCTCTGCGCTCTCTCTCTCTCTGCGCTCTCTCTCTCTCTGCGCTCTCTCTCTCTCTGCGCTCTCTCTCCTCTGCGCTCTCTCTCTCTCTGCGCTCCTCTCTCTCTCTGCGCTCTCTCTCTCTCTGCGCTCTCTCTCTCTCTGCGCTCTCTCTCTCTCTGCGCTCTCTCTCTCTCTCTGCGCTCTCTCTCTCTCTGCGCTCTCTCTCTCTCTGCGCTCTCTCTCTCTCTGCGCTCTCTCTCTCTCTGCGCTCTCTCTCTCTCTGCGCTCTCTCTCTCTCTGCGCTCTCTCTCTCTCTGCGCTCTCTCTGCGCTCTCTCTCTCTGCGCTCTCTCTCTCTGCGCTCTCTCTCTCTGCGCTCTCTCTCTCTCTGCGCTCTCTCTCTCTCTGCGCTCTCTCTCTCTCTGCGCTCTCTCTCTCTCTGCGCTCTCTCTCTCTCTGCGCTCTCTCTCTCTCTGCGCTCTCTCTGCGCTCTCTCTCTGCGCTCTCTCTCTCTGCGCTCTCTCTCTCTCTGCGCTCTCTCTCTCTGCGCTCTCTCTCTCTCTGCGCTCTCTCTCTCTGCGCTCTTCTCTCTCTCTGCGCTCTTTCTCTCTCTCTGCGCTCTTTCTCTCTCTCTCTCTCTGCGCTCTTCTCTCTCTCTCTCTCTGCGCTCTTTCTCTCTCTCTCTCTGCGCTCTTCTCTTCTCTTCTCTCTCTCTGCGCTCTTTCTCTCTGCGCTCTTTCTTTCTCTCTGCGCACTTTCTTTCTCTCTCTCTGCGCTCTTTCTCTCTCTCTGCGCTCTTCTTTCTCTCTGCGCTCTTTCTTTCTCTCTGCGCTCTCTCTCTCTGCGCTCTTTCTTTCTCTCTGCGGTCTCTCTCTCTGCGCTCTTTCTCTCTCTCTCTCTGCGCTCTTTCTCTCTGCGCTCTTTCTTTCTCTCTGCGCACTTTCTTTCTCTCTCTCTGCGCACTTTCTTCTCTCTCTCTGCGCTCTTTCTTTCTCTCTCTCTGCGCTCTTTCTTTCTCTGCGCTCTTTATTTCTCTCTCTGCGCTCTCTCTCTCTCTGCGCTCTTTCTTTCTCTCTCTCTGCGCTCTTTCTTTCTCTCTCTCTGCGCTCTTTCTTTCTCTCTCTGCGCTCTTTCTTTCTCTCTCTGCGCTCTTTCTTCTCTCTCTGCGCTCTTTCTCTCTCTCTGCGCTCTCTCTCTCTGCGCTCTTTCTCTCTGTGCTCTTTCTCTCTCTGCGCTCTTTCTCTCTCTGCGCTCTCTCTCTCTGCGCTCTTTCTTTCTCTCTCTGCGCTCTCTCTCTCTGCGCTCTTTCTTTCTCTCTCTGCGCTTTCTTTCTCTGTCTACGCTCTTTCTTCCTCTCTCTCTGCGCTCTTTTTTCTCTACGCTCTTTCTCTCTCTCTGCGCTCTTTCTCTCTGCGCTCTCTCTCTCTGCGCTCTTTCTCTCTCTCTCTGCGCTCTTTCTAACTCTATGTGCTCTTTCTTTCTCTCTGCGCTCTTTCTTTCTCTCTCTCTGCGCTCTTTCTTCTCTCTCTCTCTGCGCTCTTTCTTTCTCTCTGCGCTCTTTCTCTCTCACTCTCTGCGCTCTTTCTTTCTCTCTCTGCGCTCTTTCTTTCTCTCTCTGCGCTCTTTCTTTCTCTCTCTGCGCTCTTTCTTTCTCTCTCTCTGCGCTCTTTGTCTCTCTCTGCGCTTTTTCTTTCTCTCTCTCTGCACTCTTTTTTTCTCTCTCTCTGCGCTCCTTCTCTCTCTCTACGCTCCTTCTCTCTCTCTGCGCTCCTTCTCTCTCTCTACGCTCCTTCTCTCTCTCAACGCTCCTTCTCTCTCTCTACGCTCCTTCTCTCTCTCTCTGCGCTCCTTCTCTCTCTCTCTGCGCTCTTTCTTTCTCTCTGCGCTCTCTCTCTCTGCGCTCTTTCTTTCTCTCTGCGCTCTTTCTCTCTCTCTGCGCTCTTTCTTTCTCTCTGCGCTCTTTCTTTCTCTCTGCGCTCTTTCTTTCTCTCTGCGCTCTCTCTCTCTGCGCTCTCTCTCTCTGCGCTCTCTCTCTCTCTGCGCTCTCTCTCTCTCTGCGCTCTCTCTCTCTCTGCGCTCTCTCTCTCTCTGCGCTCCTTCTCTCTCTCTACGCTCCTTCTCTCTCTCTCTGCGCTCCTTCTCTCTCTCTCTGCGCTCTTTCTTTCTCTCTGCGCTCTCTCTCTCTGCGCTCTTTCTTTCTCTCTGCGCTCTTTCTCTCTCTCTGCGCTCTTTCTTTCTCTCTGCGCTCTCTCTCTCTGCGCTCTCTCTCTCTGCGCTCTCTCTCTCTCTGCGCTCTCTCTCTCTGCGCTCTCTCTCTCTCTCTGCGCTCTCTCTCTCTCTGCGCTCTCTCTCTCTCTGCGCTCTCTCTCTCTCTGCGCTCTCTCTCTCTCTGCGCTCTCTCTCTCTCTGCGCTCTCTCTCTCTCTGCGCTCTCTCTCTCTCTGCGCTCTCTCTCTCTCTGCGCTCTCTCTCTCTCTGCGCTCTCTCTCTCTCTGCGCTCTCTCTCTCTGCGCTCTCTCTCTCTCTGCGCTCTCTCTCTCTCTGCGCTCTCTCTCTCTGCGCTCTCTCTCTCTGCGCTCTTTCTTTCTCTCTGCGCTCTTTCTCTCTCTCTGCGCTCTTTCTTTCTCTCTGCGCTCTTTCTTTCTCTCTGCGCTCTTTCTTTCTCTCTGCGCTCTCTCTCTCTGCGCTCTCTCTCTCTGCGCTCTCTCTCTCTCGCGCTCTCTCTCTCTCTGCGCTCTCTCTCTCTCTGCGCTCTCTCTCTCTCTGCGCTCTCTCTCTCTCTGCGCTCTCTCTCTCTCTGCGCTCTCTCTCTCTCTGCGCTCTCTCTCTCTCTGCGCTCTCTCTCTCTCTGCGCTCTCTCTCTCTCTGCGCTCTCTCTCTCTCTGCGCTCTCTCTCTCTCTGCGCTCTCTCTCTCTCTGCGCTCTCTCTCTCTGCGCTCTCTCTCTCTGCGCTCTCTCTCTCTCTGCGCTCTCTCTCTCTCTGCGCTCTCTCTCTCTCTGCGCTCTCTCTCTCTCTCTGCGCTCTCTCTCTCTCTGCGCTCTCTCTCTCTCTGCGCTCTCTCTCTCTCTGCGCTCTCTCTCTCTCTGCGCTCTCTCTCTCTCTGCGCTCTCTCTCTCTCTGCGCTCTCTCTCTCTCTGCGCTCTCTCTCTCTCTGCGCTCTCTCTCTCTCTGCGCTCTCTCTCTCTCTGCGCTCTCTCTCTCTGCGCTCTCTCTCTCTCTGCGCTCTCTCTCTCTGCGCTCTTTCTCTCTCTCTGCGCTCTTTCTCTCTCTCTGCGCTCTTTCTCTCTCTCTCTCTCTGCGCTCTTTCTCTCTCTCTCTCTGCGCTCTTTCTCTCTCTCTCTCTGCGCTCTTTCTTTCTCTTTCTCTCTCTGCGCTCTTTCTCTCTGCGCTCTTTCTTTCTCTCTGCGCACTTTCTTTCTCTCTCTCTGCGCTCTTTCTCTCTCTCTGCGCTCTTTCTTTCTCTCTGCGCTCTTTCTTTCTCTCTGCGCTCTCTCTCTCTGCGCTCTTTCTTTCTCTCTGCGGTCTCTCTCTCTGCGCTCTTTCTTTCTCTGCGCTCTTTCTTTCTCTCTCTGCGCTCTTTCTTTCTCTTTCTCTCTCTGCGCTCTTTCTTTCTCTCTCTCTGCGCTCTCTCTGCGCTCTTTCTTTCTCTCTGCGCTCTCTCTCTGCGCTCTTTCTTTCTCTCTGCGCTCTTTCTTTCTCTCTCTGCGCTCTTTCTCTCTCTCTCTCTGCGCTCTTTCTCTCTCTCTCTCTCTGCGCTCTTTCTTTCTCTTTCTCTCTCTGCGCTCTCTCTCTCTGCGCTCTTTCTTTCTCTCTGCACTCTATCTTTCTCTCTGCACTCTTTCTTTCTCTCTCTCTGCGCTCTTTCTTTCTCTCTCTGCGCTCTTTCTCTCTCTCTGTGCTCTTTCTCTCTCTGTGCTCTTTCTCTCTCTGCGCTCTTTCTCTCTCTGTGCTCTCTCTCTCTGCGCTCTTTCTCTCTCTGTGCTCTCTCTCTCTGCGCTCTTTCTCTCTCTCTGCGCTCTTTCTCTCTCTCTGCGCTCTTTCTCTCTCTCTGCGCTCTTTCTCTCTCTCTGCGCTCTTTCTTTCTCTCTCTGCGCTCTTTATTTCTCTCTCTGCGCTCTTTCTTTCTCTCTCTGCACTCTCTCTCTCTCTGTGCTCTTTCTCTCTCTGCGCTCTCTCTCTCTGCGCTCTTTCTTTCTCTCTCTCTCTGCGCTCTTTCTTTCTCTCTCTCTCTGCCCTCTTTCTTTCTCTCTCTCTGCGCTCTTTCTTTCTCTCTCTCTGCGCTCTCTCTCTCTCTGCGCTCTCTCTCTCTCTGCGCTCTCTCTCTCTCTGCGCTCTCTCTCTCTCTGCGCTCTCTCTCTCTCTGCGCTCTCTCTCTCTCTGCGCTCTCTCTCTCTCTGCGCTCTCTCTCTCTCTGCGCTCTCTCTCTCTGCGCACTCTCTCTCTGCGCACTGTCTCTCTGCGCACTCTCTCTCTGCGCTCTCTCTCTGCGCACTCTCTCTCTGCGCTCTCTCTCTGCGCTCTCTCTCTCTCTGCGCTCTCTCTCTCTCTGCGCTCTCTCTCTCTGCGCTCTCTCTCTCTCTGCGCTCTCTCTCTCTCTGCGCTCTCTCTCTCTCTGCGCTCTCTCTCTCTCTGCGCTCTCTCTCTCTGCGCTCTCTCTCTCTGTGCGCTCTCTCTCTCTGCGCTCTCTCTCTCTCTGCGCTCTCTCTCTCTGCGCTCTTTCTTTCTCTCTCTCTGCGCTCTTTCTCTCTCTCTCTCTGCGCTCTTTCTTTCTCTCTCTCTGCGCTCTCTCTCTCTGCGCTCTTTCTCTCTCTCTGCGCTCTTTCTCTCTCTCTCTGCACTCTTTCTCTCTCTCTCTGCGCTCTTACTTTCTCTCTCTCTGCGCTCTTTCTTTCTCTCTCTCTGCGCTCTTTCTCTCTCTCTGCGCTCTTTCTCTCTCTCTGCGCTCTTTCTCTCTCTCTGCGCTCTTTCTCTCTCTGCGCTCTTTCTCTCTCTCTGCGCTCTTTCTCTCTCTCTGCGCTCTTTCTCTCTCTCTCTCTCTGCGCTCTTTCTCTCTCTCTCTCTGCGCTCTTTCTTTCTCTGTCTCTCTCTGCGCTCTTTCTCTCTGCGCTCTTTCTTTCTCTCTGCGCACTTTCTTTCTCTCTCTCTGCGCTCTTTCTCTCTCTCTGCGCTCTTTCTTTCACTCTGCGCTCTTTCTTTCTCTCTGCGCTCTCTCTCTCTGCGCTCTTTCTTTCTCTCTGCGCTCTCTCTCTGCGCTCTTTCTTTCTCTGCGCTCTTTCTTTCTCTCTCTGCGCTCTTTCTTTCTCTTTCTCTCTCTGCGCTCTTTCTTTCTCTTTCTCTCTCTGCGCTCTCCCTCTGCGCTCTTTCTTTCTCTCTGCGCACTTTCTTTCTCTCTCTCTGTGCTCTCTCTGCGCTCTTTCTTTCTCTCTGCGCTCTCTCTCTGCGCTCTTTCTTTCTCTCTGCGCTCTTTCTTTCTCTCTCTGCGCTCTTTCTCTCTCTCTCTCTGCGCTCTTTCTCTGTCTCTCTGCGCTCTTTCTCTCTTTCTCTCTGCGCTCTTTCTTTCTCTTTCTCTCTCTGCGCTCTTTCTTTCTCTTTCTCTCTCTGCGCTCTCTCTCTCTGCGCTCTTTCTTTCTCTCTGCACTCTATCTTTCTCTCTGCACTCTTTCTTTCTCTCTGCGCTCTTTTTTCTCTCTTTGCGCTCTTTTTTTCTCTCTTTGCGCTCTTTCTTTCTCTCTCTGCGCTCTTTCTTTCTCTCTCTCTGCGCTCTTTCTTTCTCTGCGCTCTTTCTTTCTCTCTCTGCGCTCTTTATTTCTCTCTCTGCGCTCTCTCTCTCTCTCTCTGCGCTCTCTCTCTCTCTCTGCGCTCTCTCTCTCTCTCTGCGCTCTCTCTCTCTCTCTGCGCTCTCTCTATGCGCTCTTTCTTTCTCTTTCTCTGCGCTCTTTCTTTCTCTCTCTGCGCTCTTTCTTTCTCTCTCTGCGCTCTTTCTTTCTCTCTCTGCGCTCTTTCTTTCTCTCTCTGCGCTCTTTCTCTCTCTCTGCGCTCTTTCTCTCTCTGCGCTCTCTCTCTCTGCGCTCTCTCTCTCTGCGCTCTTTTTCTCTCTCTGCGCTCTTTCTTTCTCTGCGCTCTTTCTTTCTCTCTCTGCGCTCTTTATTTCTCTCTCTGCGCTCTCTCTCTCTCTGCGCTCTCTCTATGCGCTCTTTCTTTCTCTCTCTCTGCGCTTTTTCTTTCTCTCTCTGCGCTCTTTCTTTCTCTCTCTGCGCTCTTTCTCTCTCTCTCTGCGCTCTTTCTCTCTCTCTGTGCTCTTTCTCTCTCTGCGCTCTTTCTCTCTCTCTGTGCTCTTTCTCTCTCTGCGCTCTTTCTCTCTCTGCGCTCTTTCTCTCTCTGCGCTCTCTCTCTCTGCGCTCTTTCTATCTCTCTCTCTCTGCGCTCTTTCTTTCTCTCTCTCTGCCCTCTTTCTTTCTCTCTCTCTGCGCTCTTTCTTTCTCTCTCTCTGCGCTCTCTCTCTCTCTGCGCTCTTTCTCTCTCTGCGCTCTTTCTCTCTCTCTGCACTCTTTCTCTCTCTCTCTGCACTCTTTCTCTCTCTCTCTGCACTCTTTCTCTCTCTCTCTGCACTCTTTCTCTCTCT
This sequence comes from Ascaphus truei, assembly GCF_040206685.1. NCBI lineage: Eukaryota > Metazoa > Chordata > Amphibia > Anura > Ascaphidae > Ascaphus > Ascaphus truei. The sequence continues at coordinate 22,573 of NW_027455995.1, read as the reverse complement.
CTCTGCACTCTTTCTTTCTCTCTCTCTGCGCTCTTTCTTTCTCTCTCTCTGCGCTCTTTCTCTCTCTCTGCGCTCTTTCTTTCTCTCTCTCTGCGCTCTTTCTCTCTCTCTGCGCTCTTTCTCTCTCTCTGCGCTCTCTCTCTCTGCGCCCTTTCTCTCTCTCTGCGCTCTTTCTCTCTCTCTCTCTGCGCTCTTTCTCTCTCTCTCTCTCTGCGCTCTTTCTTTCTCTTTCTCTCTCTGCGCTCTTTCTCTCTGCGCTCTTTCTTTCTCTCTGCGCACTTTCTTTCTCTCTCTCTGCGCTCTTTCTCTCTCTCTGTGCTCTTTCATTCTCTCTGCGCTCTTTCTTTCTCTCTGCGCTCTCTCTCTCTGCGCTCTTTCTTTCTCTCTGCGCTCTCTCTCTCTCTGCGCTCTTTCTTTCTCTTTCTCTCTCTGCGCTCTTTCTTTCTCTTTCTCTCTCTGCGCTCTCTCTCTGCGCTCTTTCTTTCTCTCTGCGCACTTTCTTTCTCTCTCTCTGCGCTCTCTCTCTCTCTCTGCGCTCTTTCTCTCTCTCTGCGCTCTTTCTTTCTCTCTGCGCTCTCTCTCTGCGCTCTTTCTTTCTCTCTCTGCGCTCTTTCTCTCTCTCTCTCTGCGCTCTTTCTCTCTCTCTCTCTGCGCTCTTTCTCTCTCTCTCTCTGCGCTCTTTCTCTCTCTCTCTGCGCTCTTTCTCTCTCTCTCTGCGCTCTTTCTCTCTCTCTCTCTGCGCTCTTTCTCTCTTTCCTCTTTCTCTCTCTGCGCTCTTTCTTTCTCTTTCTCTCTCTGCGCTCTCTCTCTCTCTGCGCTCTCTCTCTCTCTGTGCTCTCTCTCTCTGTGCTCTCTCTCTCTCTGCGCTCTCTCTCTCTCTGCGCTCTTTCTCTCTCTCTGCGCTCTTTCTCTCTCTCTCTGCGCTCTTTCTCTCTCTCTCTCTGCGCTCTTTCTTTCTCTTTCTCTCTCTGCGCTCTTTCTCTCTGCGCTCTTTCTTTCTCTCTGCGCACTTTCTTTCTCTCTCTCTGCGCTCTTTCTCTCTCTCTGCGCTCTTTCTTTCTCTCTGCGCTCTTTCTTTCTCTCTGCGCTCTCTCTCTCTGCGCTCTTTCTTTTTCTCTGCGCTCTCTCTCTCTGCGCTCTTTCTTTCTCTGCGCTCTTTCTTTCTCTCTCTGCGCTCTTTCTTTCTCTTTCTCTCTCTGCGCTCTTTCTTTCTCTTTCTCTCTCTGCGCTCTCCCTCTGCGCTCTTTCTTTCTCTCTGCGCACTTTCTTTCTCTCTCTCTGCGCTCTCTCTGCGCTCTTTCTTTCTCTCTGCGCTCTCTCTCTGCGCTCTTTCTTTCTCTCTGCGCTCTTTCTCTCTCTCTCTCTGCGCTCTTTCTCTCTCTCTCTCTGCGCTCTTTCTCTCTTTCTCTCTGCGCTCTTTCTTTCTCTTTCTCTCTCTGCGCTCTTTCTTTCTCTTTCTCTCTCTGCGCTCTCTCTCTCTGCGCTCTTTCTTTCTCTCTGCACTCTATCTTTCTCTCTGCGCTCTTTCTTTCTCTCTGCGCTCTTTTTTCTCTCTTTGCGCTCTTTTTTTCTCTCTTTGCGCTCTTTCTTTCTCTCTCTGCGCTCTTTCTTTCTCTCTCTCTCTGCCCTCTTTCTTTCTCTCTCTCTCTGCCCTCTTTCTTTCTCTCTCTCTGCCCTCTTTCTTTCTCTCTCTCTGCGCTCTCTCTCTCTCTGCGCTCTCTCTCTCTCTGCGCTCTCTCTCTCTGCGCTCTCTATCTCTCTGCGCTCTCTCTCTCTCTGCGCTCTCTCTCTCTCTGCGCTCTCTCTCTCTCTGCGCTCTCTCTCTCTCTGCGCTCTCTCTCTCTCTGCGCTCTCTCTCTCTCTGCGCTCTCTCTCTCTCTGCGCTCTCTCTCTCTCTGCGCTCTCTCTCTCTGCACTCTCTCTCTGCGCTCTTTCTTTCTCTCTCTCTGCGCTTTCTTTCTCTCTCTCTGCGCTCTTTCTCTCTCTCTCTCTGCGCTCTTTCTTTCTCTCTCTCTGCGCTCTCTCTCTCTCTCTGCACTCTTTCTCTCTCTCTCTGCGCTCATACTTTCTCTCTCTCTGCGCTCTTTCTTTCTCTCTCTCTGCGCTCTTTCTTTCTCTCTCTCTGCGCTCTTTCTTTCTCTCTCTCTGCGCTCTTTCTCTCTCTCTGCGCTCTTTCTCTCTCTCTGCGCTCTTTCTCTCTCTCTGCGCTCTTTCTCTCTCTCTGCGCTCTTTCTCTCTCTCTGCGCTCTTTCTCTCTCTCTGCGCTCTTTCTCTCTCTCTGCGCTCTTTCTCTCTCTCTGCGCTCTTTCTCTCTCTGCGCTCTCTCTCTCTCTGCGCTCTCTCTCTCTGCGCTCTTTCTTTCTCTCTCTCTCTGCGCTCTTTCTTTCTCTCTCTCTCTGCGCTCTTTCTTTCTCTCTCTCTCTGCCCTCTTTCTTTCTCTCTCTCTGCCCTCTTTCTTTCTCTCTCTCTGCGCTCTCTCTCTCTCTGCGCTCTCTCTCTCTCTGCGCTCTCTCTCTCTCTGCGCTCTCTCTCTCTCTGCGCTCTCTCTCTCTCTGCGCTCTCTCTCTCTCTGCGCTCTCTCTCTCTCTGCGCTCTCTCTCTCTCTGCGCTCTCTCTCTCTCTGCGCTCTCTCTCTCTCTGCGCTCTCTCTCTCTCTGCGCTCTCTCTCTGCGCTCTCTCTATGCGCTCTCTCTCTCTCTGCGCTCTCTCTCTCTGTGCTCTCTCTCTCTGCGCTCTCTCTCTCTCTGCGCTCTCTCTCTCTGCACTCTCTCTCTGCGCTCTTTCTTTCTCTCTCTCTGCGCTTTCTTTCTCTCTCTCTGCGCTCTTTCTCTCTCTCTCTCTGCGCTCTTTCTTTCTCTCTCTCTGCGCTCTCTCTCTCTGCGCTCTCTCTCTCTCTGCGCTCTCTCTCTCTCTCTGCGCTCTCTCTCTCTGCGCTCTCTCTCTCTCTGCGCTCTCTCTCTCTCTGCGCTCTCTCTCTCTCTGCGCTCTCTCTCTCTCTGCGCTCTCTCTATGCGCTCTCTCTCTCTCTGCGCTCTCTCTCTCTGTGCTCTCTCTCTCTGTGCTCTCTCTCTGCGCTCTCTCTCTCTCTGCGCTCTCTCTCTCTGCACTCTCTCTCTGCGCTCTTTCTTTCTCTCTCTCTGCGCTTTCTTTCTCTCTCTCTGCGCTCTTTCTCTCTCTCTCTCTGCGCTCTTTCTCTCTCTCTCTGCGCTCTCTCTCTCTCTGCACTCTTTCTCTCTCTCTCTGCGCTCATACTTTCTCTCTCTCTGCGCTCTTTCTTTCTCTCTCTCTGCGCTCTTTCTTTCTCTCTCTCTGCGCTCTTTCTTTCTCTCTCTCTGCGCTCTTTCTTTCTCTCTCTCTGCGCTCTTTCTCTCTCTCTGCGCTCTTTCTCTCTCTCTGCGCTCTTTCTCTCTCTGCGCTCTTTCTCTCTCTCTGCGCTCTTTCTCTCTCTCTGCGCTCTTTCTCTCTCTCTGCGCTCTTTCTCTCTCTCTGCGCTCTTTCTCTCTCTGCGCTCTTTCTCTCTCTCTGCGCTCTCTCTCTCTCTCTCTGCGCTCTTTCTCTCTCTCTCTCTGCGCTCTTTCTCTCTCTCTCTCTGCGCTCTTTCTTTCTCTGTCTCTCTCTGCGCTCTTTCTCTCTGCGCTCTTTCTTTCTCTCTGCGCACTTTCTTTCTCTCTCTCTGCGCTCTTTCTCTCTCTCTGCGCTCTTTCTTTCTCTCTGCGCTCTTTCTTTCTCTCTGCGCTCTTTCTTTCTCTCTGCGCTCTCTCTCTCTGTGCTCTTTCTTTCTCTCTGCGCTCTCTCTCTGCGCTCTTTCTTTCTCTGCGCTCTTTCTTTCTCTCTCTGCGCTCTTTCTTTTTCTTTCTCTCTCTGCGCTCTTTCTTTCTCTCTCTCTGCGCTCTTTCTTTCTCTCTGCGCTCTTTCTCTCTCTGCGCTCTTTCTCTCTCTCTGCGCTCTCTCTCTCTCTCTGCGCTCTTTCTCTCTCTCTCTCTGCGCTCTTTCTTTCTCTCTCTCTCTGCGCTCTTTCTTTCTCTCTCTCTCTGCGCTCTTTCTTTCTCTCTCTCTCTGCCCTCTTTCTTTCTCTCTCTCTGCCCTCTTTCTTTCTCTCTCTCTGCGCTCTCTCTCTCTCTGCGCTCTCTCTCTCTCTGTGCTCTCTCTCTCTGCGCTCTCTCTCTCTCTGCGCTCTCTCTCTCTCTGCGCTCTCTCTCTCTCTGCGCTCTCTCTCTCTCTGCGCTCTCTCTCTCTCTGCGCTCTCTCTCTCTCTGCGCTCTCTCTCTCTCTGCGCTCTCTCTCTCTCTGCGCTCTCTCTATGCGCTCTCTCTCTCTCTGCGCTCTCTCTCTCTGTGCTCTCTCTCTCTGCGCTCTCTCTCTCTCTGCGCTCTCTCTCTCTGCACTCTCTCTCTGCGCTCTTTCTTTCTCTCTCTCTGCGCTTTCTTTCTCTCTCTCTGCGCTCTTTCTCTCTCTCTCTCTGCGCTCTTTCTTTCTCTCTCTCTGCGCTCTCTCTCTCTGCGCTCTCTCTCTCTGCGCTCTCTCTCTCTCTGCGCTCTCTCTCTCTCTGCGCTCTCTCTATGCGCTCTCTCTCTCTCTGCGCTCTCTCTCTCTGTGCTCTCTCTCTCTGCGCTCTCTCTCTCTCTGCGCTCTCTCTCTCTGCACTCTCTCTCTGCGCTCTTTCTTTCTCTCTCTCTGCGCTTTCTTTCTCTCTCTCTGCGCTCTTTCTCTCTCTGCGCTCTTTCTTTCTCTCTCTCTGCGCTCTCTCTCTCTCTCTGCACTCTTTCTCTCTCTCTCTGCGCTCATACTTTCTCTCTCTCTGCGCTCTTTCTTTCTCTCTCTCTGCGCTCTTTCTTTCTCTCTCTCTGCGCTCTTTCTTTCTCTCTCTCTGCGCTCTTTCTCTCTCTCTGCGCTCTTTCTCTCTCTCTGCGCTCTTTCTCTCTCTCTGCGCTCTTTCTCTCTCTCTGCGCTCTTTCTCTCTCTCTGCGCTCTTTCTCTCTCTGCGCTCTTTCTCTCTCTCTGCGCTCTTTCTCTCTCTCTGCGCTCTTTCTCTCTCTCTGCGCTCTTTCTCTCTCTCTGTGCTCTTTCTCTCTCTGCGCTCTTTCTCTCTCTCTGCGCTCTCTCTCTCTCTCTCTGCGCTCTTTCTCTCTCTCTCTCTGCGCTCTTTCTCTCTCTCTCTCTGCGCTCTTTCTTTCTCTGTCTCTCTCTGCGCTCTTTCTCTCTGCGCTCTTTCTTTCTCTCTGCGCACTTTCTTTCTCTCTCTCTGCGCTCTTTCTCTCTCTCTGCGCTCTTTCTTTCTCTCTGCGCTCTTTCTTTCTCTCTGCGCTCTCTCTCTCTGCGCTCTTTCTTTCTCTCTGCGCTCTCTCTCTGCGCTCTTTCTTTCTCTGCGCTCTTTCTTTCTCTCTCTGCGCTCTTTCTTTTTCTTTCTCTCTCTGCGCTCTTTCTTTCACTTTCTCTCTCTGCGCTCTCCCTCTGCGCTCTTTCTTTCTCTCTGCGCACTTTCTTTCTCTCTCTCTGCGCTCTCTCTGCGCTCTTTCTTTCTCTCTGCGCTCTCTCTCTGCGCTCTTTCTTTCTCTCTGCGCTCTTTCTTTCTCTCTCTGCGCTCTTTCTCTATCTCTCTCTCTGCGCTCTTTCTCTGTCTCTCTCTGCGCTCTTTCTCTCTTTCTCTCTGCGCTCTTTCTTTCTCTTTCTCTCTCTGCGCTCTTTCTTTCTCTTTCTCTCTCTGCGCTCTCTCTCTCTGCGCTCTTTCTTTCTCTCTGCACTCTTTCTTTCTCTCTGCGCTCTTTTTTCTCTCTTTGCGCTCTTTTTTTCTCTCTTTGCGCTCTTTCTTTCTCTCTCTGCGCTCTTTCTTTCTCTCTCTCTGCGCTCTTTCTTTCTCTGCGCTCTTTCTTTCTCTCTCTGCGCTCTTTCTTTCTCTCTCTGCGCTCTCTCTCTCTCTCTGCGCTCTCTCTCTCTCTCTGCGCTCTTTCTCTCTCTCTGCGCTCTTTCTCTCTCTCTGCGCTCTTTCTCTCTCTCTGCGCTCTTTCTCTCTCTGCGCTCTTTCTCTCTCTCTGCGCTCTCTCTCTCTCTCTCTGCGCTCTTTCTCTCTCTCTCTCTGCGCTCTTTCTCTCTCTCTCTCTGCGCTCTTTCTTTCTCTGTCTCTCTCTGCGCTCTTTCTCTCTGCGCTCTTTCTTTCTCTCTGCGCACTTTCTTTCTCTCTCTCTGCGCTCTTTCTCTCTCTCTGCGCTCTTTCTTTCTCTCTGCGCTCTTTCTTTCTCTCTGCGCTCTCTCTCTCTGCGCTCTTTCTTTCTCTCTGCGCTCTCTCTCTGCGCTCTTTCTTTCTCTGCGCTCTTTCTTTCTCTCTCTGCGCTCTTTCTTTTTCTTTCTCTCTCTGCGCTCTTTCTTTCACTTTCTCTCTCTGCGCTCTCCCTCTGCGCTCTTTCTTTCTCTCTGCGCACTTTCTTTCTCTCTCTCTGCGCTCTCTCTGCGCTCTTTCTTTCTCTCTGCGCTCTCTCTCTGCGCTCTTTCTTTCTCTCTGCGCTCTTTCTTTCTCTCTCTGCGCTCTTTCTCTATCTCTCTCTCTGCGCTCTTTCTCTGTCTCTCTCTGCGCTCTTTCTCTCTTTCTCTCTGCGCTCTTTCTTTCTCTTTCTCTCTCTGCGCTCTTTCTTTCTCTTTCTCTCTCTGCGCTCTCTCTCTCTGCGCTCTTTCTTTCTCTCTGCACTCTTTCTTTCTCTCTGCGCTCTTTTTTCTCTCTTTGCGCTCTTTTTTTCTCTCTTTGCGCTCTTTCTTTCTCTCTCTGCGCTCTTTCTTTCTCTCTCTCTGCGCTCTTTCTTTCTCTGCGCTCTTTCTTTCTCTCTCTGCGCTCTTTCTTTCTCTCTCTGCGCTCTCTCTCTCTCTCTGCGCTCTCTCTCTCTCTCTGCGCTCTCTCTCTCTCTCTGCGCTCTCTCTCTCTCTCTGCGCTCTCTCTATGCGCTCTTTCTTTCTCTCTCTCTGCGCTCTTTCTTTCTCTCTCTGCGCTCTTTCATTCTCTCTCTGCGCTCTTTCTTTCTCTCTCTGCGCTCTTTCTTTCTCTCTCTGCACTCTTTCTCTCTCTCTGTGCTCTTTCTCTCTCTGCGCTCTTTCTCTCTCTGTGCTCTCTCTCTCTGCGCTCTTTTTCTCTCTCTGCGCTCTTTCTTTCTCTGCGCTCTTTCTTTCTCTCTCTGTGCTCTTTATTTCTCTCTCTGCGCTCTCTCTCTGCGCTCTCTCTATGCGCTCTTTCTTTCTCTCTCTCTGCGCTCTCTCTCTCTGCGCTCTTTCTCTCTCTCTGTGCTCTCTCTGCGCTCTTTCTCTCTCTGCGCTCTTTCTCTCTCTGCGCTCTCTCTCTCTCTCTGCGCTCTCTCTCTCTGCGCTCTTTCTTTCTCTCTCTCTCTGCGCTCTTTCTTTCTCTCTCTCTCTGCGCTCTTTCTTTCTCTCTCTCTGCCCTCTTTCTTTCTCTCTCTCTGCGCTCTTTCTTTCTCTCTCTCTGCGCTCTCTCTCTCTCTGCGCTCTTTCTCTCTCTGCGCTCTTTCTCTCTCTCTGCACTCTTTCTCTCTCTCTCTGCACTCTTTCTCTCTCTCTCTGCACTCTTTCTCTCTCTCTCTGCACTCTTTCTCTCTCTCTCTGCACTCTTACTTTCTCTCTCTCTGCGCTCTTTCTTTCTCTCTCTCTGCGCTCTTTCTCTCTCTCTGCGCTCTTTCTTTCTCTCTTTCTGCGCTCTTTCTTTCTCTCTGCGCTCTCTCTCTCTGCGCTCTCTCTCTCTCTCTGCGCCCTTTCTCTCTCTCTGCGCTCTTTCTCTCTCTCTCTCTGCGCTCTTTCTCTCTCTCTCTCTCTGCGCTCTTTCTTTCTCTTTCTCTCTCTGCGCTCTTTCTCTCTGCGCTCTTTCTTTCTCTCTGCACACTTTCTTTCTCTCTCTCTGCGCTCTTTCTCTTTGCGCTCTTTCTTTCTCTCTGCGCTCTCTCTCTCTGCGCTCTTTCTTTCTCTGCGCTCTTTCTTTCTCTCTCTCTGCGCTCTCTCTCTCTCTGCGCTCTTTCTTTCTCTTTCTCTCTCTGCGCTCTTTCTTTCTCTTTCTCTCTCTGCGCTCTCTCTCTCTCTGCGCTCTCTCTCTCTCTGCGCTCTCTCTATGCGCTCTCTCTCTCTCTGCGCTCTCTCTCTCTGTGCTCTCTCTCTCTGCGCTCTCTCTCTCTCTGCGCTCTCTCTCTCTGCACTCTCTCTCTGCGCTCTTTCTTTCTCTCTCTCTGCGCTTTCTTTCTCTCTCTCTGCGCTCTTTCTCTCTCTCTCTCTGCGCTCTTTCTTTCTCTCTCTCTGCGCTCTCTCTCTCTGCGCTCTCTCTCTCTGCGCTCTCTCTCTCTCTGCGCTCTCTCTCTCTCTGCGCTCTCTCTATGCGCTCTCTCTCTCTCTGCGCTCTCTCTCTCTGTGCTCTCTCTCTCTGCGCTCTCTCTCTCTCTGCGCTCTCTCTCTCTGCACTCTCTCTCTGCGCTCTTTCTTTCTCTCTCTCTGCGCTTTCTTTCTCTCTCTCTGCGCTCTTTCTCTCTCTGCGCTCTTTCTTTCTCTCTCTCTGCGCTCTCTCTCTCTCTCTGCACTCTTTCTCTCTCTCTCTGCGCTCATACTTTCTCTCTCTCTGCGCTCTTTCTTTCTCTCTCTCTGCGCTCTTTCTTTCTCTCTCTCTGCGCTCTTTCTTTCTCTCTCTCTGCGCTCTTTCTCTCTCTCTGCGCTCTTTCTCTCTCTCTGCGCTCTTTCTCTCTCTCTGCGCTCTTTCTCTCTCTCTGCGCTCTTTCTCTCTCTCTGCGCTCTTTCTCTCTCTGCGCTCTTTCTCTCTCTCTGCGCTCTTTCTCTCTCTCTGCGCTCTTTCTCTCTCTCTGCGCTCTTTCTCTCTCTCTGCGCTCTTTCTCTCTCTGCGCTCTTTCTCTCTCTCTGCGCTCTCTCTCTCTCTCTCTGCGCTCTTTCTCTCTCTCTCTCTGCGCTCTTTCTCTCTCTCTCTCTGCGCTCTTTCTTTCTCTGTCTCTCTCTGCGCTCTTTCTCTCTGCGCTCTTTCTTTCTCTCTGCGCACTTTCTTTCTCTCTCTCTGCGCTCTTTCTCTCTCTCTGCGCTCTTTCTTTCTCTCTGCGCTCTTTCTTTCTCTCTGCGCTCTCTCTCTCTGCGCTCTTTCTTTCTCTCTGCGCTCTCTCTCTGCGCTCTTTCTTTCTCTGCGCTCTTTCTTTCTCTCTCTGCGCTCTTTCTTTTTCTTTCTCTCTCTGCGCTCTTTCTTTCACTTTCTCTCTCTGCGCTCTCCCTCTGCGCTCTTTCTTTCTCTCTGCGCACTTTCTTTCTCTCTCTCTGCGCTCTCTCTGCGCTCTTTCTTTCTCTCTGCGCTCTCTCTCTGCGCTCTTTCTTTCTCTCTGCGCTCTTTCTTTCTCTCTCTGCGCTCTTTCTCTATCTCTCTCTCTGCGCTCTTTCTCTGTCTCTCTCTGCGCTCTTTCTCTCTTTCTCTCTGCGCTCTTTCTTTCTCTTTCTCTCTCTGCGCTCTTTCTTTCTCTTTCTCTCTCTGCGCTCTCTCTCTCTGCGCTCTTTCTTTCTCTCTGCACTCTTTCTTTCTCTCTGCGCTCTTTTTTCTCTCTTTGCGCTCTTTTTTTCTCTCTTTGCGCTCTTTCTTTCTCTCTCTGCGCTCTTTCTTTCTCTCTCTCTGCGCTCTTTCTTTCTCTGCGCTCTTTCTTTCTCTCTCTGCGCTCTTTCTTTCTCTCTCTGCGCTCTCTCTCTCTCTCTGCGCTCTCTCTCTCTCTCTGCGCTCTCTCTCTCTCTCTGCGCTCTCTCTCTCTCTCTGCGCTCTCTCTATGCGCTCTTTCTTTCTCTCTCTCTGCGCTCTTTCTTTCTCTCTCTGCGCTCTTTCATTCTCTCTCTGCGCTCTTTCTTTCTCTCTCTGCGCTCTTTCTTTCTCTCTCTGCACTCTTTCTCTCTCTCTGTGCTCTTTCTCTCTCTGCGCTCTTTCTCTCTCTGTGCTCTCTCTCTCTGCGCTCTTTTTCTCTCTCTGCGCTCTTTCTTTCTCTGCGCTCTTTCTTTCTCTCTCTGTGCTCTTTATTTCTCTCTCTGCGCTCTCTCTCTGCGCTCTCTCTATGCGCTCTTTCTTTCTCTCTCTCTGCGCTCTCTCTCTCTGCGCTCTTTCTCTCTCTCTGTGCTCTCTCTGCGCTCTTTCTCTCTCTGCGCTCTTTCTCTCTCTGCGCTCTCTCTCTCTCTCTGCGCTCTCTCTCTCTGCGCTCTTTCTTTCTCTCTCTCTCTGCGCTCTTTCTTTCTCTCTCTCTCTGCGCTCTTTCTTTCTCTCTCTCTGCCCTCTTTCTTTCTCTCTCTCTGCGCTCTTTCTTTCTCTCTCTCTGCGCTCTCTCTCTCTCTGCGCTCTTTCTCTCTCTGCGCTCTTTCTCTCTCTCTGCACTCTTTCTCTCTCTCTCTGCACTCTTTCTCTCTCTCTCTGCACTCTTTCTCTCTCTCTCTGCACTCTTTCTCTCTCTCTCTGCACTCTTACTTTCTCTCTCTCTGCGCTCTTTCTTTCTCTCTCTCTGCGCTCTTTCTCTCTCTCTGCGCTCTTTCTTTCTCTCTTTCTGCGCTCTTTCTTTCTCTCTGCGCTCTCTCTCTCTGCGCTCTCTCTCTCTCTCTGCGCCCTTTCTCTCTCTCTGCGCTCTTTCTCTCTCTCTCTCTGCGCTCTTTCTCTCTCTCTCTCTCTGCGCTCTTTCTTTCTCTTTCTCTCTCTGCGCTCTTTCTCTCTGCGCTCTTTCTTTCTCTCTGCACACTTTCTTTCTCTCTCTCTGCGCTCTTTCTCTTTGCGCTCTTTCTTTCTCTCTGCGCTCTCTCTCTCTGCGCTCTTTCTTTCTCTGCGCTCTTTCTTTCTCTCTCTCTGCGCTCTCTCTCTCTCTGCGCTCTTTCTTTCTCTTTCTCTCTCTGCGCTCTTTCTTTCTCTTTCTCTCTCTGCGCTCTCTCTCTGCGCTCTTTCTTTCTCTCTGCGCACTTTCTTTCTCTCTCTCTGCGCTCTCTCTGCACTCTTTCTTTCTCTCTGCGCTCTCTCTCTGCGCTCTTTCTTTCTCTCTCTGCGCTCTTTCTCTCTCTCTCTCTGCGCTCTCTCTCTCTCTCTCTCTCTGCGCTCTTTCTCTCTCTCTCTCTGCGCTCTTTCTCTCTCTCTCTCTGCGCTCTTTCTCTCTCTCTCTCTGCGCTCTTTCTCTCTCTCTCTCTGCGCTCTTTCTCTCTCTCTCTCTGCGCTTTTTCTCTCTCTCTGCGCTCTTTCTCTCTCTCTCTCTGCGCTCTTTCTCTCTTTCCTCTTTCTCTCTCTGCGCTCTTTCTTTCTCTTTCTCTCTCTGCGCTCTCTCTCTCTGCACTCTTTCTTTCTCTCTGCACTCTTTCTTTCTCTCTGCACTCTTTCTTTCTCTCTGCGCTCTTTTTTCTCTCTTTGCGCTCTTTTTTTCTCTCTTTGCGCTCTTTCTTTCTCTCTCTGCGCTCTTTCTTTCTCTCTCTCTGCGCTCTTTCTTTCTCTGCGCTCTTTCTTTCTCTCTCTGCGCTCTTTATTTCTCTCTCTGTGTCTCTCTCTCTCTGCGCTCTCTCTATGCGCTCTTTCTTTCTCTCTCTCTGCACTCTTTCTTTCTCTCTCTGCGCTCTTTCTTTCTCTCTCTGCGCTTTTTCTTTCTCTCTCTGCGCTCTTTCTTTCTCTCTGCGCTCTTTCTTTCTCTGTCTGCGCTCTTTCTTCCTCTCTCTCTGCGCTCTTTTTTTCTCTACGCTCTTTCTCTCTCTCTGCGCTCTTTCTTTCTTTCTCTCTGCGCTCTTTCTTTCTCTCTGCACTCTTACTTTCTCTCTCTGCGCTCTTTCTTTCTCTCTGTGCTCTTTCTCTCTCACTCTCTGCGCTCTTTCTTTCTCTCTCTGCGCTCTTTCTTTCTCTCTCTGCGCTCTTTGTCTCTCTCTGCGCTTTTTCTTTCTCTATCTCTGCGCTCTTTCTCTCTCTCTCTCTGCGCTCTTTCTCTCTCTCTCTCTCTGCGCTCTTTCTCTCTGCGCTCTTTCTTTCTCTCTGCGCACTTTCTTTCTCTCTCTCTGCGCACTTTCTTTCTCTCTCTCTGCGCTCTTTCTTTCTCTCTCTCTGCGCTCTTTCTTTCTCTGCGCTCTTTCTTTCTCTGCGCTCTTTATTTCTCTCTCTGCGCTCTCTCTCTCTCTGCGCTCTTTCTTTCTCTCTCTCTGCGCTCTTTCTTTCTCTCTCTGCGCTCTTTCTTTCTCTCTCTGCGCTCTTTCTCTCTCTCTGCGCTCTCTCTCTCTCTGCGCTCTTTCTCTCTCTGCGCTCTTTCTCTCTCTGCGCTCTTTCTCTCTCTGCGCTCTCTCTCTCTGCGCTCTTTCTTTCTCTCTCTGCGCTTTCTTTCTATGTCTGCGCTCTTTCTTCCTCTCTCTCTCTCTGCGCTCTTTTTTCTCTACGCTCTTTCTCTCTCTCTGCGCTCTCTCTCTCTGTGCTCTTTCTCTCTCTCTCTGCGCTCTTTCTCTCTCTCTCTGCGCTCTATCTAACTCTATGTGCTCTTTCTTTCTCTCTGCGCTCTTTCTTTCTTTCTCTCTGCGCTCTTTCTTTCTCTCTCTCTGCGCTCTTTCTTCCTCTCTCTCTCTGCGCTCTTTCTTTCTCTCTCTCTCTGCGCTCTTTCTTTCTCTCTGCGCTCTTTCTCTCTCACTCTCTGCACTCTTTCTTTCTCCCTCTGCGCTCTTTCTTTCTCTCTCTGCGCTCTTTCTTTCTCTCTCTCTGCGCTCTTTGTCTCTCTCTGCGCTTTTTCTTTCTCTCTCTCTGCACTCTTTTTTTCTCTCTCTCTGCGCTCTTTCTCTCTCTCTGCGCTCCTTCTCTCTCTCTGCGCTCCTTCTCTCTCTCTACGCTCCTTCTCTCTCTCTACGCTCCTTCTCTCTCTCTACGCTCCTTCTCTCTCTCTACGCTCCTTCTCTCTCTCTACGCTCCTTCTCTCTCTCTACGCTCCTTCTCTCTCTCTACGCTCCTTCTCTCTCTCTACGCTCCTTCTCTCTCTCTACGCTCCTTCTCTCTCTCTCTGCGCTCCTTCTCTCTCTGCGCTCTTTCTTTCTCTCTGCGCTCTCTCTCTCTGCGCTCTTTCTTTCTCTCTGCGCACTTTCTCTCTCTCTGCGCTCTTTCTTTCTCTCTGCGCTCTTTCTCTCTCTCTGCGCTCTTTCTCTCTCTCTGCGCTCTTTCTTTCTCTCTGCGCTCTTTCTTTCTCTCTGCGCTCTTTCTTTCTCTCTGCGCTCTTTCTTTCTCTCTGCGCTCTTTCTTTCTCTCTGCGCTCTTTCTTTCTCTCTGCGCTCTCTCTCTCTCTGCGCTCTCTCTCTCTCTGCGCTCTCTCTCTCTGCGCTCTCTCTCTCTCTGCGCTCTCTCTCTCTCTGCGCTCTCTCTCTGCGCTCTCTCTCTGCGCTCTCTCTCTGCGCTCTCTCTCTGCGCTCTCTCTCTGCGCTCTCTCTCTGCGCTCTCTCTCTGCGCTCTCTCTCTGCGCTCTCTCTCTGCGCTCCCTCTCTGCGCTCCCTCTCTGCGCTCCCTCTCTGCGCTCCCTCTCTGCGCTCTCTCTCTGCGCTCTCTCTCTGCGCTCTCTCTCTCTCTGCGCTCTCTCTCTCTCTGCGCTCTCTCTCTCTCTGCGCTCTCTCTCTCTGCGCTCTCTCTCTCTCTGCGCTCTCTCTCTCTCTGCGCTCTCTCTCTCTCTGCGCTCTCTCTCTCTCTGCGCTCTCTCTCTCTCTGCGCTCTCTCTCTCTCTGCGCTCTCTCTCTCTCTGCGCTCTCTCTCTCTCTGCGCTCTCTCTCTCTCTGCGCTCTCTCTCTCTGCGCTCTCTCTCTCTCTGCGCTCTCTCTCTCTGCGCTCTCTCTCTCTGCGCTCTCTCTCTCTCTGCGCTCTCTCTCTCTGCGCTCTCTCTCTCTGCGCTCTCTCTCTCTCTGCGCTCTCTCTCTCTCTGCGCTCTCTCTCTCTCTGCGCTCTCTCTCTCTCTGCGCTCTCTCTCTCTCTGCGCTCTCTCTCTCTCTGCGCTCTCTCTCTCTCTGCGCTCTCTCTCTCTGCGCTCTCTCTCTCTCTGCGCTCTCTCTCTCTCTGCGCTCTCTCTCTCTCTGCGCTCTCTCTCTCTCTGCGCTCTCTCTGCGCTCTCTCTCTCTGCGCTCTCTCTCTCTGCGCTCTCTCTCTCTGAGCTCTCTCTCTCTGCGCTCTCTCTGCGCTCTCTCTCTCTGCGCTCTCTCTCTCTGCGCTCTCTCTCTCTGCGCTCTCTCTCTCTGCGCTCTCTCTCTCTCTGCGCTCTCTCTCTCTCTGCGCTCTCTCTCTCTCTGCGCTCTCTCTCTCTCTGCGCTCTCTCTCTCTGCGCTCTCTCTCTCTCTGCGCTCTCTCTCTCTCTGCGCTCTCTCTCTCTCTGCGCTCTCTCTCTCTCTGCGCTCTCTCTCTGCGCTCTCTCTCTCTGTGCTCTCTCTCTCTCTGCGCTCTCTCTCTCTGCGCTCTTTCTCTCTCTCTCTCTCTGCGCTCTTTCTCTCTCTCTCTCTGCGCTCTTTCTTTCTCTTTCTCTCTCTGCGCTCTTTCTCTCTGCGCTCTTTCTTTCTCTCTGCGCACTTTCTTTCTCTCTCTCTGCGCTCTTTCTCTCTCTCTGCGCTCTTTCTCTCTCTGCGCTCTCTCTCTCTCTGCGCTCTCTCTCTGCGCTCTCTCTCTCTGTGCTCTCTCTCTCTCTGCGCGCTCTCTCTCTGCGCTCTTTCTCTCTCTCTCTCTCTGCGCTCTTTCTCTCTCTCTCTCTGCGCTCTTTCTTTCTCTTTCTCTCTCTGCGCTCTTTCTCTCTGCGCTCTTTCTTTCTCTCTGCGCACTTTCTTTCTCTCTCTCTGCGCTCTTTCTCTCTCTCTGCGCTCTTTCTTTCTCTCTGCGCTCTTTCTTTCTCTCTGCGCTCTCTCTCTCTGCGCTCTTTCTTTCTCTCTGCGCTCTCTCTCTCTGCGCTCTTTCTTTCTCTCTGCGCTCTCTCTCTCTGCGCTCTTTCTTTCTCTGCGCTCTTTCTTTCTCTCTCTGCGCTCTTTCTTTCTCTTTCTCTCTCTGCGCTCTTTCTTTCTCTTTCTCTCTCTGCGCTCTCCCTCTGCGCTCTTTCTTTCTCTCTGCGCACTTTCTTTCTCTCTCTCTGCGCTCTCTCTGCGCTCTTTCTTTCTCTCTGCGCTCTCTCTCTGCGCTCTTTCTTTCTCTCTGCGCTCTTTCTTTCTCTCTCTGCGCTCTTTCTCTATCTCTCTCTCTGCGCTCTTTCTCTGTCTCTCTCTGCGCTCTTTCTCTCTTTCTCTCTGCGCTCTTTCTTTCTCTTTCTCTCTCTGCGCTCTTTCTTTCTCTTTCTCTCTCTGCGCTCTCTCTCTCTGCGCTCTTTCTTTCTCTCTGCACTCTTTCTTTCTCTCTGCGCTCTTTTTTCTCTCTTTGCGCTCTTTTTTTCTCTCTTTGCGCTCTTTCTTTCTCTCTCTGCGCTCTTTCTTTCTCTCTCTCTGCGCTCTTTCTTTCTCTCTCTCTGCGCTCTCTCTCTCTCTCTCTCTGCGCTCTTTCTCTCTCTCTCTGCGCTCTTTCTTTCTCTCTCTCTGCGCTCTTTCTTTCTCTCTCTGCGCTCTTTCTTTCTCTCTCTGCGCTCTTTCTTTCTCTCTCTCTGCGCTCTTTCTTTCTCTCTGCGCTCTTTCTTTCTCTCTCTCTGCGCTCTCTCTCTCTCTGCACTCTTTCTTTCTCTCTCTGCGCTCTTTCATCCTCTCTCTGCGCTCTTTCTTTCTCTGCGCTTTTTCTCTCTCTCTGCGCTCTTTCTTTCTTTCTCTCTGCGCTCTTTCTTTCTCTCTGCGCTCTTTCTTTCTCTCTGCACTCTTACTTTCTCTCTCTGCGCTCTTTCTTTCTCTCTGTGCTCTTTCTCTCTCACTCTCTGCGCTCTTTCTTTCTCTCTCTGCGCTCTTTCTTTCTCTCTCTGCGCTCTTTGTCTCTCTCTGCGCTTTTTCTTTCTCTATCTCTGCGCTCTTTCTCTCTCTCTCTCTGCGCTCTTTCTCTCTCTCTCTCTGCGCTCTTTCTCTCTGCGCTCTTTCTTTCTCTCTGCGCACTTTCTTTCTCTCTCTCTGCGCACTTTCTTTCTCTCTCTCTGCGCTCTTTCTTTCTCTCTCTCTGCGCTCTTTCTTTCTCTGCGCTCTTTCTTTCTCTGCGCTCTTTATTTCTCTCTCTGCGCTCTCTCTCTCTCTGCGCTCTTTCTTTCTCTCTCTCTGCGCTCTTTCTTTCTCTCTCTGCGCTCTTTCTTTCTCTCTCTGCGCTCTTTCTTTCTCTCTCTGCGCTCTTTCTTTCTCTCTCTGCGCTCTTTCTTTCTCTCTCTGCGCTCTTTCTCTCTCTCTGCGCTCTCTCTCTCTCTGCGCTCTTTCTCTCTCTCTGCGCTCTCTCTCTCTGTGCTCTTTCTCTCTCTGCGCTCTTTCTCTCTCTGCGCTCTCTCTCTCTGCGCTCTTTCTTTCTCTCTCTGCGCTTTCTTTCTCTGTCTGCGCTCTTTCTTCCTCTCTCTCTGCGCTCTTTTTTCTCTACGCTCTTTCTCTCTCTCTGCGCTCTTTCTCTCTGCGCTCTCTCTCTCTGCGCTCTTTCTCTCTCTCTCTGCGCTCTTTCTCTCTCTCTCTGCGCTCTTTCTAACTCTATGTGCTCTTTCTTTCTCTCTGCGCTCTTTCTTTCTCTCTCTCTGCGCTCTTTCTTCCTCTCTCTCTCTGCGCTCTTTCTTTCTCTCTGCGCTCTTTCTCTCTCACTCTCTGCGCTCTTTCTTTCTCTCTCTGCGCTCTTTCTTTCTCTCTCTCTGCGCTCTTTGTCTCTCTCTGCGCTTTTTCTTTCTCTCTCTCTGCACTCTTTTTTTCTCTCTCTCTGCACTCCTTCTCTCTCTCTACGCTCCTTCTCTCTCTCTGCGCTCCTTCTCTCTCTCTACGCTCCTTCTCTCTCTCTACGCTCCTTCTCTCTCTCTACGCTCCTTCTCTCTCTCTACGCTCCTTCTCTCTCTCTCTGCGCTCTCTCTCTCTGCGCTCTTTCTTTCTCTCTGCGCTCTTTCTTTCTCTCTGCGCTCTTTCTTTCTCTCTGCGCTCTCTCTCTCTGCGCTCTCTCTCTCTGCGCTCTCTCTCTCTGCGCTCTCTCTCTCTCTGCGCTCTCTCTCTCTCTGCGCTCTCTCTCTCTCTGCGCTCTCTCTCTCTCTGCGCTCTCTCTCTCTCTGCGCTCTCTCTGCGCTCTCTCTCTCTGCGCTCTTTCTTTCTCTCTGCGCTCTTTCTTTCTCTCTGCGCTCTTTCTTTCTCTCTGCGCTCTTTCTTTCTCTCTGCGCTCTTTCTTTCTCTCTGCGCTCTCTCTCTCTGCGCTCTCTCTCTCTCTGCGCTCTCTCTCTCTCTGCGCTCTCTCTCTCTCTGCGCTCTCTCTCTCTCTGTGCTCTCTCTCTCTGCGCTCTCTCTCTCTCTGCGCTCTCTCTCTCTGCACTCTCTCTCTGCGCTCTTTCTTTCTCTCTCTCTGCGCTTTCTTTCTCTCTCTCTGCGCTCTTTCTCTCTCTCTCTCTGCGCTCTTTCTTTCTCTCTCTCTGCGCTCTCTCTCTCTGCGCTCTCTCTCTCTCTGCGCTCTCTCTCTCTCTCTGCGCTCTCTCTCTCTGCGCTCTCTCTCTCTCTGCGCTCTCTCTCTCTCTGCGCTCTCTCTCTCTCTGCGCTCTCTCTCTCTCTGCGCTCTCTCTATGCGCTCTCTCTCTCTCTGCGCTCTCTCTCTCTGTGCTCTCTCTCTCTGTGCTCTCTCTCTGCGCTCTCTCTCTCTCTGCGCTCTCTCTCTCTGCACTCTCTCTCTGCGCTCTTTCTTTCTCTCTCTCTGCGCTTTCTTTCTCTCTCTCTGAGCTCTTTCTCTCTCTCTCTCTGCGCTCTTTCTCTCTCTCTCTGCGCTCTCTCTCTCTCTGCACTCTTTCTCTCTCTCTCTGCGCTCATACTTTCTCTCTCTCTGCGCTCTTTCTTTCTCTCTCTCTGCGCTCTTTCTTTCTCTCTCTCTGCGCTCTTTCTTTCTCTCTCTCTGCGCTCTTTCTCTCTCTCTGCGCTCTTTCTCTCTCTCTGCGCTCTTTCTCTCTCTCTGCGCTCTTTCTCTCTCTGCGCTCTTTCTCTCTCTCTGCGCTCTTTCTCTCTCTCTGCGCTCTTTCTCTCTCTCTGCGCTCTTTCTCTCTCTCTGCGCTCTTTCTCTCTCTGCGCTCTTTCTCTCTCTCTGCGCTCTCTCTCTCTCTCTCTGCGCTCTTTCTCTCTCTCTCTCTGCGCTCTTTCTTTCTCTGTCTCTCTCTGCGCTCTTTCTCTCTGCGCTCTTTCTTTCTCTCTGCGCACTTTCTTTCTCTCTCTCTGCGCTCTTTCTCTCTCTCTGCGCTCTTTCTTTCTCTCTGCGCTCTTTCTTTCTCTCTGCGCTCTTTCTTTCTCTCTGCGCTCTCTCTCTCTGTGCTCTTTCTTTCTCTCTGCGCTCTCTCTCTGCGCTCTTTCTTTCTCTGCGCTCTTTCTTTCTCTCTCTGCGCTCTTTCTTTTTCTTTCTCTCTCTGCGCTCTTTCTTTCTCTCTCTCTGCGCTCTTTCTTTCTCTCTGCGCTCTTTCTCTCTCTGCGCTCTTTCTCTCTCTCTGCGCTCTCTCTCTCTCTCTCTGCGCTCTTTCTCTCTCTCTCTCTGCGCTCTTTCTTTCTCTCTCTCTCTGCGCTCTTTCTTTCTCTCTCTCTCTGCGCTCTTTCTTTCTCTCTCTCTCTGCCCTCTTTCTTTCTCTCTCTCTGCCCTCTTTCTTTCTCTCTCTCTGCGCTCTCTCTCTCTCTGCGCTCTCTCTCTCTCTGTGCTCTCTCTCTCTGCGCTCTCTCTCTCTCTGCGCTCTCTCTCTCTCTGCGCTCTCTCTCTCTCTGCGCTCTCTCTCTCTCTGCGCTCTCTCTCTCTCTGCGCTCTCTCTCTCTCTGCGCTCTCTCTCTCTCTGCGCTCTCTCTCTCTCTGCGCTCTCTCTATGCGCTCTCTCTCTCTCTGCGCTCTCTCTCTCTGTGCTCTCTCTCTCTGCGCTCTCTCTCTCTCTGCGCTCTCTCTCTCTGCACTCTCTCTCTGCGCTCTTTCTTTCTCTCTCTCTGCGCTTTCTTTCTCTCTCTCTGCGCTCTTTCTCTCTCTCTCTCTGCGCTCTTTCTTTCTCTCTCTCTGCGCTCTCTCTCTCTGCGCTCTCTCTCTCTGCGCTCTCTCTCTCTCTGCGCTCTCTCTCTCTCTGCGCTCTCTCTATGCGCTCTCTCTCTCTCTGCGCTCTCTCTCTCTGTGCTCTCTCTCTCTGCGCTCTCTCTCTCTCTGCGCTCTCTCTCTCTGCACTCTCTCTCTGCGCTCTTTCTTTCTCTCTCTCTGCGCTTTCTTTCTCTCTCTCTGCGCTCTTTCTCTCTCTGCGCTCTTTCTTTCTCTCTCTCTGCGCTCTCTCTCTCTCTCTGCACTCTTTCTCTCTCTCTCTGCGCTCATACTTTCTCTCTCTCTGCGCTCTTTCTTTCTCTCTCTCTGCGCTCTTTCTTTCTCTCTCTCTGCGCTCTTTCTTTCTCTCTCTCTGCGCTCTTTCTCTCTCTCTGCGCTCTTTCTCTCTCTCTGCGCTCTTTCTCTCTCTCTGCGCTCTTTCTCTCTCTCTGCGCTCTTTCTCTCTCTCTGCGCTCTTTCTCTCTCTGCGCTCTTTCTCTCTCTCTGCGCTCTTTCTCTCTCTCTGCGCTCTTTCTCTCTCTCTGCGCTCTTTCTCTCTCTCTGCGCTCTTTCTCTCTCTGCGCTCTTTCTCTCTCTCTGCGCTCTCTCTCTCTCTCTCTGCGCTCTTTCTCTCTCTCTCTCTGCGCTCTTTCTCTCTCTCTCTCTGCGCTCTTTCTTTCTCTGTCTCTCTCTGCGCTCTTTCTCTCTGCGCTCTTTCTTTCTCTCTGCGCACTTTCTTTCTCTCTCTCTGCGCTCTTTCTCTCTCTCTGCGCTCTTTCTTTCTCTCTGCGCTCTTTCTTTCTCTCTGCGCTCTCTCTCTCTGCGCTCTTTCTTTCTCTCTGCGCTCTCTCTCTGCGCTCTTTCTTTCTCTGCGCTCTTTCTTTCTCTCTCTGCGCTCTTTCTTTTTCTTTCTCTCTCTGCGCTCTTTCTTTCACTTTCTCTCTCTGCGCTCTCCCTCTGCGCTCTTTCTTTCTCTCTGCGCACTTTCTTTCTCTCTCTCTGCGCTCTCTCTGCGCTCTTTCTTTCTCTCTGCGCTCTCTCTCTGCGCTCTTTCTTTCTCTCTGCGCTCTTTCTTTCTCTCTCTGCGCTCTTTCTCTATCTCTCTCTCTGCGCTCTTTCTCTGTCTCTCTCTGCGCTCTTTCTCTCTTCTCTCTGCGCTCTTTCTTTCTCTTCTCTCTCTGCGCTCTTTCTTTCTCTTTCTCTCTCTGCGCTCTCTCTCTCTGCGCTCTTTCTTTCTCTCTGCACTCTTTCTTTCTCTCTGCGCTCTTTTTTCTCTCTTTGCGCTCTTTTTTTCTCTCTTTGCGCTCTTTCTTTCTCTCTCTGCGCTCTTTCTTTCTCTCTCTCTGCGCTCTTTCTTTCTCTGCGCTCTTTCTTTCTCTCTCTGCGCTCTTTCTTTCTCTCTCTGCGCTCTCTCTCTCTCTCTGCGCTCTCTCTCTCTCTCTGCGCTCTCTCTCTCTCTCTGCGCTCTCTCTCTCTCTCTGCGCTCTCTCTATGCGCTCTTTCTTTCTCTCTCTCTGCGCTCTTTCTTTCTCTCTCTGCGCTCTTTCATTCTCTCTCTGCGCTCTTTCTTTCTCTCTCTGCGCTCTTTCTTTCTCTCTCTGCACTCTTTCTCTCTCTCTGTGCTCTTTCTCTCTCTGCGCTCTTTCTCTCTCTGTGCTCTCTCTCTCTGCGCTCTTTTTCTCTCTCTGCGCTCTTTCTTTCTCTGCGCTCTTTCTTTCTCTCTCTGTGCTCTTTATTTCTCTCTCTGCGCTCTCTCTCTGCGCTCTCTCTATGCGCTCTTTCTTTCTCTCTCTCTGCGCTCTCTCTCTCTGCGCTCTTTCTCTCTCTCTGTGCTCTCTCTGCGCTCTTTCTCTCTCTGCGCTCTTTCTCTCTCTGCGCTCTCTCTCTCTCTCTGCGCTCTCTCTCTCTGCGCTCTTTCTTTCTCTCTCTCTCTGCGCTCTTTCTTTCTCTCTCTCTCTGCGCTCTTTCTTTCTCTCTCTCTGCCCTCTTTCTTTCTCTCTCTCTGCGCTCTTTCTTTCTCTCTCTCTGCGCTCTCTCTCTCTCTGCGCTCTTTCTCTCTCTGCGCTCTTTCTCTCTCTCTGCACTCTTTCTCTCTCTCTCTGCACTCTTTCTCTCTCTCTCTGCACTCTTTCTCTCTCTCTCTGCACTCTTTCTCTCTCTCTCTGCACTCTTACTTTCTCTCTCTCTGCGCTCTTTCTTTCTCTCTCTCTGCGCTCTTTCTCTCTCTCTGCGCTCTTTCTTTCTCTCTTTCTGCGCTCTTTCTTTCTCTCTGCGCTCTCTCTCTCTGCGCTCTCTCTCTCTCTCTGCGCCCTTTCTCTCTCTCTGCGCTCTTTCTCTCTCTCTCTCTGCGCTCTTTCTCTCTCTCTCTCTCTGCGCTCTTTCTTTCTCTTTCTCTCTCTGCGCTCTTTCTCTCTGCGCTCTTTCTTCTCTCTGCACACTTTCTTTCTCTCTCTCTGCGCTCTTTCTCTTTGCGCTCTTTCTTTCTCTCTGCGCTCTCTCTCTCTGCGCTCTTTCTTCTCTCTGCGCTCTTTCTTTCTCTCTCTCTGCGCTCTCTCTCTCTCTGCGCTCTTTCTTTCTCTTTCTCTCTCTGCGCTCTTTCTTTCTCTTTCTCTCTCTGCGCTCTCTCTCTGCGCTCTTTCTTTCTCTCTGCGCACTTTCTTTCTCTCTCTCTGCGCTCTCTCTGCACTCTTTCTTTCTCTCTGCGCTCTCTCTCTGCGCTCTTTCTTCTCTCTCTCTGCGCTCTTTCTCTCTCTCTCTCTGCGCTCTCTCTCTCTCTCTCTCTCTGCGCTCTTTCTCTCTCTCTCTCTGCGCTCTTTCTCTCTCTCTCTCTGCGCTCTTTCTCTCTCTCTCTCTGCGCTCTTTCTCTCTCTCTCTCTGCGCTCTTTCTCTCTCTCTCTCTGCGCTTTTTCTCTCTCTCTGCGCTCTTTCTCTCTCTCTCTCTGCGCTCTTTCTCTCTGTCCTCTTTCTCTCTCTGCGCTCTTTCTTTCTCTTTCTCTCTCTGCGCTCTCTCTCTCTGCACTCTTTCTTTCTCTCTGCACTCTTTCTTTCTCTCTGCACTCTTTCTTTCTCTCTGCGCTCTTTTTTTCTCTCTTTGCGCTCTTTTTTTCTCTCTTGCGCTCTTTCTTTCTCTCTCTGCGCTCTTTCTTTCTCTCTCTCTGCGCTCTTTCTTTCTCTGCGCTCTTTCTTTCTCTCTCTGCGCTCTTTATTTCTCTCTCTGTGTCTCTCTCTCTCTGCGCTCTCTCTCTGCGCTCTTTCTTTCTCTCTCTCTGCGCTCTTTCTCTTTCTCTCTCTGCGCTCTTTCTTTCTCTCTCTGCGCTTCTTTCTTTCTCTCTCTGCGCTCTTTCTTCTCTCTGCGCTCTTTCTTTCTCTCTCTGCGCTCTTTCTTCTCTCTCTCTCTGCGCTCTTTTTTTCTCTACGCTCTTCTCTCTCTCTCTCTGCGCTCTTTCTCTCTCTCTCTCTGCGCTCTTTCTTCTCTCT